>NC_140177.1:88328594-88413594 GCF_963971535.1 Notolepis coatsorum
AAAGAAGTTAATTTAAGGGCTCAGAATAGTGCTGAGAGGATAGTGAGACATGTACACACACACACACACACATTTAGAATATTTTATTTATGTCCACATAAAAACAAGGTTTAAAGGACACAAATATTAACAGTGCACTTGTACATTGTGGGATTATTCTGATACAATCGTTGCCACAGTGGGCAATCAAAGTTACAGACTCACACGGATGATGAACCTGACAATCTACACACAGCTCATGGGTACAGATAGCAGCGTCTTCTCCAAATTGCCCGGCTGCCAATAATTGCTGACACTGAGCAATATTTAGCTAATTGTTTGGCTCTTCTCTTCGGAAGACCGGCCAACTGAAGGCCTCTAACACCCAACTTATGGCCATGACCCAGGCTTCCAAATATGAAGACTAAAAGTTTACAGTTGTAGCCGAGTTGTGATATGGTATCCTCTAACAGTTGATACTTTAACATTTTGGTTGTAAATGCTTCCTCTAGAGACTGTAGTCAAAACGTGCAACCAACTTCCAGGATGAGAACCTCTCTGTTATTCTCATTAACAATAACAACATCGGGGGGTGTTTGCTGAAATGTCACACACACACACACACACACACACACACACACACACACACACACACACACACACACACACACACACACTGAAAAGTGAAGTGATTATATTCATATTACTATTACTGTGTGTGTGTGTGTGTGGGATTCACCAAAGGGATTATAAAGACAGCTTCAATCACAAGGATGTGCTCATAGAATTAACATTACATCTCACAGTCTAAATTCTTAACCTGTTCACTTCTCTCTCCTCCCCCTGTCCAGCCGGTACTCTCTCTCTCTCTCTCTCTCTCTCCATGACATTATCTCCATCCATCTAAGCATCCATTTAGTTTTCTTAGCAAAGTAGCAAAAGTAACTAGGCTATTTGGCCTGTGCTACTAGCAAGACTCACATGTTTTACATATGCAGGGCTTTAGGTTGGCCAGCTAGACTAGGGTCTTCCTTACATATCGCTGAATAACTTGATAGCCTACCGGTACCATAATGTCAGAGCCCACTAAGGTCTGTCTCAACCTCTCCTCCTCTTCGCTGTTCAGAATGTGTGTGTGTGTGTGTGTGTGTGTGTGTGTGTGTGTGTGTGTGTGTGTGTGTGTGTGTGTGTGTGTGTCTGTGTGTGTCTGTGTGTGTGTTTCCCAGATCTAGAATGACTCATCACTGCAAGCTGAGAGTATGATGAATAGAAAGATTTGACTGAAAGCTCTTTGTTTATTTTTATTTTCTTTGTTTTGATAATCACTTATTTCTTCTGAAGGCGAAGACAAGAGAGAGAGAGAGATAGAGTGAGAGAGAGAGAGAGACAGAGAGAGAGAGAGAGAGAGAGAGAGAGAGAGAGAGAGAGAGACAGAGAGAGAGAGAGACAGAGAGAGAGAGAGAGAGAGAGAGAGAGAGAGAGAGAGAGAGAGAGAGAGACAGAGAGAGAGAGAGAGAGAGAGAGAGAGAGAGAGAGAGAGAGACAGAGAGAGACAGAACAGAGCATGCAGATATGACTCACTTTAATAGCCAGGCTTCTGCGTGTTTCTCCCTGACACACCGTCACGCCACCCAAGAGGTTATTGTGTCTGCAGCCCGTCTCAGACACCTTCTCCCCAACGCTGGCTTAATTCATCCTAAATCCAACTCTCTCTAACGCCACATTTCAGGGCGTGTCATAACGTCAGTGTGCTTCTGCATTCCCACGCTTTGCGTCTCTCTCTCGAATGAGGATTTACTGTATCTATTTGTAATGGATATCCTTGTTATTATTCTAAGGGAATGTTTGTATTCTTGTAGTGGCTTGTAGAAACGTGGCGGCATGGATCACATTAAACAATAGACACCAGGCGGGATCCACAAAGGGTTTGCACGGCTTTTTCCGAAACAAAAAGTCGGTGCATATCGCTCTGAAACTCAGTTTGCTATCCACAGAGGACCAATGGGTGGACCAACGGGTGAAATGAGGTGGGAACTGCCTTCCGTCAGCATTGCGTCCGGTGCAATTGGCGCGTATTTAAATGAGGTAATATGGGCGGAACATGTCCCCTTTCTATGCAAATGAGCCTCGTCCAGAAATGCTCCCTATCCACAAAGCCCGGTGCCAATTGCCAATTGTTAACGCTACGCACCTACCGTCTTCACAGACATGGTGGTAACTAAGCGCAAAGCCCTAAACACTATGGGACATCATGCCAGCGTCACAGGTGATCATGGCAGCAGTAATTGTTGCCAGACGCAGGCATCGTAATGCTATATAAATATGTTTATTATTATTATCATTATTGGATACAGAAGTTTGGGTACCAAGAGCTTCTTCAGAAGTTTGGGTACCAAGAGCTTCTTAAAATAGAAAAGGTTCTTAAAATAACGTTATCTTATCCATCGTTATTCCAAGATAAACTTCATGAATCAAATAATTTTTATCAGAGTACTACTGACATTCATAATTGAACGCTTTACACATTCCTCATAAATGCTGTCTTAATAAGCATATCTGCAATGGAGTTTATATCAAAATAACAAATAATTGGTGATTGCTTCAAGTCGATTCTACATACGGACTGTTTCTATCATCGGAATTAAATAATTATAATGATAATAAATACGACAATTACGCTTTGCATTTATAGTCAGGACTCAGGACTCAATGAGCAATCTGAGCATTACCGCTCGTATGTACAGTACTTCACTAAGCCGTCTGGCTCACAGTTAACCCAATCGTGCGATATAGTGAAATAGACTAGAATAGATTAACGAATTCCATACATCTAGAGTTCATTAACGCTGCAGCAGCTGATACTGTATCCTGCTGCACACACACACACACACATACACACACGCGCGCTACAGCGGAACAGCGATTTGCGACTCCAGATGATAATAATAATAATAATAATAATAAATGAAGACTTGATTCACATCAATTTGTGTGAATGAGTGAGTGTTATCGTATTTCTACCTGTTCTCATTATACCCCCCCCACATAAAATCCAAAGGATAATTAGCTGGCCAAACATTATCAGTGCGCTCTCAAAATTAGAATTAGTCGAAATTATAATATATATTATATCTCGTTGCACACATCTTACACGTGTCTGCTGAATAATTCTGCTTTGCCTCAATATATAACTGTATAATTCTGTTTTGCCTCAATATACAGTATATATATATATTGATGCAATGCAAAACAGAATTGTTCAGCAGTGTGAGAGTGTGTGTGTGTGTGTCTGTAGTGTGTGTGTGTGTGTGTGTGTGTACAAGCAAGCGTGTGTCTGCCTGTCTGCCTGCCTCCATGCTATTGCCGAAACCCTCAACCTGTTTATCCAGTGGCTGTGAACATTGTCATATATCTCATTATCCAGACCCCCCTCCTTCATCCCAGTACAAATAGTATAATTGACTGTTGTTCTTCTCTTCATGTGGTTCAAACAGCCCTGATGGTATCGTTAGACCACGGGCGCCATTCCTGGACCCCACAGTCAGAATGGAGAGACAAATGGCAGGTTTATCCACCAGCAAGGAAACAAGAACGGAGCCGGTTTCCTACTGGAGTTGATGCACCGAGTGGCCATTGTGTGGTCTGCTGTGAGCCAGTAAGATCATGGTGTTGGCAATGATGCGGTGTGTGTGTGTACGTGTGTGTGTGTGTGTGTGTGTGTGTGTGTGTGTGTGTGGTGTGTGTGTGTGTGTGTGTGTGTGTGTGTGTGTGTGTGAGTGTGTGTGTGTGTGTGTGTGTGTGTGTGTGTGTGGTGTGTGTGTGTGTGTGTGTATATATGTGTGTGTGTAGGTAAACATAGTGGGGTAGACAGTATAGGTTGTCGGTGCACAGAATAATGATAGTCAGTTATCAACTGTAGGCTATTGAGGCAGCAGTTGCCTAAAGCTTAGGAAGCGGGTCAGAAGTGAATGAAAAACACTTTCCCATTCCACAACACCCAACGCTGAAGTTCCTTGAGCAAGGCAATTAACCCTAACTGCTCCCAGGTGTGACTCTGTTGTAACAGTGTGAGTGTGAAGCAGGGCATAAAAGGAGCGTATGGGCTAAGCCATTCTACCCTGGGTTATGGTATATACATATACAAGATATTAATACATATACTTCAAATATAGAAGGTGGGGGTATACTATGTAGTATCACACTCCTCTTCAGTAGTACCCCTCCTCCACTACCACAATTCAACTGGTTGAAAGGACATAGAAGCCCTTATATTACTCATACGTATATAAATAAAAAAATATATAATTATCCATTGAGGGAAATACTGATTAGTTCTGTTCTTTCTGCAGCCATTACAGAATATCGGAGGGAAAATGTTCTTGTTTTTGGAGAACAGATGAAAGCTTCACGCTAGATTGAGCAGCAGATAAGCACGGGACAGAGTGGCGATGGCCACTGAAGCGGTGGCTACTGTTTTATAAATAAATCCATGGCTCGGCCAGGAAATGTGGCTAGATGTTTCCTGTGGTGTTGAGATTAAGGTGAGTGTGTGTGTGTGCGTGTGTGCGTGTGTCTGTGTGTGTGTGTGTGTGTGTGTGCGTGTGTGTGTGTGTGTGTGTGTGTGTGTGTGTGTGTGTGTGTGTGTGTGTGTGTGTGTGTGTGTGTGGGTGTGGGTGTGTGTGTGTGTGTGTGTGTGTGTGTGTGACTGAGTACAAATGTGTGTCTACTTGCCTATTATGAGTGTGTTTGTGTGTGATGTGTCCGTCTGACTCTCTGTGTGTGTGTGTGTGCGTGTGTGTGTGTGTGCATGTGATGTTTGTGTACACCGCACCTGTCGCGGTGTACACACCGAGGTCAGGAGTACAGTAAAACAGTAAGTAGATTAATCATTGTCACCTACGGATAGCAGTGCAGCAATTTGGATGCGTCCTCACCCATAGATCTTCTGTTAAAGCAGTCGGAGAGACCGCACCGAGCACAGTTATGACAAATGCAACCCATATATCAACTGTAATTTTATGCAGCGCCAGGTTAGAGGACCAGCAAAGCTTTTCTAGACACTCGGCAGTCGGACAAATTGCTCTTAGATTGTAAAAAAGAGGTTTGATTGATTGATTGAATTTATTGGACAATCTAAAATCACATACAATACATACTGATACACAACATGTACAGTCATCACATATAATTAAAAGCCGTCGAGGATTAAAAACACAATGAAACCTTACGGTTTATTTCCATTGCGGTCCTCAAAGGGGGGGGGGGGGGGGGGCAAGATGACGAGTATGCACAAAAATGTTCAAGCATTATATATATGTAAATATGAATAAAAAAATGGAATAACACAAACAAACAAAGTCTACAGCACACCTGCATATTATCATTATCCTGAGTGACTAAGCCATTTCTTCATAGCTTGTTTAAAATGTATTACTGAGGCAATACTTTTTATAGACACTGGCATAGGTTGGGGGTAGGTGTTGATTTTAGTCGACAAAACATGTCTTATTTTCCCAAGCTGCTGAACTGGGAGGAAGCTGGTAGCTGCTGAACTGGGAGGAAGCTGGAAGCTGCTGAACTGGGAGGAAGCTGGAAGCTGCTGAACTGGGAGGAAGCTGGTAGCTGCTGAACTGGGAGGAAGCTGGAAGCTGCTGAACTGGGAGGAAGCTGGAAGCTGCTGAACTGGGAGGAAGCTGGAAGCTGCTGAACTGGGAGGAAATATCACCAGCGTTCACATTATTTCTGATAGTGGGGTGTCGTAGGTGGAAAGAAGTCAAATTAAAGATAATAATAATAAACTTTATTTGTATAGCACCTTTCATACAACAAGTGCAACTCAAAGTGCTTCACAACAGAAAAAAAGACATAAGGCATAAAATGAGCACATAAAGTGCAGACATGTATACAAAATATATATAAATCACATTAGGATCTAACAGCCCAATAGGCCACCTTGTTTATGGTTTGATTCAGTTTAAAAAATGGACAATAATAAAAAATTATAAGATAGAATACAGAATAAAATAGTGCAATAGTGCAGTGCAATCAATTACTTACTTTACTTACTTATCCTCTTTGTCCCGGTTGGGGCATAAGGCCGCAATCATACACTGCCACTGAATCGTGCTTTGGCCTGCGCTGTGTCCCAGGAAAGACCCATCTCTTTCAGCTCCATCGTCAGTGCAATCAATTAGTAGAATATAATAGACATAAAATGAGCAGATAAAGTGCAGACATATAAAATCACAGTTTTTTTAGAGTGCAATCAACTAGTTCTGGATTACTGTTTAACAGTTTAAAGTCATCTTTACCTTCTCTGTTTGGTACTATCCACAGTTTAAAACCTGACAGTCTTCCCTCCTGTTTGATACCCACTTTGACCCTTCGAACCTCCCACTCAGGGCAAGATACGACAGACATTATGGCTATAGCATAAAACATGTATGCAAGCTGAAACCGACTTTACTGAAAGGTGTGCCTCAAGGGTCATTGAAGTGAAGCAACCTATTCTCAGTCATTGCCCCGTGGACCAAACCTCCCAGTCAGGACAGCTGAAACACTGCCAATTGTCTGCCGTTGACTAAAAACACACTTAGATAATCAATGTTTAAATGAATAAAAAAGATTATAATAATCTTCTTACTGTCTTTCATTATTATGTACTACTATGTCTATACTACTACTATCTACTATGACTATACTACTACTTACCATGCGAATATGTCTATACTATACTGTATGCACTCAGAGTGTAGCACTCAAGCTCTGCACTGCCAGACAAACAATACCACTGACCCTTAGCTACCAGAGGTGTACCCCTCCTGCTGACTAGTTGTACACAATTTGTAAGTCGCTTTGGATAAAAGTGTCAGCTAAATGACTAGTGTGGTAATGAAAGGTTAACCTTCTATAGTGTGGTAGTGCTAGTGTTAACCTTCTGTAGAGTAGTGAAAGGTTAACCTTCTATAGTGTGGTAGTGAAAGGTTAACCGTCTGTAGTGTGGTAGTGAAAGATTAGTCCTTTATACCGGCAGCCATCAGGCTCTACAACAAAGGGCTTGGACGGCCGGCTCTGCTGCCAGAACTATCACTGTCAGAACTCTAGACTTGAGAACTAGACACTCACACTCACATCTAGTGTTTTGTACTTTTTTACATTATATTGTATTTATATTTATATTTTATAGTGTATCTATAGTGTATATAGATACTGGACTGTATAGGACTGTGAAGCTATGTGTTACGAAGGATCAGATTAAACCGAATATATATATTTACTAATTGATATATATTGCATAATATTTGTATATCGTCTGATATCCCTTGTGTATTCTTTGTACATATACACGGAATATCCCTTTACCTAGTACAGACCATAATATTTCGTTCTCCTATTGGACAGCGGTCCCTTAGGCGCCACTGCCATACCCCCAAGGTCTAGTTCAAAGTCACCGCCAAAGACATGCCTGGACATGAACAGGGTAAAAAATCGCGCTGAGCCGTGGATGCACTCCGAAATACTGGCCGCTATGAAAACCAGAGACAAAAAATGCTCTGAGTTTCGTAAAAGTCAGTCAAAGCTTACTAAAAGCACGAGCAGTGAACTCCAAGCCCACGTGACTGAACTCAAACTAGAAAGAAACAGACTAAGAAACGACGTAAACTCCATGATCAAAACTGCAAAAAAGAATTTCATCAATGACAAAACTGAGGAAAACAAAAACAAACCACGTGAACTTTGGAAATTACTCAATAATCAACTAGGATGCAGTAAAAAACTTAAAACCAGATTCTCAAACATAAACATAAAAACGGACAACACGCTCATCACAGACAAGCTGGATGTAGCCAATTACTTAAACATTTTCTTCACAAACATAGCCACAACACTGGTAAACAAACTACCCTCCCACTCAGGGCTTTATGGGGTAGAACACATAGTAGCTTACTACAAAAACCTAGGGGTCCGCAAGGACGACTTCAAGCTGGAAATGGTAACAACAGATGAGGTACTCAATAAACTGAGCGCCCTCCAACCTAACAAGGCCACTGGCCATGACAACATCCCCTCCAAATTCCTCAGAGACTCAGCAGCCGCCATCACACCAATCATCACACACATAATAAACCTCTCCATAAAACAGGGACACGTCCCCAAGGACTTCAAAATTGCGAGGGTGACCCCTCTGCACAAAAAGGGCAGCAAATTAGACCCAGGCAACTACCGCCCTGTTTCTATTCTCACCTCCATCTCGAAAGTCATGGAAAAAATAGTCTACGAACAGGTCGAAAAGTACCTAGCGGAAAAAAATCTAATCTACGAATTCCAATCTGGCTTCAGAACATCCAACTCCACTGACACATGCCTTCTCTATTTGAATGACCACATCAAACAAGAGGTGGACGCAGGCAAATACTGCGGCATGGTCATGCTGGACCTACAAAAGGCCTTTGACACGGTCAATCACTCCATTCTGATTGACAAGCTAAAAGCAATTGGTTTTGATAGTCTATCAGTGAGCTGGATGCAATCCTACCTTGAGGGGAGGGAACAGATGGTGGAGGTAAACGGTACCCTATCCCCCCCCCTCACAGTGAGCTGTGGTGTTCCACAAGGAAGCATACTAGGACCGCTACTGTTCCTAATTTATGCAAATGACATGTCGTCAGCTTGTGACTGCAACTTGTTCCTGTTTGCGGACGACTCAGCCCTGCTGGTCTCTGACAAGAACAAGTTACAGGTTGAAAAAACCCTCAGCTCGGAACTAGGCAGAATCTGCATATGGCTCGCTGATAACAAACTATCATTACACATGGGCAAAACAGAGTCCATTCTCTTCGGTTCAAATAACAAACTCAGCAAGACCGACGGCTTCTCAGTTACAGTGGGTGACAATATTGTCACAAGGAAAGATGAAATTACCTACCTGGGTTCCATCCTAGAGGCTAATCTCTCCTGTGACAAAATGGCATCCAATGTAATAAAAAAAGTCAACCAACGAACTCGATTCTTGTACCGGATCTCCTCTCTGGTAAACAAGAACACCCTGAAGACTCTGGCAGGAGCACTCATTCAGGGGTACTACGACTATGCTTGCACCTCATGGTACCAAAGCACCTCAAAGGCGCTAAAAACAAAATTACAAACATCTCAAAACAAACTGGTCAGACTACTGCTTGACCTTACTCCTAGAACCCACCTCACCCCTGCCCACTTTGACAACCTAGGATGGCTTAGAGTAGACGACAGAGTACAACAACTTGCAATGGGCCTGGTCTACAAGATACACTACACGACCAAGGTACCCATGTACATGTCAAAATACTTCCCAAAGGTCAGTGAATACCACGATCACAACACCAGAGGGAGCTCCACAAATCATGTTAAACCCAGATTCGGCTCAAATAAGGGACTAAACACGTTTCGCAATTATGCCACATCAATGTGGAACGCCCTACCCAAAGCTGTAAAGGAATGTGGATCACTACCCACTTTCAAAACCTCTCTCAAGGGACACCTACGGGAGACTGCAATTCAACACTGGCCCCTGTAAATATCCTAACCCAACCCCCTCCAATGTACAGTCATTTACCTAGTATGGTTTTGTCAATAGTTCAATGTACAATTGTGTTTGTTTGTACAGTGTCTCCTCCCCCCCCTCCCTCAATGTACAGTGTTACTTGTTTATACAGTGTGCCCCCCGCCCCCCCCCCCCCAACCACCTCCAATGTAAATTACCCAGTATGGTTGTCAATATCCCAATGTACCCAACCCCCCCCACCCAACCTCCTCCAATGTACAGTTTCTACGTCAAATGTATATACTCCCTTTTCTTGACTCCTTCTGTATCACAAACAGTACTGTATTTGCAAATCTGGTATGTCATAAATGTATAGATGTAGCAGTACTGACTATCTGTATGTCATGTATGTCATATATGTCTATATGAATTGAAAATGGGGGACCCTGATGGAAACAAGACAAACGTCTTTCTCAGGTCTGCATCCCTTTAACAATTGTATGTATTGAGCCGTACTGTATTGTACCCATTCTGCAATCTGTTAAATAAAGTTTTCATTCATTCATTCATTCAACGGCTCTGCGCAAGAATACGAGACAGGAATAAGGCTGGTACTAGTTTGTTCACCTAACGTATAAATATGGCGCAGGTGAATACAGAAGTAGTTCGAGTTACCCAAGTGAAGCCTCACCCACGATACAACGTGCGGTGAAGTAGGGCCCGTTTGGCCCCAAATAGAGCATTGAGACCGCGTGCGAATTGATAGCTGAAGTATCAGAGATTAACGCTGTACCGTCGAGTTCGACCTATTCTATTAATTCAGTAATAGTCTATTTATGTATAGTGTATCGTGCGGCTACCGTTCTACAGTGACCAGCATTACCAACGTTTCCTCGTACCAGCTAGTGTGCTTATCCAGGCTGGGCAGCTTAACCTGGCGCCTTCATCCGAGGAGCCCTAGACGAGGACCGTGTGGACATGTACACTGGATAACCTACCCGACGACCACATAGCCCTTTTCGGCTGGATTATATTTGCTTTGGTCCTGTAGCTGATGGAGCGGAGAATCGTCTACACCCACAATTGTGTGGGATTTACCCTGTGAGGAGCAACGTCGAGCCCGCCTCTAAGACGCCTGAGGCTGGCTAGCTTTCTTCCATGCGGAGCTGCATGCCGGAGAATAGCTGTTATTCGTCTGCGGATCAAGAGATTATTGCACTGTCTCCTGTACCTGGAGTCTCCCTATTCTTCGTTGACCCAGACTTTGCTACCGACAAATCCTCTCCCCTTGCTGGCCTACAACCGGAGGGACCCTACTAGTATCTCCCGCTGCCCTACTAGTGTACCATAGATATAATTACTAGGATACAGGTGGTATTCATTATCTCCTGCGTAATATTATAATGGACTTACGCTCTTGACTTACTCACGCACATTCTTCGCCTTACAAGCGCGACTCTAAGTAAAGTAATGTAATCTACTATTATTGCTGCTAATAAATATTATTCTAACCAAGATTTGTGTGGAACCGTGTCATTGTGGAAGTGTTCATCTCATATACCTGTGTACTGTATGGCCAGTAGTAATGTACATAAGACAGTAGTGGTTTAATGATACCATACTTATTTAATACAGTCAGGGAATTGTACCCCTCAGTTACACTATGTATGCCACACCCTGTACCCCCCCCCCCCCCCTCCCCCATGCTGCTTTGACACCCGAATTTGCCCAATGGGATTAATAAAGGATCATCTTATCTTATCTTATTACCTTCTGTAGTGTGGTAGTTAAAGGGTTAATGATGGATCGTACCAAGATGTCATGTGCAAAGAAAGTGTGACAAATCGGATATGTCACGTTTCTGCGTTGTGTTAGTTTTTCCGATGCCCAAGGGAGTTTCGAACCCCGGCCGGCCGCGCCGGGGGTCGACAGCACAGACCGCTATACCAAGAGGTGAATTCACCTGCTTCATAATGTGTCTATGTGTCTTTTAAGAGGGAGTGACTTTAACTTGCAGTACCGCTTACTGCCACAGTCACTTCACAACATAGTCCATCGTGACTGTGGATATTACTCACGGACCTTCCGTTACAAAAGCATGTTCAAATAAAAAATCATCAGTGACTCCAATACAGAGATGTGTGTACTACTACTACTATACTAACTACTAGCACTTTGGGATCCCAGCGAACAAAAAGTGCATTACAAATCCAATCTATTATTATTATTATTATTATTATTATTATATTATTATTACTATTATTATTATTATTATTATTATTACTACTACTACTACTACTACTAATACTACTACTACTACTACTACTACTACTACTACTACTACTACTACTACTACTACTACTACTACTACTACTACCAGGGCCGCCTGGGAGAAATGCGAGGCCCTGTGCGAGATTTAAGCGCGAGCCCCCCCCCCCCCCCCCCCCCCCCCCCCCCCCCCCCAAAGGTAAAAAAAAAAATAAAAAATATATAATTTTTTTATTTTTTATTTTTTTTCATACAGTCACATATTCTTAAATAATAGCGCTGCCCGAGGCTGGGCATGATACAGTCAACATATAGCAAGAGAGAGAGCGAGAGAGAGCTCCCGTTCTACAGTCAATATACAGTGTACAGAGAGAGAGAGAGAGAGAGAGAGAGAGGAGAGAGAGAGACACATTGGAAAGAAATTGAAATGCTATTTGGCCCTAAACAGAGAGTACACAGTGGCAGAATACCTGAGCACTGTGACTGAAGATCCTTGACTAGGTACAGACTCAGGCGAGCACAGTCTAGCCATCGAGAAAGGCCGCCATAGGCAGACTGTGTGTGTTAGAAAGAGAGAGAGGAGAGAGAGAGAGAGAGAGAGAGAGAGAGAGAGAGAGAGAGAGAGAGAGAGAGAGAGAGAGAGAGAGAGAGAGAGAGAGAGAGAGAGAGCATGTGTGTTTGTCGTGTGTGTGTGTGTTAGAGAGAGAGCATGTATGAGAGAGATAAGAGCCCCTAAAAGATATTCAACTTTTAATGGAAGAACAAAACAGAAGGAAAAGCTAACTTCACAAGGCAACATGAATATACATAGATCCAAAAGGACAAAGATCAACACTTAAATCCAAAGAGAAGAGGGTCTATACCAGAGAAAACAAAGTAGCAAGACTCGGAGCCAATGGCCGACATCAGCGAAATAGGCTAACTGCAAATAGAGTAGCCAGGTACTGACACCAGGCCACACACAGCTTTGGCCAACGGCCCAACGCTACCCAAGCTACACAAACGACCAAGACAATTCACACACAGCACATGTTGTATCTCCAAATGTTGTGAAGTAACATATGTTTTGCCTGGAAAAAAACATCGTTATTAACAAAACATTCGGGAGGGGAAGGAAGGAAGAGTGGGGTAATGTCATGGCATCTCTTACCTGCACCAAGGAACGCAGGGCGAAAGGCCGCAACACAGGTCTCCACGTTGACGAAAGGCCTCTCGCTGGCGGGACAAAAAGAAGCTATGGCCGGTGCCTTGTCATGGTGCAGGCCCGACTACATCTTCTGTCAAAGATGATGTCGTAGTCAGAGTGCCAGAACCCCCTGCTATTCTCACGGCTAATGTCAATGGTCGTAGCACAAGCTAACAGCTAACTCTAGGCTAACTGATAGCATCAAACTAACGTTCCCAGCCGAGCGCAGCCGGCAGCTAACGTCGTAGCTAAACAGCTAACTGGCTAACAGTTAGCTCAACCCGGCTATCGCTAACCATTAGCTAACGCAGAAGCAAGCTATGCGGCTACCACTGAAAAACTGTACAACGTGAGAAAAGCAATACAGGTGCTGACACCAGGCCACACACCGTTAGCTACTAGTACTACAACAGCTAGTCAGCCAGTTTGGCTCCAGAGAGAGAGAGAGAGAGAGAGAGAGAGAGAGAGATATCCACCGTGGGAATAGAATAGAGTGCATTAAAAACTCACCAAACGTCCAAGAGGATGGAGACAACCGCGTGGAGTTGACGAAGTTCATCTGCCGAACGACCATCCTCTTCATCTTGGCATAACAATGCTGCACGCGCTGTCTCTAGGTTAGCTAACGCTAGTTAGCCTTTAGCTAAGCTAGCTACTAGCCGACATCATCATGGCTATATCCCGACTGAACCACACTTAATATTATAACGTAGCTAAAGCTAACTAGCTGTCCCTGTCTTTAGCCGGGATGGCTAGCCTGACTGAACTGTCTAACATGCAACAACTTTCATCTTCAGTCCATCTGCCGAACGATGTCCTCTTCATCTTGGCTGACATAACCTCCAATGCTGCACGCGCGAAATAGTCAGACGCTAGTGATGGGTCGGTCATGAGCGACTCGCTAATAAGAGCCGATTCATTGCCGTGAGCGTGAGTCGAATCGCTCACGTCTGGCAATGAGTCGGTTCACCCCCCCCGCCCGGCACGCACACAGACACACACAATGAACTCAACAGACGCTACCTTACCTGTAACTCCTCCCCTCATTGAAACCAATTCTGCTGCCTGCAGAGCCTCAGAGCCAGGAACGTGTCTAATGTGAAATATATAAGCATATAAGCAAAACTAGATTTTAGGTCTGTGATGAAAAAGGGTCTCGCGGGAAGGGGGGCCTCACAAAAATAAAATAAAAATAAAAATAAAAAATAAAAAAATAATAAATAAAAAATATTTTGGTTTTATTTCTTTTTCTTTTTTTTTGTGCGAGGCCCCCCTTCCCGCGAGGCCCTGTGCGACCGCACTGCTCGCACACCCCCTGAGGCGGCCCTGACTACTACTACTACTACTGCTGCTACTACTATACTACTAATACTACTACTACGATACTACTACTACTACTACTACTACTACTACTACTACTACTACTACTACTACTACTACTACTACTACTACTACTACTACTACTACTACTACTACTACTACTACTACTACTACTACTACTACTGCTACTACTACTGCTGCTACTACTACTACTACTACTACTACTACTACTACTACTACTACTACTACTACTACTACTACTACTACTACTACTACTACTACTACTACTACTACTACTCTCACACCCAACAACACAACCACAACCACCTGGTAAACAATCTGATGTGGTCCTAGACATAATTGGTGGTAATTATGAGTGATTATTTTTACTGTTACACCTGTGCACATGGTGTTCCGCGTTGGAATGAGGAAATGGATTGTGTGCATATTTGATAGTGCATGATATACAGTAAGCAGATTCGTTTTCTTTTCTTTTTTTCTTTTCAGATATTGATTGATGCTGCTTTGACACCCAGATTTCCCCAAGGGGATTAATAAAGGATCATCTTATCTTATCTTATTACCTTCTGTAGTGTGGTAGTTAATTAAAGGTGCACATGGTGTTCCGCGTTGGAATGAGGAAATCCATCGTGACTGTGGATATTACTCACAGACTTCCGTTACAAAAGCATGTTCAAATAAAAAATCTTGTTCTATACCTATAGTCTGACCCTGGAATTCAGTACAGTGACAGTTACAGGGGACCCATCATCACAAGTCAGTTTGTGACACATTTTGGGTCCAGACCCATAATTCAAGAAACTGACACTCCTCCCTACAGTAATTTTTTAAAACAAATCGGCCCCATAAATAGTTAATGTTTATTAATATTGCAAAGTCAGCCATTGTCTTGAAATCATGCTTACAGCCCTAGCTTGCCTTGCAGGCACAATATGTTATCATGTTCATGATGAGTTGACTGCCAATTTATGCAAGAGATACCAAGATTATTCAGACTATGCCTGTTTTCTCCTCCAAATTATTGTATCTTATCTTATCTATTATCTTTGGAAACCCCCGGATGGCATTACTATAGCTGAACCTGATATGAGAGAGGAAAACCAGCAGCTTATTGGCATGTCTTTGATATTTTATTGAAGCTGAAAATGGAACTGATAAAGAAATAATAATAATGATACTACTACTACTACTACTACTACTACTACTACTACTACTACTACTACTACTACTACTACTACTACTACTACTACTACTACTACTACTACTACTACTACTACTACTACTACTATTTTTTTTTGCCAACGCATAATTCTACCTATACATTTGGATCAGCAGTTCAGCACCTGCACTGTTGGTGGGTGAGCCTAGTAAAGGATGTCGCATTGCGTTCATCTTCAATGAATAGACCAATGCAATAGTCTACCAAAGCCCCCCTCTCTCTCTATATATCTCTCTCACACACACACACACACACACACACACACTTTCTTTTCTTTTTTATTCTTTATCATTATTATTATTATTTAAATTTTTCTTGTTTAACTGTGGATTGTGTTTCTTTTATAATGGTATAAATGATTATTTGTGTAAATAAGGTTATACGCCGACCATTAAGAAAATACATGTTAGTTTAGGAATAAGGGGCAGGTAATTATAAGATTTATTCTTCTTCCTGCTCCTTTTGTCCATGGAATGGCTATTTATGATTTTTTAATGAAGAAACTATGATTGTATTATTCCATGTGGCAAATAAAAACTCTGAACTGAACTGAACTGAACACACACACACACACACACACACACACACACACACACACACACACACACACACACACACACACACACACACACACACACACACACACACACACACACACACACACACACACACACACACACACACACACACACACACACACACACACACACACACACACACACACACACACTTCAGAAACAAACATAGTATCAATGAGAGCATCAATTTTTTGAGGCCGCCAGTGCTGGGCCCTTGGAATCATCCTAAGCTCCCCCCCCCCCCAGCTATATGGCAAGCCGTTTTAACATTTATTCCCATTTTCTAGCTAGCTGGGGACCTAGCTAGCTCATTCACAAGGACAATTTTGCGAATAAACTAGCTGGGTACCCAGCTCATTCGCAAAGATGACCTAGCTAGCTGGGTACCCAGCTAGTTCATTCACAGCTAGCTCACTACCTAGGTTGCAGATATGTCTTTGCGAATGAGCTAGCTGGGTAGCTAGCTAGCTCATTCGCAAGGACCATTTTGTGAATGAGCTAGTTGGTTACCCAGATAGCAAAAAATTAGTGAATCAACGTTGAAATAGGGTTAGACAGAAATATTGAATCTATGTTGAAGCCTGACATCGAAATTATACAAATCGTTGTCTATGACTTACATGTTGAATCAACGTTAGGTGTCAACCATAACTGATACTATATCAATGTTGATTCAACCATCATCTAAATGGTAATGTACATGCACATTTTAGTTGATTTGATATTGAATCAATGTTAGACATCAATGTTTATTCAACCATAATCTAAATGGTAATCTACTTGTACATTTGTAACTTGTACATCTACTTGTAACTTGTAAAGTTAAGGAATCAATACTGATTAATGTACATTTTACATTAAAATATTGCTGCTGACAGGGCCGCCTGGGAGAAATGGCCCTGTGCGAGATTTAAACGCGAGCCCCCCCCCCCTAAAAGGTAAAAACAAATTCATACAGTCAACATATTCTTAAATAATAGCGCTGCCCGAGGCTGGGCATGATACAGTCAACATATAGCAAGAGAGAGAGCGAGAGAGAGCTCCCGTTCTACAGTCAATATACAGTGTTATCACTGCACAGACCCGGCAATGCCCCTGACCCTCCACCAGAGCAAGGCCAGAGAGAGAGAGATAGAGAGAGAGCATGTCTGTTTGTGTGTGTGTGTGTTAGAGAGAGAGAGAAATATATAGAGAGAGAGCATGTCATTTTGTGTGTTAGAGAGAGATATAGAGCATGTCTGTGTGTTAGAAAGAGAGAGAGAGAGAGAGAGCATGTGTGTTTGTGTGTTAGAGAGAGAGAGCATGTCTGTGTGTGTGTGTTAGAGAGAGAGCATGTATGAGAGAGATAAGCAAAGATGAGCCCCTAAAGGATATTCAACTTTTAATGGAAGAACAAAACAGAAGGAAAAGATAACTTCACAAAGGCAACATGAATATACATAGATCCAAAAGGACAAAGATCAACACTTAAATCCAAAGAGAAGAGGGTCTATACCAGAGAAAACAAAGTAGCAAGGAGCCAATGGCCGACATCAGCTAAATAGGCTAACTGCAAATAGAGTAGCCAGGTACTGACACCAGGCCACACACAGCTTTGGCCAACGCTACCCAAGCTACACAAATGACCAAGACAATTCACACACAGCACATGTCGTATCTCCAAATGTTGTGAAGTAACATATGTTTTGCCTGGAAAAAAACATCGTTATTAACAAAACATTCGGGAGGGGAAGGAAGGAAGAGTGGGGTAATGTCCAATGGACATCTTACCTGCACCAAGGAACGCAGGGCGAAAGGCCGCAACACAGGTCTCCACGTTGACGAAAGGCCTCTCGCTGGCGGGACAAAAAGAAGCTATGGCCGGAGCCTTGTCATGGTGCAGGCCCGACTACATCTTCTGTCAAAGATGATGTCGTAGTCAGAGTGCCAGGGCCTGCTATTCTCACGGCTAATGTCAATGGTCGTAGCACAAGCTAACAGCTAACTCTAGGCTAACTGATAGCATCAAGCTAACGTTCCCAGCCGAGCGAAAACGAGCAGCTAACGTCGTAGCTAAACAGCTAACTGGCTAACAGTTAGCTCAACCCGGCTATCGCTAACCACTAGCTAACGCAGAAGCAAGCTATGCGGCTACCACTGAAAAACTGTACAACGTGATAAAAAAAATAAAAAATAATAATAAAAGAAATAATAAATAAAAAATATTTTTTTTTATTTTAAATTTTTTTTGTGCGAGGCCCCCCTTCCCGCGAGGCCCTGTGCGACCGCACTGCTCGCACACCCCCTGAGGCGGCCCTGGCTGCTGATATGTATACATCATAACATTACATGTTTTTTTCCTGCTGTTAACACTTTAACTGCCGAAAACGCGGACGCCGGAACTCGTCTTTGATATCAATATTTCAAAAATCTGTGATCGGAATCATATTTCCCCTCTGCAGCCTTGACACACAGTTCTGATCTCCTCTCAATCCTCTAGCGGTTCAAGAGCGCCATCTGGTGGCCCATCGGCAGATTGAAAAACCGGATGTCAACCTTTAACCCGGCAGGACTCACTCCATATGTGGTCCGGGCACTCGCTAATGTTAGAGAGACTCAGTCTTCGCACAGTGAACATCGATCGGTGGAAATAACTCGAAAAAACAACATGATTTGGACGTATATACTATTATACAACCTGGAAATAGATCCGGTATTTCGACATCCCATAATTGAAAACTGTCAACTCCACGCTGATCGCCCAATGGCCCGAGGAGACTGGGGTGAGTTTTAGCGTTATATTCTAACGTGTTCTTTACTAACTGCTATGATGAACATATGACCCACATTAGATGAATGGTATAACGTTGCCCACGGAATTATAAACGCCCCCTCGCCCATCCGGTCAACATCAGATGACGTGTAGTAAATTCTAGAAGTACGTCCAATTGAAATTTTTGATCTCGCACAGATTCCTACCAAACTGTATTTCATCATCAATATAATGCATTTGGGGCTATAAATCACGTTCTGGAGAAAGCTGCAGAAAGAGATGAAAACATACTTATACTTTAGACCATATTTTAGTATGAATATGTGAATGAAAAAGTTTAACGTTGCTACACCATGAACAATACATATAGGACCTTGAATGGGCCCTAATAATGGCAATCTAGCAATAGAATTTAAAAAGTTATAGCCCTGCAAAGAAGGGGAATTTCTCCATGTTAAATAGAGCTGGCAACGGATGGTATATCATGAATTTAACTTTAGGCAATCAAAGTGTTAAACACACTATTGTTGTTCAAAATTCTTATATGACCATATTTCAAAAAATGTGTGAACAAAAATGACAACATGGCTTTAATATAAAAATTTATTTTTTTCTTTCAAGAGGGTCTCATCATACTTCCACAGTGACCAGTTAACCTTTTACACAAACATTAGATAACAGACCTTATAACAGACGTTTCATTAACAATACTATATATAGCCACTGCCAGAATAGTGACACACGTATCGTGTGTGGTGAGCACACGCATTCATGCACAACGAAGACATGATTGCGTTGTCTCAATCATTTTAACTATAAATTTATGAGCTCAAAGTATGAGCTCACTGACTGAAATGTCCAACAAAAAGCATCAATTGTCAAATAATATTGATCACATTAACTAGACTAGATGTTTTTGAGGAAATTAGAAAGGGAACAACAACTTAACCCTTGTGTCTGATCAGATTCTTATTTGTTTGATAACTTTGCAGTGATTATGTTTGTAGCCAATATAATATGTGGCATAATCTTTTAATTATCTTGTATTTTTTTTTTACTCTCTTTCATAAATTGTTTATTCAACTTCAGCCCGATCATAACCACCACACATTGTTTTTTTGTCATATTTAACAACTCTTTTCAGAAAAGTGGGAGTATTTCATTACAAAAAAAATATAAAAAATGGTTATGATCAGGGCTGAAGTTGAATAAAATATTTATGGAAAGAAAGTGGGAAATTATTTCAACATAATCTTTTTATGGAGTTTTTCAATTATGTCCCCTAATAAGAGTATAATACTTTAGTTTTCAGACACAAGGGTTAAATAACAATGGCAGAAGATTTGAATTTAAACACAGTGGAGCTCAGATGATCTACAGTTGTCCACGACTTATCCTCCAAGGCATCTGCTATATAATAATCTTCAGATTTACTTAAGTGTTATTAGTAGGTTACAGCAGTAAGTATTAGTTTGCTCAGTCAATTATGGCCAATTCGTTTTATATTGTTTAATACAGTTAAATAAATAGATAAATGAAAAGCAATTTTTTTTGTATCCCCCCCCCCCCCCCCCCCCCCCCCACTGTACCGAAAATAATACCGAACCGTGACTTCAAAACCGAGCTACGTACCGAACCGTGGATTTTGTGTACCGTTACACCCCTAATGTTTCTATAACCTATAACTCTCTCCCATATAACTCTCTCCCATACCCTTAACACCAACCGCTGAAGTGCCCTTGAGCAAGGCACTAAACCCCCAACTGCTCCAGTGGAGTTGCTCAGTGGCCAACAGTGTCAGACTGTGGTTGTACTGGGCAGCTCCCAGGTGTGAATGGAACTCTGTGAATGTGAAGCAGGGCGTAGCTGAAAAAGAGCATCCGTGCTCAGCGAACCTACCCTGGGTAAATAAAGGTTAAAATAAAAAATAAACACTGCAAGAACAGGCTGAAGCAGCAAGTCATTCAAGTAGATGCCGTCCATGGAAGAACAGTGTCCATGAGGGTAATTCCTTGTACTGTATGAACCAGGGAAACAGTGTGTGCTGGGGTACCCTAAATTTGACTCTGGTTCGCTTGACTTAAGTTTGGGTCACTTCGGTTCCAAGAACAGGCTGAAGCAGCAAGTCATTCAAGTAGATGCCGTCCATGGAAGAACAGTGTCCATGAGGGAAATTCCTTGTACTGTATGAACCAGGGAAACAGTGTGTGCTGGGGTACCCTAAATTTGACTCTGGTTCGCTTGACTTAAGTTTGGGTCACTTCGGTTCCAAGAACAGGCTGAAGCAGCAAGTCATTCAAGTAGATGCCGTCCATGGAAGAACAGTGTCCATGAGGGTAATTCCTTGTACTGTATGAACCAGGGAAACAGTGTGTGCTGGGGTACCCTAAGTTTGACTCTGGTTCGCTTGACTTAAGTTTGGGTCACTTCGGTTCCTTGAGATGCCTCCCTCCCAGTCTGGCGCATAACGAAGCCACTTCTTGACAGTTTCGCTGTAGTCCTGGTCGGTCAGCTTGGGGTCAAACTGTCGAGCAGCAGCTGATAGACACAAACATAAAAAGTGAGGAAGAGAGGTGAGATGATGTACGATGATAAGAGCACCCCTCACTTCACACAAGTGCGATTTCTTTTAATCACTCAATTACTCACTCTGTAGGTCTACAGTAACAAGCTACAGTCAGCATCCAGTTAGACTGGACAGGAAATAGAAGCAATCGCCTAGCCTGACACCATCTAGGCAATACAATGTGTATCCATGCACCTCTAAAGCTCACCAATTACGTTGTCCATTTCTTATAGGTTGCACTTTCATCACTTTATTCCAACATAACACTTTTTTTTAAAGTTTTTGCAACAGCATAATTATATTCTGAATCACCAGCAGACAGTCATGCCTCACTACCTAAACTTAACCTATGAAGTAGTTTGCAGGGGAGGAAGCTCACCAAACATGCAGGCTTGTAGTGTTGTGTGCTTGAATGGCTTCTTGCTTTCTGAACAACGCTTGTCTTTCTTTCCAGCCCAGTTGAACCCACTGGCCAGGGCGTTGGTCATAGCAGTTTTCAACATCAGTCTGATCAGGTTCTCTGAATTGGTGCCTCCTACCAAAGCCAGGCGAGAAATCTAAATCAGCCCTGCGTTAGAAACAGCATAACATTTATTTTATGAACACAGAGCAACCAACTTGTTTATACACACACTTTATGCATGCACTGATATTCCAGCCCATGCCAGTCATTAGGTTTAACCACATTAACCCTCCTGTCCATATGTAAACGGTATATTTGAACAATTTCAAAGCGTTTCATAAATAGCAGATATACAAGCTCTAACACGTTTTGAACTAGAAAGTGCTAAACACATTTTTCCCCTGAACAAGACCACACTGAAATGATCTACATTTGATAAATGAATGCAGTTCAATAAATTACCATCTTTTGACGGACTGATTGCTCCATCAGTAATGATTCTGCCTCATTGAAGTCTTGTTCACTGGCGATTGGCAGCTGGAAGGGGAGCATAGTGGTTGTGGTGGCCACCCCGTGTCCCCTGGTCCCACCAGATATGTTGCCCTCAGCCAACTCGGTCTTGATGAACTGCACATCTCTGGACAGATCCTTCACCACGACAAGTAATTCAGCAAGCATTGAATTCATCTTCTGGATGGTAACGTCTTCAGAAGAAGAGTTAAAATCATTAAGTGAGAAATAAAAAAAGCAGCAAATCACATGAGGAATTACACCATGTCCAATAGACTTGCCTTTCATAAGCTGCCCGTCATCGCCGGCCATCTGTCTACGCTGTGAAACACCAGATGGGGTGTTGTAGTGCCCTGAGCTGTATCCTGACATCCCTGTAGAAACAAAATCATAGTTATATATTTCACTATAGTTTGACTGCATTGGATCAAACTGGTGGTAGTTCCCTCTAAAATGGCATACCATTTTATGCATGTTGTGAGAGACCAGGGGGACTGTTGTATTGCCCCAAGCTGCATCCCGACATCCCTGTAGAAACAAATCATTATATTTAAAAATAAATACAAAATCTGACTTGTCAGTCAAACTAACATACATGTCATAATCACTAACACCGGTTCCTGACAGGCAGCAAGCGAGCGAACTGGAGACGAAATCGCACACGGCACTGTCCTGATATGACGCAGCGCGTGTCCGAGTGTGTGTTACCTGGATTCTCGACCAATAAAAAGTGTTTAGGGGCGGGACTCGGCCGCGTAATCGCTCAACTAGAGACACAGCGAGCGAATATTTGAGGGGTGAACGACATCGCTGCTCAGTTCACTGTCGCTCGTGGCAGGTCAGGATAGTCTGATTGAAACGAATACATTTTAATCACTTTTTCTCGCTCGCTCGCATCGCTCTATGTCAGGAAGGGGTGTAAGGAGTTGTATCCCCGTCTCTCAAAACACTGTTACTGAAAGAGTACAGTATCATACCACTACTTGCACTTTGTCGATCTTGCAGCTGCTGGACATGTGAGGCCTGCTGGAGCTGGTGGTACTGTACAATATCAAATCCTGGCATCTCGGCTGAAACACAGTAGGAAATACACAAAGTTATTAGCAAATGACGCTATTGTAATCCCCCATGTGAGAAAATTTTTGATTTCCATTCAGCTGATTTCACGTGCACTGCCAAATACTACTTTAATAAAAATATCAAAGACAATGCGAGACAATACAGATATTTTAAACATGCTAGAATATTATGTTATGAGACTGCTTGATAACTCACCATTATGTTGAGTTAGCGATTGCCGGTAGTTGCTAGTAACCAGATCTACAAAGGGGAAATGTAAAATAAGTTGCGACTCAAACATGGTGGAAATTGTGCTCAATATAAAAGCATTATGTACAACTACACATTTTTATTGTGACATTGCTTGCAAGTTGTGAAGGCTTTGAATTTTTGTAGTGGGCTAGCATGCATACATTGTAAACATGTATTCTGTTGCATGCATGATGCCAGCGAGCTCCTGCCAGCAAGCTCCTCACAAGAACACAGATATGGGTTCACTTACTGTTATTTGGATCAGGAGTCTGCAACGAATCTAAATAGCTGTAGATCATGCCACCATCCAAAGAATCTAAAAAAGGTAAGCCAGGGTGAGAATTGAAGATGCTACAAATCATATTTAAACAGTCATCTAGTTGGCATTTTAACATTCATAGCAACATACCATTCATTGTAGGCTCTTGGCCTAGTGGCCACACAACTGGAGGCTTGCCGGATCTTAGCGCCTTATGAGACCGGCTCGATTTTGGAGTCTGTCCTACAACATATTTTAGTTGGCATGTTATTCACAATGTATATATTTTGGGCCAACTATAGAATAACTGCAAGAAACGCAGAAGTCCAATCAAATTAAAATGCTCAATTTGTCGGTACATGGTCAGACTAATTTGTTTAACTGTTTATTATTATTATTATTATTATTATTATTATTATTATTATTATTATTATTATTATTATTATTATTATTATTATTATTATTATTATTATTATTATTATTATTATTATTATTATTATTATTATTATTATTATTATTATTATTATTATTATTATTATTATTATTATTATTATTATTATTATTATTATTATTATTATTATTATTATTATTATTATTATTATTATTATTATTATTATTATTATTATTATTATTATTATTATTATTATTATTATTATTATTATTATTATTATTATTATTAACTGTAGCAGTGATCATTTCCAAAGTGCCTATATAAAATAAATGCATTGCATCAATACCTGGGAAACCCACATCAGGTGCTTTGTTTAACTGTTTATTATTATTATTATTATTATTATTATTATTATTATTATTATTATTATTATTATTATTATTATTATTATTATTATTATTATTATTATTATTATTATTATTATTATTATTATTATTATTATTATTATTATTATTATTATTATTATTATTATTATTATTATTATTATTATTATTATTATTATTATTATTATTATTATTATTATTATTATTATTATTATTATTATTATTATTATTATTATTATTATTATTATTATTATTAACTGTAGCAGTGATCATTTCCAAAGTGCCTATATAAAATAAATGCATTGCATCAATACCTGGGAAACCCACATCAGGTGCTTTGTTTAACTGTTTATTATTATTATTATTATTATTATTATTATTATTATTATTATTATTATTATTATTATTATTATTATTATTATTATTATTATTATTATTATTATTATTATTATTATTATTATTATTATTATTATTATTATTATTATTATTATTATTATTATTATTATTATTATTATTATTATTATTATTATTATTATTATTATTATTATTATTATTATTATTATTATTATTATTATTATTATTATTATTATTATTATTATTATTATTATTATTATTATTATTATTATTATTATTATTAACTGTAGCAGTGATCATTTCCAAAGTGCCTATATAAAATAAATGCATTGCATCAATACCTGGGAAACCCACATCAGGTGCTTTGGCAAAACGTTTTCTTTTGGCGTCGCCACTCGAGTGGTCATCAGAGTCCGAGTGCACATACTGCTGATTTGGCCTAAAAAAAATTATATATATACACAAATGTAATAAATGTAGTTATGATACTACGCTTATTAGTCAAGGCTAAAGTCTGAATACATAGTGTGTTATCCTTTTAGCACTACTTGCAACTACAACAGCAGTGCAATTATTTACTACACCCTAGGGAGAGTTGTCCCTTTAACAAAGGGAACACTGTACCTGGATCTTCTTTTCTGGCGGAGATCTCCTTCGTCCTCAGATTCAATTTCAGAGGTTGGACACATAGTTGAGGTGTACTTGGTCTCTCGTTTTTTGGCCTCATCATGGGTCTCTGGAAAGAGGAGAGAGAAAATGACAATTAACATATCTGCAGTCCAGTGTTTAATGAAAAAATATATATAACACCTCTTATCATATCGTGCATCGTCACAATTTGCGTCCTCACGTTTTGTGTATGTGTTGCACAAATTACTCACCACACGTAGTAAGCTCACGTACATCCTTATAGGTGATCCATTTATCATCTGGTTGCAGTCCATCTCAAAGGGCTTTTGTGAGCTTTATGTGTTTAGGGGGCCATAACACAGTCTGGTCTTTAGCATTAAACCAGCTCTCTAGAACTACTGCTGTCCCACCATTTGGGAACTGTACAACTGACCACAGCACCACCTCACCATTCATCTTCAAAGGGCTGAAATGAGAATTTACGGTACTCATAATGATCTCTCCTTACATTCCCATACCGTCCTACAAAGCCAAAGTGCACTACACACATTGCATTTTTGAAGCATTTAAAGGAAAACTCCAACATTTTGTGAAATTAGCTTATTTGACATCTTCCCTGGAGTTATAAGAAGATACATACCTTTTTCGTCTCTCTGCATGCATTGGGCTTAGGGAACGCCTGGACCGTTAGCCTAGCTTAACTTCATCACTGGAAGTGGGGCAGACATCTAACCTAGTTCACTACAGTCAGGAAATATACTCCAAATACAATCAAAATACAACTCCCAAACATTCCCGTAAACATGTTGTGACCTGTGTATTTACCACGTCTCCCAGTCACACAAGTCACACAAGTCTCCCAGTCACACAAGTCACACAAGTCTCCAAGTCACACAAGTCTCCAAGTCACACAAGTCACACAAGTCACACAAGTCCAAGTCACACAAGTCACACAAGTCTCCAAGTCACATGAGTCACACAAGTCTCCAAGTCACACAAGTCTCCAAGTCACATGAGTCACACAAGTCTCCAAGTCACATGAGTCACACAAGTCTCCAAGTCACACAAGTCTCCCAGTCACACAAGTCTCCCAGTCACACACGTCACACAAGTCACACAAGTCTCCCAGTCACACAAGTCTCCCAGTCACACAAGTCTCCAAGTCACATGAGTCACACAAGTCTCCCAGTCACACAAGTCACACAAGTCTCCAAGTCACACAAGTCTCCAAGTCACACAAGTCACACAAGTCACACAAGTCCAAGTCACACAAGTCACACAATTCACACAAGTCTCCAAGTCACACAAGTCACACAAGTCTCCAAGTCACACAAGTCTCCAAGTCACACGAGTCACACAAGTCTCCAAGTCACACAAGTCACACAAGTCTCCAAGTCACACAAGTCTCCAAGTCACATGAGTCACACAAGTCTCCAAGTCACACAAGTCTCCAAGTCACACAAGTCACACAAGTCACACAAGTCCAAGTCACACGAGTCACACAAGTCACACAAGTCACACAAGTCTCCAAGTCACACAAGTCTCCAAGCCACACGAGTCACACAAGTCTCCAAGTCACACAAGTCACACGAGTCTCCAAGTCACACAAGTCTCCAAGTCACACAAGTCACACAAGTCACACAAGTCCAAGTCACACAAGTCACACAAGTCACACAAGTCTCCAAGTCACACAAGTCTCCAAGTCACACGAGGCACACAAGTCTCCAAGTCACACAAGTCACACAAGTCTCCAAGTCACACAAGTCACACAAGTCTCCAAGTCACACAAGTCTCCAAGTCACACAAGTCACACAAGTCCAAGTCACACAAGTCACACAAGTCTCCAAGTCACACAAGTCACACAAGTCTCCAAGTCACACAAGTCACACGAGTCTCCAAGTCACACAAGTCTCCCAGTCACACGAGACTCATGTGACTGGGAGACTCGTGTGACTTGTGTGACTGGGAGACGTGGTAAACACACAGGTCACAACATGTTTACAGGAACGTTTGGGAGTTGTATTTGGAGTATATTTCCTGACTGTAGTGAACTAGGCTAGATGTCTGCCCCACTTCCAGTAATGAAGTTAAGCTAGGCTAACGGTCCAGGCGTTCCCTAAGCCCAATGCATGCAGAGAGACGAAAAAGGTATGTATCTTCTTGTCCAACTCCAGGGAAGATGTTAAATAAGCTAATTTCACAAAATGTTGGAGTTTTCCTTTAAGCGTTTCAATTGGCCAGCCAAACATGTTATCTGTGTACATATAATATTGTACTAATTGTGTATTTATTAATGAGGTAAGTTATGCCCCGAAATCCGACGTTAGAGTCAGTGTGTCAATATAGTTACTGCACTTTAGCTTTGTAGGGCAGTATGGTTATGCTGTTAAATGAAGTAGTGGTATTGCAATGGCACCATCTCCGTCTGGAGAGAGAAGACATTTGCGTTTGATATAGCCAAGTTTACCTATCCCTATATCTTCTTGCAAGCCACTGACCTTGTATGTACCAATGTATGATGATTCACAGGGATACATGTAGTATGGCTGTTTGTGTCTGTACTTTCTGTAAATTATATATACCTCTTCCTCTGATTTAAGAATATTCTCTACTAATGCAAATCCATCTCCAACCTCAATACAATTGTCTCCTTTCTTTGTGGACAAAGTAAACCGATGAGTGGAGACCTTCCTGTACTGTTGTGAAGAAGTAAACTGTGGGGGGACAGGCCCATCAGTGTGAATATTACGCAAAATTGGATCATCTGTGGGACATGGGGATCCAACATGTGGAATTTCAGACAACCTTTTCACTACCTGTTGTAGAGGCTGATGTGGCTTGCGTAGAAGATGCTTAATTTGTCCAAGATAGTTCTCAAAAGGGAATCCTGAGATATTATCTAGAGTGCCAAACTTCCTGTATTCCTCAGCCAAATGAATAAGCTGGTGTACATTGTACACAATTTCATCTTTTCCATACACTGTCCCAAAGTGTTCAACAAAAGAAACCATCAACTTGTGCGCAAAGGCCAACATTTCCTCAGAAATACTAGGGGACAGCGACAAGTACATTCCAACAGAAAACAACATGAAGTTGTCATACAGCTCACTGGGGAGGGAATCCTTCAAAACAACAGGACCCCAATACAACATGAAGGATCGCAACTCAGTAGCTTTCCAGCGATCTAACTCTGACAGTTCCCTTGGTTTATGGTTAAATTCACAAGGCATGTAGGAACGTAGCTTTAGCAGTTTACCTGAAATGGCTTGTACAGTTTTGGAAGGGACCCTTGTTGCCAAATTCTTCCCCTTTAATCATATATTAAGCAGTTTCCTTGTAACTCCGAGACAACAGAGATGCATGTAATCAGTTGGAAACATAGAAACCATCTTAACTAAACCTGTTAAAAAGCTCGTCCCATTGTGATGTGCCTCATCAACCATGTCTGAGAAACTGGAGTCTGTCCTAAGTCTGACTTTTGTTTCAGGATATGTCATTTTATTTCTTCATACACCCTCCTGAAAACACTTGTCACAACCAGAATAGCCATTAAATGCCTTGGTCTGCTTAATATAAGCTCTAGCCGGGGCATCACAAATGAAAGAAGAAATCTGTACATCAAATTGCTTGTCATTATAAATAATGCCATTAGATAGTACATTCTGAAGATCTTTGACAAACTGCTCTAGGTACTCAAAAACACTCTTTGGCTTGCTTAGACCACAAAAAATGCCAACAACAAATGGGGACTTTGTGTAGTCACATTTGAGACTTCCAAGTATGGGCCAAAACTGAAGTTTAGAACTTTTGAATAAAGGTAAACCATCTATATTAAACTGTAAATTAAGAGTTGTCAGAGTTGCCGGTAAAATCAAACATGCCAACCGTGAAAGCACCCCTTTGACTAAACCAAAATGATAGTATTCTCCCCCTTCAATCTTAGTGGTAGGCACATGTTTTTGTGTTCCTAGCAATGTTCTTCCATCTTTAGGAAGGGTGAGGTGAAACATCTTCAAAATGGACAGCAAAGATGATAGTGCAACCAGAGAGACTGAATAGGATGTTGCCCAATATTTTAAACTTGTCATGAGGAAATCTTCATTATGCTCATCACTGTCAAAGACATGTTCAGGTTCAATTTCGTCATCCCCAGCTATACTTTCAAAATGTGCATTTGACTCACCTGGTGAGTCAATATTTTCACTTTGATCACTGATAGTTAGTGGTCTGTTTAGTGGCAAGTCTGAAGTTGATAAATCTAGTGGCAAGTCTGATCTAGTTGTTAAATCTAGTGGCAAGTCTGTCTTTGGTAAATCTAGCAGGCACTCAGTAGAGGCTGTGACAGGATCTGTGTTCTCTAAAGAGTGATGGTTTGTCCTTGAATTAGCAGCAACAATTAACTTATAATCAGTGAAGATAGCCTGCTCTGTCTCTCTCAGTAATTTGTTGACTCTACGTCTTTTAGCCCGAGAATAAGATGACATAGTGATGAGGTGCTGTAGTCAATGTAATGGTACATAAATTGTGCTATTTACTTGGCTAGAACAGGTCTTTGCTTCAATTGCTGCAACGCGCGGCTTCTTGAAACTGGTACGTGATTCTGGAAAAAGAAAGAAAAAAGGGGGGAGGGTCCTGATTAATGTGCTGCATTGCAATGTGCAGGGTGAAACGCTTGCATAATTCTACATTTTGATCAATATCAAGAGAGTCCATTATTATATTATTGTTATATTGTTCATTAGAAAATACCATGCATATAACCAAACGTCTAACTATATAGTCAATGTAATGGTACATAAATTGTGGTATTTACTTGGCTAGAACAGGTCTTTGCTTCAATTGCTGCAACGTGCTGCTTCTTGAAACTGGTACGTGATTCTGGAAAAAGAAAGAAAAAAGGGGGGAGGGTCCTGATTAATGTGCTGCATTGCAATGTGCAGGGTGAAACGCTTGCATAATTCTACATTTTGATAAATATCAAGAGAGTTCATTATTATATTATTGTTATATTGTTCATTAGAAAATACCATGCATATAACCAAACGTCTAACTATATACTATCTGTAAGTCATGTATGTCCCTCCCTATGCCATAAATGTCATCATGTGTATGTCATAAATGTCACTATGAATTGAAAATGGGGGACCCTGATGTAAACGAGACAAAAACGTCTTTCTCTGGTCTGCATCCCCTTAACAATTGTGTGTATTGAGCCATACTGTATTGTACCCCTTCTGCAATCTGTTAAATAAAGTTTTCATTCATTCATTCAACATTAGCAGGACCAGTGGCACGCCAAACAGCCTGCAAACTACCTGGCGTTCTATCGCCATGCTCTAAGACAAACTCTAACCTTAACCAACTTCGAAAGAGTGCCTAAGCTTAAAGGGGAGATGAAGCATATAGCGATATAAACAAGTCAAGAGTTTTTAATTGTCACGGCATACAGGTATACAATGAAATGCGGCTGGTCTTGCCCGCGACGATGTGCAATACAGTGGTACAACATATAATAGAATCCAAAAAAAATACAGTGGTACAACATATTAAAGAATCCAATAACAATAACAGTGCAATCTCGGTATCTGTACATAGTATTTACAGAGCATATAGGACATGCTAGGTAGCTTTAGTAGTGCAATACACTGTTCCTGATGTTATACTAATTTAAAGTGGCCTTTCCTCTGGCCATAAGTGTGCGTGTGTGCGGCATGAGTGTTAAAGTGGCTGCTAGTGTGTGAGCGTGCTCAGCGTGCGTGTCGTGTATGTGCTTGTGTGTGCTTGTGTGTGGATAGTTCAGTTTATGTGTCTCTCAATGTTCATTGTTCAAGGCTCTGATGGCCTGGGGGAAGAAGCTTAGCCTAAGCCTCTCCGTCCTAGTAGCTGGGGTTCGCAGGCGTCTGCCTGACCTCAGCAGCTGGAACAGGCTGTTATTGGGGTGGTGGGGGTCTTTCATTATCCTGCAGGCTCTGGATTTGCACCTCTTGTTGTATAGAGCCTGCAGGGGAGGTAGCGCAATACCCGTGGTACGCTCGGCTGAGCGCACCACTCTCTGTAGGGCCTTCTTGTCCTGTGCCGTGCTGTTCCCATACCAGGCAGTGATGTTTCCGGTCAAGATGCTCTCTACAGCTCCTGAGTAGAAGGACTGGAGTATCTTCCCCGATACTCTGAACTTCCTTAACTGTCTCAGGTGGTAGAGGCGCTGCTTCGCTTTCTTTACTACTGTGTCTATGTGTGTTGACCATGTCAGATCCTCTGAGATGTGGACCCCCAGGTACTTGAAGCTGCTCACCCTGTCCACGGTAGCCCCGTTAATCATCAGTGGTGTGTATGTCTCCTGCTGTCCTCTCCTATAATCCACGATCAGCTCCTTGGTTTTACCAATGTTCAGGAGCAGGCTGTTGTCCTGGCACCAACGTTCCAGTACCTCAACCTCCTCCCGGTAGGCCTTCTCGTCGTTGTCCGAGATCAGCCCCACCACCACCGTGTCGTCGGCGAACTTCACTATGGAGTTGGAGCTGAACTTGGCCACACAATCGTGTGTGTAGAGTGAGTACAGCAGGGGGCTTAGAACACAGCCCTGGGGGGACCCGATGCTCAGGGTGATGGTGTTGGAGGTCTGACCCCCCACCCTGACCGCCTGGGGTCTTTCACTCAGAAAGTCCAGTACCCAGGCGCTCAGGGCGGAGCTCAGACCTAGCTCGATCAGCTTGTCCACCAGTCTGGTCGGGACTATGGTGTTGAACGCTGAGCTGTAGTCAATGAACAACAGTCTCACATAGCCCCCCTTCTGACGGTCAAGGTGGGAGAGAGTGCTGTGCAGTACCTGGGAGACCGCGTCGTCAGTGGACCTGTTTGTCCTGTATGCAAATTGCATAGGGTCCATATCACTGGGGAGAGAGGCACAAATGTGGTCCTTGACCAGCCTCTCGAAACATTTCATGACCACAGAGGTGAGTGCCACCGGTCTGTAGTCATTTGGGCATGTTGGGGAGGGTTTCTTCGGTACAGGGATGATGGTAGACATCTTGAAGCAGGCAGGGACTACTGACTCCGCCAGGGATTGATTAAATATGGCGGTGAACACCGGGGCAAGCTGGTTTGCACAGGACTTAAGTATGCGTCCTGTTATACCATCTGGGCCCGCAGCCTTCCTGGTGTTCACCTGCATAAATGCTCTTCTCACACTGTGTTCCGACAACGAGAGAGCGCCCCCGCCCCCCCGCGGTTGCCCCCCCCCCCTCCACAACAGCCGGTGCGCCAGTGACGTCACTAGCCAGAGGGCTAGCGGCGACACTGTCTACACCGAACCGAGCGTAGAAGGAGTTGAGTTTGTCCGCGAGAGAGGCGTCGTCGCTCCCCATTGAGGGGGCGCTGACTTTGTAGTCAGTTATTGTCTTCAGTCCCCTCCACAAGCCTCTTGTGTCGTTTTGTGCCATTTGTGTCTCCAGTTTCTCAGCATATGTCCTCTTAGCAAGTTTAACAGCCTTGCGCAGAGTGTAGACTGAAGCCTTGTACTCTTCCATATTTCCTGACTCTCTGCCCAGGTTATAAGCCGTGGTGCGTGAGTTCAGGGCTGCTTTTATAGTGCTGTCCACCCAAGGTTTCTGGTTTGGGAAAACCCGCGCCTTCTTTGTGAGGACAATACCGTCTGCCACTGTTGTTATGTAACTCACAATGGTATCAGCGTACTCGCTGGCATCACTGGCGCTTCCTTTAAACATGTCCCAGTCTGTATCCTCGAACGCGTCACGGAGCGCGGCCTCTGATTCGTCAGACCACTTTTTTGTCTCACGTGACACGACGACGTCACGCGATCTTTGTTTGTATGCTGGGATTAAAAAAATGGAGTCGTGATCGCTCGCGCTTGCAGAACCCATCAGTGGCGGAGCCGCTACAGCCTTGTAGGCAGCTCTGAACGGGGTGTAACAGTGGTCGAGTGTGTTTCCCCCTCTTGTGGAGCAGGTGATGTGCTGAAAAAAGGTCGGCATCACTTTTTTCAGATTTGCCTGGTTGAAGTCACCAGTCACTATCGTCGTGGCTTCCGGGTGCTTGATCTGTTGTTTGTTGAGGTGGTCGTGTAATTCCACCAGCGCTTTGCCAGTATTTGCCTGTGGGTGGATATATACGACGGATAAAATGACCGCGGTAAACTCACGGGGTAGGTGGTACGGGCGGCACAGGATTTGGAGATGTTCCATATCTGGGGAGCATGAACTTGAGAGGACATGTACTTCCTTGGGATTAACCCAGAGATTGTTCGTGAGGATGCAGACCCCACCTCCGATGCTCTTCCCAGAGGCTGCCGTGCGATCTGCTCTCAGGACGGTGAAATTGTCCGATGGAGAGACACTGTTGTCCGGCGTCGCTGGCTTGAGCCATGTCTCCGTGAAACACATGACGTTAACGTCTCTCATCTCCCGTTGGAATCGGACCCTCGCTCTCAAGTCGTCCATCCTTCCCTCCAACAAACGTGCATTCGCCTGAGAAAGATGGATGGAATTGCTGGACGTTAAGCAGATCTTTTTAATCTAAGTCTGATACCGCCTCGTCTTCCTCTATGTCTCTTTCTGCCGTTTCCTTTGTTGCCGTTCTCCCGCTTGATTTCTGTTAGCCATTCTGGGCATAAAGTGTCTCCCAGCTCCTCTTTGAGTCCGGAGTTTAGGTCCATAAGTGTCTGGCGGTCGTATGACATACCCGCCAGTGATGTTTTAATAAAAAAAAAAAGAAAAACATAGTCATAGCATCAAATTAGTATTTAGATAAGCCACAGAAAAAATCACGTTATAAAAATAAGCAGTTTCTAAGAAAAAACGATTTGTTATGTGAAGCGCTTTATCAACATGGGCGCCGCCATTTTGTTTGGTGACATCACCGTCGCAGGGCATTTAGCTAGCTGGCTACCTAGCCGCAGCCGGGATTCAAAGCCAACTAGCCGGCTAACCCAGCTCGCTAAATGCTGCATGTAGCTAGCAGAACTGTAAAATTAGTTTGAACAGCCACGAGCAATACAAAAAGAACCATGCGGTCCCGTTGTCTGGTAGGCAACGTTGCATTTACGGATCCATGTGTTTACTAGGCCAGCTAGCACGTGCTTCCTTGACTACTTCCTGTTCACCCAATAAGCATGCTTTTGATTGGCTGAGTCGCACAACGTCATTCAGTACCAACGCACGCAATTGGAGCACGCAATTTCTGTTCGTTTGGCGCTAGAATAATTACATCGAAATAATAAATAACTGGTTATAGGTCTTAAACAACCGTACGATTCCACTTGCACACTCTCCAGAGTTATATTAAGTACACGCTAACGAATATTCATGAATATTTATCTTAGCACATATATTTACCTACCAAACTGCAGCATGCACATGCACAACGCCATCAAGAGTACACCGGTCACACTCACAATAACGTTATTTTTCACTGAACACAGTTAAGATAAAAGTAATATAGCCAAAACTTACTGTAAAGCACTCAGTAGAATCAAATCCGGGGGATGTCGACGTTGCTGTTCTGTTGCCAGTTCACAATGAGAGAGCGCTGCATAGAGGAAACTAGTATGTGGCTGGGACGTACCATATCTGTTTAAATTGGGGGGGGTCCATTCGGATCGGTCCAACTTAATGACGACAAACAGCATACGTTGAACAGCATACGTTGATTCAACATTTATTAGATATTGGCATTTCAATCATTAAAATGCAACCACAAAACAATATTGATTCAATGACATGTTTTCAACATTGGTTAATTGGTTCATTGGTTAATGGGTGATCCACCATCAATCGTCGACCTTAACCAAAAATCAAGCATTTTGACCATAAATCAACATTGAATTAACACCTTTTGATGGTGTTTGGGGGCGGAGCTACGCCCCTGACTACTACTACTACTACTACTACTACTACTACTACTACTACTACTACTACTACTACTACTGCTACTACTACTACTACTACTACCTACTACTACTACTACTACTACTACTACTACTACTACTACTACTACTACTACTACTACTACTACTACTACTACTACTACTACTACTACTACTACTACTACTACTACTGTAGCTAAGGGGCTACACAACCCTGACTGTATTTAAAGGATAGGTTAGACCACTACTAAATATTAATTAGCCAGACATTAAATGTACACAAAATGGCGGACACTCTATTAACTGCGAGGGGACAGTGATACAAAGTTGAATAATCACTTTAATGTTAAAGGCAAACATACATATTATATAGCACAGATCTCCTGTTACTAAGATAATGTCAATGCAACAAAGTCCGAGGTAAGTATAGTCCTAAACTACTAGTACCCGACCGCTGGAGCTCTGAATGGAGTGAGACGGAGTGAACAGCACGGGGGAAGCAAGATGGCGGATGGAGACGATATTCTCTGGAGTTCCTACTCCAGAGAGCTGCAGACCAAAGTGGGATAATCCTGTCGTCGCTGGTTAGGGGGGGTCTCGTACGGACCTGGTTCCTGTATTCCAAGCGCCCGATGGCAGGATTAATAACTAATATTCCAAACGCCCGTTGGCATGGCCGCTAGCTAGTTAGCCCTTTTATGCTAAGGCTAACCCGCACTTAGTCCGTAATAGGTAGTTGAATCCAGAACGCCGCTGGGTTCAGCTAGAAGTCTCTCAACGTTACTTCCTTATTTGCCCGTCTGCAAATCTACAGAGATTGCTATTTACTTCACTTCGCTCGAACAAGTCACTGTGCTTTGCCAATGGTGGCTCGACCATATTATGGTTGTATCTAATTAGCTGTCCAGCTCTCTATCTAGATACAGTGCTTGCCGTCCGGTTTACTGCTGCACCAAACGTTTTCTCTCTCTCTCACACTCTGCCCGGGCATGTTCTAAAACCCTGCGCATGCGCTCACGCTGTCTACAGGTGCATGCGTGCGCGCCTACGGCGTTAAGAATGGAACATATGCCAAGAGGCGAATGATAAAATACTGTTAGGTAAATAGACGACGTGAAATATATATCTTATATACATAAACAATATATAAGGTATACAAAATAATAAACGTGGACTTTATGTGTTAATCTGGACCTTCAGAACAGCCGCCCCCTAATTAGTCGGAACCTAATTAGCAAATACATTTTAGGGCACAGATTAATATCAACGGTCAAGTCAATTTCTCCATAAGGGGCTACGGGGAGTTGGAAGTAACCTATAAAGTCGATGGGTTATCGTCATCGTCAGGAGAGTCAGGGAACGCAGGAAGCTCTATCAACTTAGCTACTGGTCTGGTATAAGTCCGCCCTTGGACGATGACCTCTGCAGCTCTGACCTTCCCATCCGAGCCATTGATTACTCGGCTCACACGGCCGGCTGGCCACGTAGCTCGGGGTAGTGACTGGTCTATGATCATCACGACGGTCCCCACGGTCAGGTTGTCCCTGTCTTCTACCCATTTCTGGCGGGCTTGAAGGGAGGGTAAGTAGTGTAGGAGGAAGCGGGCCCAAAACTGGTCGGCCAGTACTTGGCTGTGTCTCCACATTCTCCGTCCGCTCATCTCGTCCTGTCTGTACACAGTCTGAGGAAGGGCAGGGTCCAGCCGCCACATCAAGAGGTAGTTTGGGGTGATGGGGTCGACGTCAGCTACATCACTTGAAACGTAGCCGAGGGGCTTGGAGTTCAGAACTCCCTCAATCTCGGTGAGGACCGTAGCCAGGACTTCATCGCCCACTGTCTGGGCTCCAAGTACGGTGTACATAGCAGTCTTTATTGATCGGACCTCTCTCTCCCACGTTCCCCCGAAATGGGGAGCATTCGGTGGATTGAACTGGAAGGTGACCTGCGCCGGAGCAAGGCGAGTCTTGAGTTCTTCACCCATGTTCAGGAAGCTCGCTCTCAGTTCCGTGTCTCCTCCTCGGAATTTTGTCCCTTGGTCTGACAATAGCACTGAGGGGGTCCCTCTCCTCGCTTGGAACCTCCGGAATGACATGAGGAACGAGTCGGTACTCATCGACTGAAGGAGCTCAATGTGGACAGCTCTGGTGGTCATGCATTTATACACGATACCCCACCTCTTCTCTGTTCCTCTTCCTCTCTTGACATTGAATGGGCCGAAGCAGTCCACGCCCGTGGAATGGAAGGCCCGCTCGCCGACTCGGAGGCGGCAGGGAGGCAGGTCTGCCATCTTCGGGATAATAGGCTGTGCCCTCCACTTGCGACAGGTCGGGCAAGTTCGTTGGAATTGGCGTACAGCTTCTCTCCCTTGGAGTATCCAGAAGCGCCGCCGGATCTCCGCAAAGACTCGCTCAGTCCCCGCGTGGCACACCACCTCGTCGTATTTCTGAATGATCAGGTCTGTTACCCTGTGTCGGCTGCTTAGGACGATGGGATGCTTAACATCCTCGGTCAAGTCCGGGACCCGTCTCAACCGACCCCCCACCCTGATGAGGCCCTGGGCGTCGATTTCTGGGGCTAAGGTGAGGAGTCGACTGTCTGAGGGGACTGGCTTTGCCCTTATCAAACACTCCATTTCCTCTCTCTGAGTCTCTCTGCGCCCTCTGCAGCACAAGAAGTTCCGCTTTCTTGTAGGCAGATGCACTGAGGTCTGTGGTGGGGGGAAGCTCAGGGTGGTGCTATAGGAATGTTCTTTTTTGGGCACTCTCCAGAGTTTGACAGTCGTCTAGGTCTGGGCCCGTTGGAGGCAGGGCTTGACTCAGCCCGCAGAACATGGAGTTCTTTATTTCTGACTCGTCCTGGTTCGCATCCCGCGGTGTTGAGATAGGCCACTTCTCCTCCGGGAGTCTGAGGAACTCTGGGCCATCACTGTATGAGTTAGGACGGGTGAGGTCGGCTAGGGACATCCCCCGTGTGATGACATCCGCTGGGTTCTGCTTGGTGTCAACATATCTCCAACATTCCGCTCCTACCAGGTCTTGGATTTCCGATACTCGGACTCCTACGAACACTTTGTACTGACAGGAGGCAGACTGGATCCAGGTGATCACGGTCATGGAGTCTGACCATAGGATGATCTCACGCACCTGTATGGTGAGTTCATTTTGCACCATTTTGGCAAGTTGCGCGCCTACCAGGGCTGCGCAAAGCTCCAGTCGCGGAATCGACTGCTGCTTGCGGGGAGCAATCCTCGAACGGGCCAGGACAAAGGCTACGTGGACTTCTCCTCCCTCTTCTCGAGCTCTCAGGTAGGCCACTGATCCGTACGCCACTTCCGAGGCATCGCTGAAGACGTGCAGGTCTATCTGACACGTCTCCAGTCGCACGGTAGGGGGGAAGTAACTCCGCGGGATGGCAACCATGTGGTCGCTAGGTGCTCGGGTATGGGGTCATCCCAGCCCTGCTCCTTGGCCCACAATTCTCTCACCAGCATCTTCGCCCGGGTGGTGTAGGGGAGAATGCACCCCATAGGGTCGTACTGGCTGGCGAGTGTTCGGTACACACTCCGCCGAGTGGTCAGTCTAGTCGTGGACGTCTCCTGGTCCGTCCTCAGAGGTGTGTGCCGGTAGTGAAGCGAATCCGTCTTAAAGCGCCAGACGAGACCCAGAGTCATCTCTTGCGCTTCGCCTGGGGTGTGCGCCATCCAGGTCTCGCTGCTAGCGGCCTTAGTCTCTGGAGGGAGGTGCCGGAGGACTTGAGGGTCGCTACTGGCCCACTGTCGGAGGTCGAATCCACCTTTGGCTAACGAAGCCCGTAACTTCATCATGATGCTCTCTGCTTCTTCTGGTGTGATACGCTCTGTAGACAGTTGTCCACGTAGAAACTTCGTTCAATGCTGTGTCGGACATCATCGTCAGCTCCGGGGTCTTCGGCCACGTGCTTCTGTAACACGAACGTGGCGCAGCACGGGCTGCAGGTAGTGCCGAAGGGGAGTACCTCCCATTGGTATATCGAGGGTTGTTCGTCGTCGAGCCTCTCCCTCCACAGAAACCTCAGTAAAGGCTTGTCTTCCTCCATCAGCCGAACTTGTAAGAACATCCCCTTGATGTCGCCGCTGATGGCCACTTTGTCCTGACGAAAACGTATCAGGACGCCGAGGAGGGAGGGTCCAAGTGTGGGACCGGGCAGGAGTAGGCTATTCAGATTCTGCTGTCCAATCTGATGACTGCAATTGAACACAATGCGGTTTTTTCCGTTGTGGGTGACCTTGTGGTGGGGCACGTACCAGGACTCTGTCGTCCCTTCTGCCTCGTGGTCATCGATCTTCTTTATGTGGCCGGCCGTTACCAGCTTCTCGATCTCGGTGCGATAGATCGTTGCTTGTGGGGGGTTCTTGGCGAGGCGCCGCTCAGTGCTCTGTAGGTAGTGGTGCGTCGCTCCCTTAGTCACGTGCAGCGTGGGCATCCCTTCTCGCCTCAAGAGTGGGGTCGCATACCTTAGCACCCCGTCGACCTCGACCCTAGTAGTCTTCTGCTCTAGTAGAGCGATGGCATACTTGTCCTCCTTGGACCAAACCATCTTGCGTTCGTTCTTGAATGGCAGCGCATCTAGCGTCCATAACCTCTCAACGTGCTGTAGGAGAGTGGTGTCTGTGTCGCTCGCCTTGGTGTAAAGGCAGCGTGTGGACGTTGGTCGGCTGGAAGACCCGGAGAGGGGGCCCTGGAGCGTCCACCCCAGCCGGGTCTTAACCGCGGCTGGGCATCCTCTGGGTCCGATGTGGACCGCATCAGTAGGGACAATGAGGTCCGCGTGGTCGGACCCAATGAGTAGGATGGGTGTGGCGCCGCTGATAGGCGGTATGGGCAATTGGCGTAGGTGGTCGTACTTTTCCCTCAGCTGTGGGATGGGGTAATCGTAGCGTGACAAGCCTATGTTGTAGCTCGTGAACGCCTTGCTGATGGCGTACCGCTTCTCAGGCTGGTCGATCCCTGCAATGGTGAACGAGACGCTTTCACCTTTGATTGTCTTTAAGTCTCGACGAATGGTACGGAGAGTCATGGTCTCCTCTGGACCCCTCAGGTCCAACTGGGTCACGGCGGAGGCGAGGAGGAGTGTCTTCTCCGACCCGTCCCCGTGACTGAGGAGTACTCGGACCACCTTGAGGAGCACTCTGGAGCTCCCACTCTTCGCGGGGTCGATGTAGAGTACGTCTGCTCCCGAGTTGATTGGTGGAGCTGGGTTCCGCTTGTTGCTCTCGTGCAGTGCTTCGAGGTGAGCGCCGTCACACTTGCCACACTTCTTCTTAAGGCGGCATTCTGCTGCCATGTGGCCGCACGCGCAGTGGAAGCAGCGGCGGTTAGCCTTAATCCACTGACTTACTTCGGCGGTGGTCAGTTTAATGTTCGCTGTCGCAGTATTGACATGCAATCTTCCACTTCCCCTTGGAGGGGGGGTTGTGACTCTTCTGCCGTGACACCGACTCGGCCTGGTGCATCACTGTGATGGGCCTGCTTTGGTCTTTAGCCCTCCTCTGTCCCTCTTTAAGGTTCGAGCCACCCCATGCGAAGGTGTCAATCCTTAGGCTGCTAACCTCCCTGGCGAGGAAGTCAGCAAGATCCAACAGTGACTGCTCTGGGGCATTCGGGTCACAGTATTTTCGTTGCCGCCGAAAACGTTCTTGGCGGAATGGGGGGAGCTTCTCTAATATGCGCTCCACGTTGGAGTTGGCGTACAGCTCGTACATCCCCTTCTCTCGTTGGGACCCGAGCATCCCTACTAGGGACTGTAATTTGACGGATAGGTCATCCAGGGCTCGGTTGTCTCTAGCCGGGGGGAGACGTTCGATCTTACGTATCTCCTGAATGACATAATCCCACGTACGTCCGTAACGTCCGTCGAGGGCAGCCAGGGCGTCAGAATAGGGAGTTTGTGAATTGGAGTATGCCAGCGCAATGTTGTGCGCTCTAGTTACCTTGAGATGTTTAAGAAGGATGGCGTACTTGTATGGCTCGTCCTTTACTCCTGACATGATTGTCTCTAGGCACATACGCAACTCGGTATACTGCGCTCTGTCTTCTCTCGTGAAGTCTGGGAATGTGGGTGTCCCAATGTAGGGTGCCATGGAGGGCTGTGACACTGACACACGTTGGGGGAGGGGCGTTCTCGGCAAGTCTCCCGGTCCGTTGGGGTGTGGGTTCGTGCTGGGCGGGAACCAGGGGCTGGGTTGCCAGGCACTAGTTCTCAGTGCCATCTGGTGCTCTAACTCCCCACTGGGACGTGTTGGGGGTTCATGACGCAGCGTGTCGTGACTGAGACCGGGGCTGCGCTGTGCCTCCTGGTCTGATATGGAGTAGTGCGGGTGGGCCCTCTGCCCTCCCTCGTCCTCAGTCAGGCTTTGTAGTCGCTCGGCTAGCTGCTCTGCAACGTAAGCAGGTTCTTCCCTTAGGCGGGGTCCCATGTAGCTTCGTTGGGTCGGGGAGGGTGCCCTCGACCCTTGGCGTGATGATCTCCGGGAGCTCCAGGTGGAAGAATGGGGAGTTACATTCTGGAGCGCTTGCGCCATCATTTGTGCTTGTAGGCGGTCTCGTTCTGCCTCGCGCTGCGCATTGATGCGGTCTCGTTCTGCCTCGCGCTGCGCATGGGCGCGTTCGCGCTCCATGTTTTCTTCAGCCTGGAGGCGCCTCTCTTCCACTCTGAGATGTTCACGCTCACTCTCTCGTTGCGCCTGGAGGCGGTCCCTTTCGGCCTGGAGGCGCCTCTCTTCCACTCTGAGATGTTCACGCTCACTCTCGCATTGCGCCTGGAGGCGGTCCCTTTCCGCCGCGGCGGTTATCGTGGCGATCAGGACCAGCGCTAGCCTCCTATCGGCCCCGCTTGGGGATGACGCTGATGACCTTGATTCGGAGCTGCCTGGGCTGGGCGGCGACCTGGTCTTCTCACGCGCTCCGAGGTCCATCTCGGGGGCGCGGTACTCTGTGGATCTAGTCAAGTCATGCCTTGCTTGTCCCCCCCGGTAAGGTAAGTTAGTTTCACTTAAACTAGCTTGGGTCTCTACATCTAGGGTTGACTCCTCTGTAAGGTTGGGCATGCTTGAGCTACCAATGTTATCCCTGCTTAGCATCCTCTTGAATAAACTATGAGGTAAATCTACAGCGTAGCCCTCCAAGTAGGGAGGGGGCTGACGCTGGCGCCTAGGGCACTCTAATGGGGGAGATCTGGTTGGGGAGTGTCCGCCGCTGGCCATATTATCACTGATATTATCACTGATACCCTCCGGCTCGAAGGACCAATTGTAGCTAAGGGGCTACACAACCCTGACTGTATTTAAAGGATAGGTTAGACCACTACTAAATATTAATTAGCCAGACATTAAATGTACACAAAATGGCGGACACTCTATTAACTGCGAGGGGACAGTGATACAAAGTTGAATAATCACTTTAATGTTAAAGGCAAACATACATATTATATAGCACAGATCTCCTGTTACTAAGATAATGTCAATGCAACAAAGTCCGAGGTAAGTATAGTCCTAAACTACTAGTACCCGACCGCTGGAGCTCTGAATGGAGTGAGACGGAGTGAACAGCACGGGGGAAGCAAGATGGCGGATGGAGACGATATTCTCTGGAGTTCCTACTCCAGAGAGCTGCAGACCAAAGTGGGATAATCCTGTCGTCACTGGTTAGGGGGGTCTCGTACGGACCTGGTTCCTGTATTCCAAGCGCCCGATGGCAGGATTAATAACTAATATTCCAAACGCCCGTTGGCATGGCCGCTAGCTAGTTAGCCATTTTATGCTAAGGCTAACCCGCACGTAGTCCGTAATAGGTAGTTGAATCCAGAACGCCGCTGGGTTCAGCTAGAAGTCTCTCAACGTTACTTCCTTATTTGCCCGTCTGCAAATCTACAGAGATTGCTATTTACTTCACTTCGCTCGAACAAGTCACTCTGCTTTGCCAATGGTGGCTCGACCATATTATGGTTGTATCTAATTAGCCGTCCAGCTCTCTATCTAGATACAGTGCTTGCCGTCCGGTTTACTGCTGCACCAAACGTTTTCTCTCTCTCTCACACTCTGCCCGGGCATGTTCTAAAACCCTGCGCATGCGCTCACGCTGTCTACAGGTGCATGCGCGCGCGCCTACGGCGTTAAGAATGGAACATATGCAGGCGGTTAGGTGGTCGAGCGGAGATTGCGTTCGTCACCAGCCCCGGAGCTGAGTTGGATTTGCCTGTTCGAATCCAGCTCACAGCTCCGGGGTTGTCACCAGCTTGGCTGGCCGTCTGCACTGATACGATTGGCTGTATCAGAGGGTGGGAGAAGCTGGCGGGGTGGGTCCGGGTCGTTGTAAACAGCGACTCCTACAGTTCGGTCGGGGCGCCTGCTAAGCGCAGATTGGACGTGAGGGGGATAGTGTGGTCCTCCCACACGCTACGCCCTCTCAGTGAGAATCCGCGCTGCCAGGTGAAAAGAAGCGGTGATTGGCTGGACGTGTGTCGGAGGAAGCACGTGGTAGCCTCCACTCTCCCATATGATCTGACTGTAGGGGGTAAAGCGCAGCGACCAGGAAGGGACTGGGAATTGGCATACGACTAACATTGGGATGGGGAGAAAATCGGAGGAAAAATGGAGGGGGAAAAAGACCAAAAAAAAAAAAAAAAAAATGGAACATATGCCAAGAGGCGAATGATAAAATACTGTTAGGTAAATAGACGACGTGAAATATATATCTTATATACATAAACAATATATAAGGTATACAAAATAATAAACATGGACTTTATGTGTTAATCTGGACCTTCAGAACAACTACTACTACTACTACTACTACTACTACTACTACTACTACTACTACTACTACTACTACTACTACTACTACTACTACTACTACTACTACTACTACTGCTACTGCTACTACTACTGCTACTACTACTGTACTACTATACTATACTACTACTACTACTACTAGTACTACTACTACTACTACTACTACTACTACTACTACTACTACTACTACTACTACTACATTTTACATTACATTTAGTCATTTAGCTGACGCTTTTATCCAAAGCGACTTACAAGTTCTGTACGACAAGACAGCAAGAAGGGTACAACTCTATCAGCTGAGTAGCAATGTTTATCAAAGTGTTGCATGTTACAGTGTAGGCAGGGCCACCTGGGAGAAATGCGAGGCCCTGTGCAAGATTTTTACGCGATTTTTCTTATTTGGGGGAATTAATTTCCAACATTCTCCATTTACTTTCATCTAGTCCTTTTTTGTGTAGTTACATATTTTACCGCCAGAAGGCAACAAAAACAGGCTTGCAATGCTGCCACCGAGACTACTGCAGGGGGTCAGCACAGAGACTGCGGTTGCAACAAAATAGTTGTTTTATAAGATGTCAAATAGTTTTTAAGTGTTGCAAATGTTTTAACTGTGTGGTTTATTGTCTCTTTTTATATTATAGTGTTTTTAAACCAAGTTACAGTTATTTTAGTGTTTTAATCATGAGTGTGATTATTTGAAATAACCACCTCAGGCTTGGTTTTCAATGTGACACGATTTGCCAACTTCAGTCAGTGTATCTGTTTGGAACACTTCCGGTTTGAAACTTTGGCTATATTAAAAAAGAAATCTTAGCAACTGAGCATTAAACGGATGTGCCACTTGCCACTTGCCCTGATCTGGGTAATGGCAGCTACATTGATTTCAATACGCAATGGTGGGAATTAATAAAACAAAAATTATTGTCATTGACCAATTAGAAGAATATTCGAGGATTCGAGTCCTTGACCTCTGAGCGAAGTTTCATCCAAATCGGATCAGAACCGTAGGAGTTACGGCAGACACACAAACACACACACACAGGATAGGAGTGATTGCAATACTCTCTCGCTAGCACTTCACGCACGCGGGTGTAACTACCGATAATTCTTCTACAAGATACAAGATACAAGAGTTTTATTTGTCATGGCATACAGGTATACAGTGAAATGCGGGGGGGGCTCGCCCGCAACGATGTGCATAATACAAGTAATAATAATAATAAGAGTCCAACCAATAGAGCGACATAAACAAAAAAAATAAATAAACAAGTAAACAAAGTAGGCATATCGGTATCTGTACATGAGCTATTTACAGAGCATGGTAGGACATGCTAGGTCCTGTGGTAGTGCAGTACCCTGTTAGCTACGGATGAGGCACTGGGTCTTTATGTACACTGCTATACAATGCTATATTATACAATCTCAAGCTATACTATTCTTAAAGTGACCTTTCCTTCTGTAAAGTGTCCATAGTGTGAGCGTGTGCAGCATGAGTGTGTGTGTGCTCATGTTAAAGTGGTTGCTAGTGTGTGAGCGTGTACAGTGTGTGTGTTGTGTGTGTGCTCATGTGTGCTTGTGCGTGGAGAGTTCAGTGTTCAAGGCTCTGATGGCCTGAGGGAAGAAGCTGAGCCTAAGTCTCTCTGTCCTCGTTACTGATGCTCGCAGGCGTTTGCCAGACCGCAGCAGCATGAACAGGCTGTTGTTGGGGTGGTGAGGGTCTTTTATTACCCTGCAGGCTCTGGATTTGCACCTCTTGTTGTATAGGACCTGCAGGGTTGGTATTGCAATACCCGTGTTACGCTCGGCTGAGCGCACCACTCTCTGTAGGGCCTTCTTGTCCTGTGCCGGGCTGTTGCCATACCAGGCAGTGATGTTTCCAGTCAAGATGCTCTCTACAGCTCCGTAGTAGAAGGACTGGAGTATCTTCGCAGATACTCTGAACTTCCTTAACTGTCTCAGGTGGTAGAGGCGCTGCTTCGCCTTTTTTACGACTGAGTCTATGTGTGTTGTCCATGTCAGGTCCTCTGAGATGTGGACCCCCAGGTACTTGAAGCTGCTCACCCTGTCCACGGTAGCCTCGTTTATCCTCAGTGGTGTGTGTGCCTCCTGCTGTCTCCTCCTAAAATCCACGATCAGCTCCTTGGTTTTACCAATGTTCAGGAGCAGGCTGTTGTCCTGGCACCAGCGTTCCAGTACCTCAACCTCCTCCCGGTAGGCCTTCTCGTCGTTGTCCGAGATCAGCCCCACCACCACTGTGTCGTCCGCAAACTTCACTATGGAGTTGGAGCTGAACTTGGCCACACAGTCGTGTGTGTATAGTGAGTACAGCAGGGGGCTCAGAACACAGCCCTGGGGGGACCCGATGCTCAGGGTGATGGTGTTGGAGGTCTGACCCCCCACCCTGACCGCCTGGGGCCTTTCGCTCAGAAAGTCCAGTATCCAAGCGCTCAGAGCGGAGCTCAGACCCAGCTCCATCAGCTTGTCCACCAGTCTGTTGGGGACTATGGTGTTGAACGCTGTGCTGTAGTCAATGAACAACAGTCTCACATAGCCCCCCTTCTGTCGGTCCAGGTGAGAGAGGGTGCTGTGCAGTACTTGGGAGACCGCATCATCAGTGGACCTGTTTGGCCTGTATGCAAATTGCATAGGGTCCATATCACTGGGGAGGGAGGCACAAATGTGATCCTTGACCAGCCTCTCGAAACATTTCATGGCCACAGAGGTGAGTGCCACCGGTCTGTAGTCATTGAGGCATGTTGGGGAGGGTTTCTTTGGTACAGGGATGATGGTAGACATCTTGAAGCAGGCAGGGACCACTGACTCCGCTAGGGATCGATTAAATATGGCTGTGAACACAGGGGCTAGCTGGTTAGCACAGGACTTAAGTATGCATCCTGTTATTCCATCTGGGCCAGCAGCCAGTGAATCAGTGAAATGTAAACACATACAGCCTTGTTTCGGGTTAAACTTCAGAACTGTCCAACTATTCCACCTCATAATGAGCACAATGTGAAGAGATGATCAAAATGTATAGACACCGATTGTGTATTTGTATGAGGCCTTCTCCTAGATCTATCTGCAGCCTTCGACACAGTCAACCATCAGATCCTCCTCTCGTCCCTCGCAGGAATGGGAGTGGCTGGCTCTGCGCTGACATGGCTGACATCATACCTCAATGCCCGCTCCTACCAAGTGTCATGGAGAGGGACCCTGTCGGCCACCCGCCCCTTGTGGACGGGTGTCCCCCAGGGCTCTGTCCCAGGACCCCTTCTCTTCTCCCTCTACACTAAATCTCTGGGTAACATTATAACGTCTCATGCCTTCTCGTATCATTGCTATGCCGAAGATACTCAACTCTTCCTCTCCTTCCCTCCCTCAGATATCCACGTATCTGAGTGGATCTTGGCCTGTCTGTCCGACATCTCCGCCTGGATGACGACCAACTCAAACTGACGACCACCTCAAACTGAGGTAAACAGAATTGCTCCACCTGCCGGCCAAATCCTCGCCCGTGACCGACCTTTCCATCACAGTCGAGAATGCCGCTGTGACCACGTCCCCGACCGCCAAGAACCTTAGTGTTGTCCTCGGCGACCAGTTGAACTTCTCTGCTCACATCGCAGTGACAACCAGAACCTGCAGATTCCTCCTGAGCAACGTCAGAAGGATACGCCCCTTCCTGACAAAAGAAGCCACCCAACTCCTCGTCCAATCAACAGTCATCTCACACCTCGACTACTGCAACATACTGCTTGCTGGCCTTCTGGCCACTGCCACCAAGCCTCTTCAACTCATTCAGAACGTAGCGGCCCGCCTGATCTCAAACCTACAGAAGTCAGCCCATGTCACCACACTTCTTAGGGACCTGCACTGGCTCCCCATTGCCGCACGAATACGCTTCAAGGCCCTTGACCTGGAATACTGTGCGGCAAAGGGAACGGCTCCCGCCTACCTCCGGTCAATGGTCTCTAACTACACACCCTCAAGACCCCTATGCTCTGCATTTTCTGGCCGTCTCAGACCCACTCCTATCCGAGCTCCGGGAGGGTCATCAAGGAGTAGCCGCCTATTCTCAGTCCTTGCCCCAGAATGGTGGAACGAACTGCCCACCACAGTTAGGACAGCCGGAACCCATCCAATCTTTCACTATCGACTAAAGATGCACTTCTTCAAGCATTATCTGAAATGAAAAAAAATTATAATAATAAAAAATCGAACCCTAACTAACCTTATTGTCATGCACTTGTCCTAATATACTAACCTACACTGTAGCACTCAACACTTTGATGAACATTGTTACTCAGCTGATAGATTTGTGCTCTTCCTGACAAGAACAAGTTACAGGTTGAAAAAACCCTCAGCTCGGAACTAGGCAAAATCTGCATATGGCTCGCTAATATCAAACTATCATTACCAAACTCATAGACTCCTTCTCTAAAATATCAGACTACGCTATAAATTGGTCAAAGTCAATCATCTTGCCATTGTGGGGGGGTGATAGGAGTCCTGCAGCTCAGATCCCATCCTTCCCCTTCCCCTCAGGGAATATCAGATATCTAGGAATCAACATTTCACCCAGACTGTCAGAGTTATTTCAACTCAATTTCATCCCACTGTTAAAAACAATAGAAGATGACACACAAAGATGGCTAAACTTACCACTCTCACTAATAGGTAGAATATCAACTGTCAAAATGTCAATTCTCCCAAAAATAAATTATCTATTCACTATGATCCCAACCCAGCCTACCACCAATTGGTTCAACTCCCTGGACTCCACCATTACTAAGTTTTACTGGAAGAATAAAAAAGCAAGAATTAAGTTAACCACCCTTCAAAAAAACAAAAAACAAGGAGGACTTGAAGCACCTAACTTTCTCAACTATTATCTGGCCAACCAATTAATATACATCTACAAATGGATTCACCCTACCCAACAATACAACCCCTGGGATGACATTGAGAAGGACATGTGCATGGAAATCTCACCACAAGATCTGCCATTCTTTAGCACAAGCATAAAACATCACTCTTGTTTTAGGAATACAGTCATTTCCACAACTCTGACAGCCTGGTGGAAAGCCAACAAAATCACTGGTAACACACTAACCCCCTGTAAATACACACCAATCTGGCACAACCCTGACTTTCAACTCGGCAAATCACCCATATACTTCCCAGCTTGGAAACATAAAGGCATTACTCATCTCCACCACATCTTCACAGACAACAGCCTAATCACTTATCAAGATTTGACTGAAGGATACGGCATTGGGACAGACCAACACTTCCAATTTCTACAGCTGAAATCAATTTTGAAATAAAAAATTAACACTACACAGAATGATCTTGAACCACCTCCAATTATATTAGCAATGAATAAAATAACATCACAGAGGAAAATATTTTCAAAAATATACAAAATACTGGCAAGCGCAGACACTACATTCCATCTCCCCTTCACAAAATGGGAACAGGACTTGGCTTTCTCTCCCAATGCCGTATCCTGGGAACAAATTTGCACCAACACATTCACAATGACTAACAACACTAACCTTCAATTAATCCAATATAAGGTGTTACACAGAGTACATATCACACAGCACAGGATGTTTCAAATGGGATTTGCAAGCACAGATGTATGCTCCCATTGCACCCTCAACACCCGAGACAACTATTTCCATGCCACCTGGCTCTGCCCACCTGTTCTAGACTTCTGGAATTCCGTCATCAATACACTATCCCGGGTCATGAGCTGCAGCATTCCTCTCTCCCCCTCCCTCTGCCTACTTGGGGATACTACTTCTATCAATTTATTAGTCCAGAACACCAAACCCCTACTTGTTTCTCTAGCTGTTGCCAAGAAAACTATCCTCTTAAACTGAAAGACAAGAAAAAAGGTGAATGCTGGCCAATGGTTAGGCCTTCTCTCAAATTACATATCACAGGAAACAATCTCAACCGTGGATCACATCGAAGTCTCACAATTTAATAACATCTGGAAATTGCTTGTGGATAATCTAGGCTCCTAATCATAGGAGATTGACCTGTGAGCCATCCACTCCATAACCCACCCTTCTCTCAATCCCCCTCTACTTTACTTACTCCCCTCTCTGCCCCCCCCTTTCCCTTGTCATGTGTATTCGTTGTTGTCCTTCATTGTCCTTAGTTGTAATTTGTTTGTCAATATCTAGTCTGAGTTCCCCCCCCTCCGAGAGGGCAATGAAATAAATATTTTTTTAATATTTTTCTTTTACTACACTTTTTATTTAATTTTGTACTGTAAATAATTAAAACACATAATACATAATAAAGTTGTCCCCCAAAGAGGGGGGGGGGGGGGGGGTGGATGGAGTGCCCTCAAAAAAGGGCAGGGAAAAAAGCAAAAAAAAAAAAAAAAAAAAAACTATCATTACACATGGGCAAAACAGAGTCCATTCTCTTCGGTTCAAATAACAAACTCAGCAAGACCGACGGTTTCTCAGTTACAGTGGGTGACAATATTGTCACAATGAAAGAAGAAATTACCTACCTGGTCTCCATCCTAGAGGCAAATCTTTCCTGGGACAAAATGGCATCCAATGTAATAAAAAAAGTCAACCAACGAACTCGATTCTTGTACTGGATCTCCTCACTGGTAAACAAGAATACCCTGAAGACTCTGGCAAAGTCATTCAAGGGTACTACGACTATGCTTGCACCTCATGGTACCAAAGCACCTCAAAGGCGCTAAAAACAAAATTACAAACATCTCAAAACAAACTGGTCAGACTACTGCTTGACCTTACTCCTAGAACCCACCTCACCCCTGCCCACTTTGACAAACTAGGATGGCTTAGAGTAGACAACAGAGTACAGCAACTTGCAATGGGCCTGGTCTACAAGATACACTACACGACCAAGGTACCCATGTACATGTCAAAATACTTCCCAAAGATCAGTGAATACCACGATCACAACACCAGAGGGAGCTCCACAAATCATGTTAAACCCAGATTCGGCTCAAACAAGGGACTAAACACGTTTCGCAATTATGCCACATCAATGTGGAACGCCCTACCCAAAGCTGTAAAGGAATATGAATCACTATCCACTTATCTGATATGTCATAAATGTATAGATGTAGCACTGACTATCTGTATGTCGTGTATGTCATATATGTTATGATGAATTGAAAATGGGGGACCCTGATGTAAACAAGACGAAAGTCTTTCTCTGGTCTGCATCCCCTTAACAATTGTATGTATTGAGCTGTACTGTACTGTACCCATTCTGCAATCTGTTAATAAAGTTTTCAATCAATCAATCAATTGTCGTACAGAACTTGTAAGTCGCTTTGGATAAAAGCGTCAGCTAAATGACTAAATGTATGTATGTATGTATGTATGTATGTATGGCACAAGTGATTAAAGATTAACCTACACCCGTTCTCTGAGACAAAACTGTCCTAAAAATCTGTCCCAGTATGTAATGTGTAACAGAGTTGTGCTGCATGAAGCTTAGTAAGCCTAATATCTCCCTTGACCTAAAGCCTAGCAAGCCATAATATCTCCCTTGGCCAGGGAGAGACTCCCCTTTAGCAGATCAGCAGATGTTTGGTCTTCCATGTGGGGGACCCAGGTTTGAATCCAGGCAGGTTACAATGATGCAGTGTCTCGAATGGGTTCTTCTGTGGGGGTGGTCAAAGGGTCATTCACAGTAAGTAAGAATTATAAAGGAATTATAAGGAATTATAAAATTATTAAAAAAAAATTAAACCCCTTTCACACATGTGACAAACAGTGGAAGTTGTGGACGGGTACACACACACAACTGTACTTGTATACACACACCTTCATTACATAGAATTGATGAAGCCTGACGTTGTATATAACACTTTTCATAATTTCCTTATGACTAACGTTAATTTATGCCAGTAACACTCTTGACACTAAAAACGCTAACCTGAATAACAATAAATTGGCAAAGCCCTTCTTCTTCAAGACAACTCAACTGCTTTGTAACCTTTTGACGCCACCTGGCCCCTATACCTCTGCTCATGTTACTGATAGGAAGGTGACACCGGGACTATAACAACATAAAACACACAAAACCATGCCCATTATGTTCCATTTATAAACATAACAGCCTGGATTGTGCACTAGAGTTGCCAGATTACTGAATGTGTTTAGATTAGTGCTGTCAATAGATACATTTTTTTTTTACTAATTAATCTCACAATTTTCTGTAATTAATCTAGATTAATCTATATTAAAAATAGCATTTTTCTACAAGCTTGTAACAGATATTTACTTGAGTAAAATCATGGAATTAATGTAAAATCAACAAAAAGAAAGTATATTTAGATTCAAAGACTATTTTAATAGCTTTCTTTGAATACAGTTTCTCTCCTGTGAAATACAAATGTTCAACAAAACCATCAACATTGGTTGTCCTCTTTCTTATATCCGCGGCGCTAAGATTGAAGATTTTTCACTCCATAGATTAATCTAGATTAATTTATTTTAATGCTTTAAATAATTTAAATGAATCTCCAAAGTTAAAGCATACATTTTTACAGCCCTAGTTTAGATACTTTTCCCAGCATGCCTTACACTACAGCGAGCACTTGACACATCCTTGAGACCTAGCTAACATTATGCTAGGCTAAAATAACAACAACCACATTTGCATGTTTTGTACATACCCATAATGAAGCAACAGTTGGGCTGCTGCAACCACCCTCAAACTGTTCCCAGGATTTAATATATCATATTTAATAATTTTGACCTAACAAATCCTGAAAAGCATTTTCCAAACACTGGAATATTGCATGTACAGTTCCTATGTCATCACATGTATGTGCAGCAACAGATGGGTGACCCGCATGAAGAGGAAGTCTCACACACAATCACATTCTGTCTTCATCTAATCTATAAAAAAAAATTGACGTAACAAATACATTTAAAAAAGAAAAAGAAAGACAAGGACCAGAAACTGCACGCTCACGTGATCATAATGAGGCAAAACAAACATGGAAGTAGCCGCCTGTCAACTGCTGAATTCCATTGCTTGTACTTTTCTATATAGGCAGAAGAAAAACGCTGCTTGTGCCTGAGGTCATGGCTATAGAGAGAGAGAGAGAGAGAGAGAGAGAGAGAGAGAGAGAGAGAGAGAGAGAGAGAGAGGGGCCACTAGGATAACATTCATCGTGAGTTAGAGGTGAGCAAAGCAATCATGCAGAAACAAAACATTAAAAACCACCACAAATGGTTATGCATGAGGTGATATCATGATGTGTCTTGTGATAATCTCCAGAGACAAGGAGCCTCCCTGACACAGCAGCTCTGGTGGCCTCGGAGCGTTCCTTTTGGCTGTTGCCAGGATCACTCTCCCTTCACCCCATCAGACAGCAGACCGGCCCAGGAAAATTCAAACACGACCCTTGTGACCCTTGAACACGTTCACACTATAGGATATTTCTTGCCGACCGTGCGGGCCCGACCCCCCCAGACTGATCCAGAAGTAACTGTAAATGTAAGTGACAGCAGATCCTATTTCACAGGAAAAAAGGTTAATCCCTTAAAAAAATTAAATGTTAATATGTCAATGCGTTTTCAGAGGTCCACCTCACTCTACACCTGAACCTTTCTCCTCATCTCTGGAAACTTTCTTTAATTCCAGGTCGTATCAAGTGATCGTATCATTGCAACCTGTGACTAAAGTAGATTTTAGTGAAGTAGGGAGAAAAGAATAACAGTGTATGGGGGAAAAAGATTCAAACTAAGCTGAAACCATAATATCTGTCCTAGTTATATGTTACCATAGTTATATGAGTAATAGCGACCGCTCTGGGCCTAGTGGAACATATCCTATATCAGTCTAACTACTGAATACATTTCTCCACATGTACATGTACACACCCATCCGCCTGGCCACACCCCCATCCGCTCCTCTACATAAGCAGGGGTGTGGCCATACTAACAGCTCCTTCCCAAGTCTTTCACCACCGAAGGCGAAGACCACGGGGTCCTCAGTGAGTCCAGCGCAGAGCGCTCGCTATTACTCATATAACTATGGTTATAGGATAACCGTATGTTATATTACGTCATAGCTTACGCTCTGCGCCTAGTGGAACACAGGAGCTGACCAGAGCGGAAGCTCGACAAATGTACCCGCTGAGGCACCCCACAACCATCAGAACCGGAGAGGACCCGAGCCCCCGGACCCCCCTAGTGGAGGACGGAAGGGAATCGGATCCGACTGTGCAAAGAGGGTTTAGCAACTCAACGAACAGGGTGAGCAGACCTTGGGACTTACCTTCCCACAGAAGAACCCACGACTACACAGGCGCGCATCCCACATGCCACTAGGGAACGAACGGGAAGGGGGCAAAAAACGTTACAACCCCTAACATCACAGGGTCAAGGTCAAGAACCCAACCCCGTGGCAAGGTTGTAGCAGCGGAGCGCAAAGGAGGACCCAGCCCCAGGAAGGGACTGGACCCCCCCATAAAAGGGGGCCCGGTGAGGCCAAGGATGCTGCAGCATCGAGACCCCACCAGGCGGTCACTAGTGACACCACCCCCCACATCACCAGCGTATCGGACAGGGCCCATCCAAGAGCAGGCCCTTCCCCCCTACAGCACGCCGCCCTGAAGCACTCAAGAGGCTACACCCCCACAACGGGACCAGGCAGCGCACCGGGGAGACAACCCCCAAAGAGGTTGATCCCTCAATCCAGACAACAGGTCAAAAGGACTCGATCTGAGCCTGGAGCACTGCAGACTAGACAGGCGCCAAAGGGGTCTGCTGAAAACAGCACCCCGGCGGAAGGGGCGTACGGTATGCTGTGCACCATGTCGCAGCCTCCACAAAAAAAAAACACCCTCTAGAGGGGCCGGGGCAGAGAAGGCTGACACGATTGGCAGACGTCATGAAAGGTGCGGGGTCACACTCGCAGGCAGACGGGGTCAAGCCCGGCCTAACCCGAGAGTCGACTCTGCTACCAACACACCTGGAAACCAATCACCACCTAACAGGAGGTGGTTGTTCCTATAACCCCCCCCAAGAAAAAACTCCAAAACACAACTGCGGGTATACACCGGCTATACAGCAGTACAAGTGTTTCAGTTCTCAAGAAGGGGTTAACCCAGGCCAACAGGTCGACGAGAACGAGTCCGGACCTGGGCCCGGCGGACCGGGACGTATACAGGGATGCCAGAGGGGTACAAAACCCACCTCGACAGCCCCCTCCCAGCCCTGCCAAGCAGGAGAAGAGAGGGGCGAAAAAAAGAATGGAGAAGGACCAGGCTCCTTCAGCACAGCGCAAGGTACAACACAAAATGGACCAAGCAATAGTGAAGGATAACACGCAGTGATATAACCATGAACACCTCCATAACATCAACCCCTGCAACGCCCGGGCCAACCCGGCATTTTCCCCCCGAAAAAGCACAAATCCTTCAGGGTACCAGAACAGCAGATCTGCGCCCCGGTGGACAACGGGTTAACTGACCTGGTCCGGCGCGACCAGAACCAGTCCTGTGTCCTAATCACGCCACCATCCCCAGTCCTAAGAGGGGGGCAGGTACGCGTGTCGATCCAAAACATCACAGAGGGCGCCACCAAGACGGTCAGAACATAAAGCACCGTGCCCAATGGCCCACCCCAAAAGCGCGAGACCCCTCCGCCAATGCTTTGATCTATTCCGTTATCTCCCCCCAGAGATGAACGAGAATTCATCGAGACTAACCTAGTACACTGGCGCTCGGAAGAGACAAAACTCCATCCTAGTTGCACCATAAAAATGCCGTTTCAATGATGAGCAACCAAGGCGCGCAAGCCCATGCGTGGTTCCATACAGAAGCACCCAGGGCCAGCACTATGTACACGTTGAGACCCAAAACATATCAATGGTAATTCTAACAAGAACCCAGATAACGCTCCCTCCAAGCCGCCTGGGAGAGCGGCAGGAAGCTGACCAAGACACAGATATGGGTCCCATATGACGCGTCCAAGGGAAAACACCCCTGTCAACCCTGCCCTGTAAAAAAGACACAGGGAAAGAGACAGGGAACCCCCAGAGAGACTTCCCACGTGAGTAATAATTGAAAAGATATATGTAACATTGAGCTACGTGACCAAGCTCAAGACATATGCAACAGAGCGCAGAGCAGAACTTCTTTTTAAGTTCTCACGCACTGCATAACTGTTATGGTTTGTAACCGACCCCAATCGCACAACACAAGACAGGTATGATGGTTTGCCAAGAAACAGATATTTATTGAACAACAGGGAAATACAGGGAAAAGGGCACTGTCCCTTTAAGGGAGAATCACAAATACAGGAATATAATATGAGGGGAAGGAAAGGTGCCTTTAAGAGGCGGGCAGGAAAAGGGAACACTAAGGGAAAGTAAGGGAACGCCTAAGGGAAGGTTAAGGGAACGCCTTGGGACAGAGGAACTAGAGACTAGGTAAACCAGGGACAAGGAGAACTAGGGAGAGAGGACTAGGGACTAGGAGAGCTAGGGAACAGGAGAAACGGGGACTAGGGGAACTAGGGACAAGGAACTAGGTGGAACTAGAAGGGGAGAACTTGGGACCAGGAACTAGGTGGAACTAGAAAGGGGAGAACTAGGGAACAGGAACTAGGTGGAACTAGAAAGGGAGAACTTGGGACCAGGAACTAGGTGGAACTAGAAAGGGGAGAACTAGGGAACAGGAACTAGGTGGAACTAGAAAGGGAGAACTTGGGACCAGGAACTAGGTGGAACTAGAAAGGGGAGAACTAGGGAACAGGAACTAGGTGGAACTAGAAAGGGAGAACTTGGGACCAGGAACTAGGTGGAACTAGAAGGGGACTGAGGCCCGCGGAGGCGGGCTGGGGTACAGGGAGGAACTGGGGACTGGTGGGAAAACATCTGGGCCGCTCTGCAGGACAGAGGAGAGAGTTAATGCACAAAAGGGAAAAAACAGAGCAGGTGCAGAACAGTCCAAATAACAAAGTGAACAAAGTAATAATATCTTCGTGTGACAAACACACAGGGGGAGATGTAAAGTCCAAAAATACTATTCTAAGTGAGAACCAAAAACAGAGGCATTACGCTGGGAGATGAAATGTCCAAACTAACTAACAGAGGCAATACGCTGGGAGATGAAATGTCCAAACTAACTAACAGAGGCAATACGCTGGGAGATGAAATGTCCAAACTAACTAACAGAGGCAATACGCTGGGAGAGTGACATCACAATCAAAACTCACCCAGGCGTATGCGTAAAGGTACAGGAACAGCAGCGGGAACGGGGGCAAGAGGCATTACGCTGAGTGAGTGACATCACAATCAAAACTCACCCAGGCGTATGCGTAAAGGTAAAGGGGCAGCAGCGGGAACGGGGGCAAGGGCACTACGCTGAGTGAGTGACATCACAATCAAAACTCACCCAGGCATATGCGTAAAGGTACGGGGACAGCAGCGGGAACGGGGGCAAGGGCACTACGCTGGGTGAGTGACATCACAATCAAAACTCACCCAGGCGCATGCGTAATGGTACAGGGACAGCAACGGGAACGAAGGCATCGCCACCGGGGCGGCTGGCTGTCCGAGCCGAGGGAGAGAGTGCTGGAACAGTGGCGGTGACGAGGGCATCGTCCACCGGGTAGCCGCTGTCGGAGCCGAGGAACAGAGTGCTGGAACAGTGGCGGTGACGAGGGCATCGTCCACCGGGTAGCCGCTGTCGGAGCCGAGGAACAGAGTGCGCGCCACACCTTGGTGTGCGCGTCGGAACAGGGAGCTGGAACAGTGGCGGTGGCGAGGATGTCGTCCACCGGGTAGCCACTGTCGGAGCCGAGGAACAGAGTGCGCGCCACACCTTGGTGTGCGCGTCGGAACAGGGAGCTGGAACAGTGGCGGTGGCGAGGATGTCGTCCACCGGGTAGCCACTGTCGGAGCCGAGGAACGGAGTGCGCGCCACACCTTGGTGTGCGCGTCGGAACAGGGAGCTGGAACAGTGGCGGTGGCGAGGATGTCGTCCACCGGGTAGCCACTGTCGGAGCCGAGGAACAGAGTGGCGCGCCACACCTTGGTGTGCGCGTCGGAACAGAGAGACGCATCGGGGTGCGTCTGCCAGGAGGAGTGTGCCAAGCACGAAGGTCTGGAAGATGCGCGTCGGCGCGCTGAGGTCTGGAGAGCGTGCCAAGCTCGAAGGTCTGGAAGATGCGCGTCAGAGCGCTGGTACGGAGGAGCGTGCCAAGCTCGAAGGTCTGGAAGATGCGCGTCTGTGCGCCGGTACGGAGGAGCGTGCCAAGCTCGAAGGTCTGGAAGATGCGCGTCAGTGCGCTGGTACGGAGGAGCGTGCCAAGCTCGAAGGTCTGGAAGATGCGCGTTGCGCGCTGGTCTGGAGAGCGTCTGCGCTGGTCTGGATGTGCGTCAGGACGACAGCTGCGCGGGGGGTCTGAAGTGGATGACTGGGATGCCTCCCGTGGAAGTCTAGGGAGCGCAGACCAGTCCCACTCTCAGGCAACGGCGACAGCAGGCGAAGGCTGGAGCAAACATCTCGACGCCGGAGAATGGAACAGCATAGGCAGACAGAGGATCTCCCGAAAGAGTCTAGATGTTTAGAGAATATGACTCGGCAAGTATACAACACGACCCCACACCAAAACGAGGGGAAGCGCCCTGGTATTTAAAGCCCACAGGGGGACTAATTAGCCTGCCACCACAGGTGCGAGAGATAATAGAATATCAAACAGGTGTGGCCACTAAGGGTAAGGAACGAGAGGGTGGGGGCTAGAGAGAGTGAGTAGGGAATTCCTAACAGTAGGCTTAAAGAAGACAGAGAATAGGGAATTCCTAACAGTAGGCTTAAAGAAGACAGAGAAAAGGTAGTGAGCAGCGGGCAAAACCTCACAGTATCCCCCCCTCCAACGGGAGCCACCCGGCGACCCAAAACAAATACAGACAGAGTGGCAGGGGGCAAAACAAGAGGTACTGGCCAAGCCAGCAGGGGAAGCCACCACAAGAGTGGGGCTAGCAAAAGAAACAGGGTCGCCGAGGGGTAACTAGGGTAGCAGAGGGGCAACTGGGGGAACTGGTCTAGAGGAACTGGGTCTAGAGAACTGGTCTAGAGAACTGGGCTAGAGAACCGGGCTAGAGAACTGGTCTAGAGAACTGGTTTAGAGAACTGGTCTAGAGAACTGGTCTAGAGGAACTGGGTCTAGAGAACTGAGGGGCAAGCAGGGTAGCAAAGGGTTAACCATGGAAGCACCGGGAAAGGGCTAGCAGAGGGAAGGTTAGCTGCCAGGGCACTGATAGCTACAGGGCCTATGCTAGCTGTACTGCTACATCAACATAGAGGCTGCGCAAGCTGCCGGAGCCAGGCTAGCAGAGGGAAAGGGTAGCTGCCAGGGCACTGATAGCTACAGGGCCTATGCTAGCTGTACTGCTACATCAACATAGAGGCTGCGCTAGCTGCCGGAGCTAGGCTGGCAGACAGGGCTGGACCAGCATGAGAGCACAAGCTAGCTGGAAGGACAGTCCTAGCTGTGTGAGAAAAACTGACCTTGCTAGCTGAAAGGGCAGTCCTAGCAGTGGGATAAACTACACAAAAAGGTGGAGGCCATGCAGAGGGACCGGGTTAGCTGCTTGGGCCTGGCTAGCTACAGGGCCTATGCCAGCTGCAAGGCTGCATTAACATAGAGGCTGTGCTAACAGCCGGGGCCAAGCTAGCAGACCGGGGCTCTGCTGAGGGACTGGGTTAGCCGCCAGGGCATGGCTAGCTACAGGGGGATCAAACAGGGCAAAACGGGAAGCAAACAGGGGAGCTAACCGGGGAGACTAACAAGCTAAACAGGGGAGTAACAGGCTAACAAGGGAGCTAAACAGGACTAACAAGGAAGCTAAACTGGGCTAACAGGGGAGCTAGAGGGGACAAGAAAAAAAAGGCAAACTCAACATACACAGTCTGTGCTGGCTGGGGTCGTAGACTTGGTGGGGTCGTACTGTTATGGTTTGTAACCGACCCCAATCGCACAACACAAGACAGGTATGATGGTTTGCCAAGAAACAGATATTTATTGAACAACAGGGAAATACAGGGAAAAGGGCACTGTCCCTTTAAGGGAGAATCACAAATACAGGAATATAATATGAGGGGAAGGAAAGGTGCCTTTAAGAGGCGGGCAGGAAAAGGGAACACTAAGGGAAAGTAAGGGAACGCCTAAGGGAAGGTTAAGGGAACGCCTTGGGACAGAGGAACTAGAGACTAGGTAAACCAGGGACAAGGAGAACTAGGGAGAGAGGACTAGGGACTAGGAGAGCTAGGGAACAGGAGAAACGGGGACTAGGGGAACTAGGGACAAGGAACTAGGTGGAACTAGAAGGGGAGAACTTGGGACCAGGAACTAGGTGGAACTAGAAAGGGGAGAACTAGGGAACAGGAACTAGGTGGAACTAGAAAGGGAGAACTTGGGACCAGGAACTAGGTGGAACTAGAAAGGGGAGAACTAGGGAACAGGAACTAGGTGGAACTAGAAAGGGAGAACTTGGGACCAGGAACTAGGTGGAACTAGAAAGGGGAGAACTAGGGAACAGGAACTAGGTGGAACTAGAAAGGGAGAACTTGGGACCAGGAACTAGGTGGAACTAGAAGGGGACTGAGGCCCGCGGAGGCGGGCTGGGGTACAGGGAGGAACTGGGGACTGGTGGGAAAACATCTGGGCCGCTCTGCAGGACAGAGGAGAGAGTTAATGCACAAAAGGGAAAAAACAGAGCAGGTGCAGAACAGTCCAAATAACAAAGTGAACAAAGTAATAATATCTTCGTGTGACAAACACACAGGGGGAGATGTAAAGTCCAAAAATACTATTCTAAGTGAGAACCAAAAACAGAGGCATTACGCTGGGAGATGAAATGTCCAAACTAACTAACAGAGGCAATACGCTGGGAGATGAAATGTCCAAACTAACTAACAGAGGCAATACGCTGGGAGATGAAATGTCCAAACTAACTAACAGAGGCAATACGCTGGGAGAGTGACATCACAATCAAAACTCACCCAGGCGTATGCGTAAAGGTACAGGAACAGCAGCGGGAACGGGGGCAAGAGGCATTACGCTGAGTGAGTGACATCACAATCAAAACTCACCCAGGCGTATGCGTAAAGGTAAAGGGGCAGCAGCGGGAACGGGGGCAAGGGCACTACGCTGAGTGAGTGACATCACAATCAAAACTCACCCAGGCGTATGCGTAAAGGTACGGGGACAGCAGCGGGAACGGGGGCAAGGGCACTACGCTGGGTGAGTGACATCACAATCAAAACTCACCCAGGCGCATGCGTAATGGTACAGGGACAGCAACGGGAACGAAGGCATCGCCACCGGGGCGGCTGGCTGTCCGAGCCGAGGGAGAGAGTGCTGGAACAGTGGCGGTGACGAGGGCATCGTCCACCGGGTAGCCGCTGTCGGAGCCGAGGAACAGAGTGCTGGAACAGTGGCGGTGACGAGGGCATCGTCCACCGGGTAGCCGCTGTCGGAGCCGAGGAACAGAGTGCGCGCCACACCTTGGTGTGCGCGTCGGAACAGGGAGCTGGAACAGTGGCGGTGGCGAGGATGTCGTCCACCGGGTAGCCACTGTCGGAGCCGAGGAACAGAGTGCGCGCCACACCTTGGTGTGCGCGTCGGAACAGGGAGCTGGAACAGTGGCGGTGGCGAGGATGTCGTCCACCGGGTAGCCACTGTCGGAGCCGAGGAACGGAGTGCGCGCCACACCTTGGTGTGCGCGTCGGAACAGGGAGCTGGAACAGTGGCGGTGGCGAGGATGTCGTCCACCGGGTAGCCACTGTCGGAGCCGAGGAACAGAGTGGCGCGCCACACCTTGGTGTGCGCGTCGGAACAGAGAGACGCATCGGGGTGCGTCTGCCAGGAGGAGTGTGCCAAGCACGAAGGTCTGGAAGATGCGCGTCGGCGCGCTGAGGTCTGGAGAGCGTGCCAAGCTCGAAGGTCTGGAAGATGCGCGTCAGAGCGCTGGTACGGAGGAGCGTGCCAAGCTCGAAGGTCTGGAAGATGCGCGTCTGTGCGCCGGTACGGAGGAGCGTGCCAAGCTCGAAGGTCTGGAAGATGCGCGTCAGTGCGCTGGTACGGAGGAGCGTGCCAAGCTCGAAGGTCTGGAAGATGCGCGTTGCGCGCTGGTCTGGAGAGCGTCTGCGCTGGTCTGGATGTGCGTCAGGACGACAGCTGCGCGGGGGGTCTGAAGTGGATGACTGGGATGCCTCCCGTGGAAGTCTAGGGAGCGCAGACCAGTCCCACTCTCAGGCAACGGCGACAGCAGGCGAAGGCTGGAGCAAACATCTCGACGCCGGAGAATGGAACAGCATAGGCAGACAGAGGATCTCCCGAAAGAGTCTAGATGTTTAGAGAATATGACTCGGCAAGTATACAACACGACCCCACACCAAAACGAGGGGAAGCGCCCTGGTATTTAAAGCCCACAGGGGGACTAATTAGCCTGCCACCACAGGTGCGAGAGATAATAGAATATCAAACAGGTGTGGCCACTAAGGGTAAGGAACGAGAGGGTGGGGGCTAGAGAGAGTGAGTAGGGAATTCCTAACAGTAGGCTTAAAGAAGACAGAGAATAGGGAATTCCTAACAGTAGGCTTAAAGAAGACAGAGAAAAGGTAGTGAGCAGCGGGCAAAACCTCACAATAACTCATCTTGACAATAACAGAGGTCCACAACATGGAGCCTGAAAGAACTCACGGAAGTCTCACAACCAATAGAAACGCGCCCAGTGACGTACTCTATGGCGGGGGGAATTCCGTGACCCACCTGCCCAAATATGGCGTGGGACCAGGGAACTCCCCACCCCCCCTCCCTACCCTGTGATGCGCTGACCCAGCAGCATGACAGGAAGCCCGAAGGACAGGAGGTCCAACCCCCTGACCAATCAGAAAAAAAGGGGAGGGAGGGTTTGTCAGTTCACCCCCTCATGACCCCTCACCCCTGATACGATGCAATGACAAAGCAGAGCCATTACACCGGTCATAGCGCGCATGTACACCTGTTCAAGGTAACAGCTTCACATAGGCTCATGTGCGAACCTGCCACCTGAATTTTTACACCTTTACCCTAAAGGAAGAAAAACACAGACCAAGAGAGGGGCCAAGGGCCCTGGTACAAGAGCTTACACATGTAACTTCTGTAGGCCAACACCTAACCCAATCGTGGATCTTAAACGTGAAAACGATACACACAACCCTCCATCACAACAAAAAAAGGGCAAAAGTACACTCTCACTACTGTAAGAGGAAACGCCGTTTTTCATGACGAGAGAAGACACAAGTCCTTGATTAAGTACTGGTCACAGGCCTTGCTAAGTCCACATGACAGCGACCAAACAATTTTCTGAAATAAATTGCCTCTCTAAGCAAGAGCACAACCCCAGCAGAAGCTGAGGGGTTACACCATATCCCCAAAAACATAGTGAAACAACACACATCTTGTAAACAAAATCATGTTTGAGGGGAGGGGGGGCCCAGGGGAAAACCGGGGAAACCCACCCCTCACCACCTTACCCCTGATACGACGCCAATGTGTAGAGTAAGCTTTACATCATGTACGCCAGCACAGCCGAAGACCTTGTTTGAACAGGCACAGCCCTGCTCATGTGTGAAAAAAACTTGCCACTTGTTATTGTCATCACAAGCTGAGAGAGGGACTCATCCCTCGATCACATGCCACTATGCACATCGTTGTAGGGTAACCCAGCCAGTTGTGGGCTCAGCCACATTGTCTAACGTTACATGAACACACACAACTTCTCATCATACAACAAAAACCCAGTAAATGTTTACTCATGTAAAAAAACAACGCTGTTTCTAGGTAGAGAGAAAAGCACAAGCTTTGGCCAACGCTACCCAAGCTATACAAGTGACCAAGACAATTCACACACAGCACATGTCGTATCTCCAAATGTAGTGAAGTAACATATGTTTTGCCTGGAAAAAAACATTGTTATTAACAAAACATTCGGGAGGGGAAGGAAGGAAGAGTGGGGTAATGTCCAATGGACATCTTACCTGCACCAAGGAACGCAGGGCGAAAGGCCGCAACACAGGTCTCCACGTTGACAAAAGGCCTCTCGCTGGCAGGGCAAAAAGAAGCTATGGCCGGAGCCTCGCTCCGGCAAGACGCCCCCCCCCCCCCCCCTGCAGCCGGTCATGGTGCAGGCCCGACTACATCTTCTGTCAAAGATGATGTTGTAGTCAGAGTGCCAGGGCCTACTATTCTCACGGCTAACGTCAATGGTTGTAGCACAAGCTAACAGCTAACTCTAGGCTAACTGATAGCATCAAGCTATCGTTCCCAGCCAAACGAAAAACGGGCAGCTAACGTCGTAGCTAAACAGCTAACTGGCTAACAGTTAGCTCAACCCGGCTATCGCTAACCACTAGCTAACGCAGAAGCAAGCTAAGCGGCTACCACTGAAAAACTGTACAACGTGAGAAAAGCAATACAGGCCAACACTTCAGACAGCCGCTGTCTTTTCCTCTTCTCATCCGAAGAGAGAAGGGAAAAAGAAGGCAATACACGTCCCACTACAGAACGGTGTTTACCATAGCGGTGCCGGCAACAAGTCCCTCGCGGACTATAGCCGACCTGAGCATGGAGATATTCTCATACTGAAACACCAAGCTCACCTCCCTCGCACCGGGTGCTTTTAATTTTTTTGAGAAAACGGGGCCAGCACGGCGACAGTGGGTATCCGTTTGTCCAGAGACCCGGGGAATTGAACCGCAGATTCGGAATCACGGTCCCAGGAAAACAAAGCTCTCGATGAGGAGCTCATGTTAACGTGGGCATCAAACCAGAACCCCCTCCACACCGCTAATGTGGCAGCGAAAAAGGATACCAGCCTGGAGCCGGACCTTCGTAAGCTGTGTAGTTGTTCCCCCCACAACCAACACACCTGGCGCCCGCGTTGTAAAAACATCACCCGCCCCAGAGAGGCCGCCAGCCTTCACACGGCAGAGCGCCTCCCAAGCAAAGTGTCCAACTGCAGAGCCGGAGGTAATGCCGGCGGGGATTGCTCAGCGACGCGAGCCCCTAATACGAAGCTCCGGTGGAGGTCAGAATGATCATCATCTTCTAGACACTCCGGTGGCGATGACATTATCGCTGTATTTCCTCGAAAATAGTGAGAGAGAAAACAAAGATATAATGCCTCTTCAACGTAGCTCCTTTCCAACTATTTTCGTTACTAAACTCAAGTGGTGTATACAGACACTTGTCGGTGGTGAAAATAAGGAAGGAGCTGTTAGTATGGCCACACCCCTGCTTATGTAGAGGAGCGGATGGGGGTGTGGCCAGGCGGATGGGTGTGTACATGTACATGTGGAGAAATGTATTCAGTACTAGTTAGACTGATATAGGATATGTTCCACTCAGGGGTGTAGCTCCAGATTCTGTGCCCCACGAAAGAATGTATTTGTAGGCCCCCAGTGAATGCGAGCGCGCGCAAGTGCGCAAGCGAAATTTTTTTTGGCCATTTTTTTATTGATGAAAACGCATAATATGGTTTTTACCTATACATTCGGATCAGCAGTTCAGCACTGTTGGTGGGTGAGCCTAGTACAGGATGTCGCATTGCGTTCATCTTCAATGAATGGACCAATGCAATAGTCTACCAAAGCCCCCCCTCTCTCTATATATATCTCACACACACACACACACACACACACACACACACACACACACACACACACACACACACACACACACACACACACACACACACACACACACACACACACACACACACACACACACACACACACACACACACACACACACACACACACACACACACACACACACACACACACACACACACACACACACACACACACACACACACACACACACACACACACACTTCAGAAACAAACATAGTATCAATGAGAGCATCAATAATACACCTGAGTGATGTCTAGTAAAAAAAAAAAAAAAAAACCCTCAGTGCTGGGCCCTTGGAATCATCCTAAGCTACCCCCCCCAGCTACGCCTCTGGTTCCACTAGGCGCAGAGTGTAAGCTATGACATAATATAACTGAATAGCATAAAATAATTGACTGAGGGGTTCTTCACTCTGCGCTCAAATTAAATTAAATTAACCAATATTAACTGGGTGAAATTGAATGGAACAGAGCAGAACTGAACTGAACTGAACTGAACTGAACTGAAATTAACTGAAATTAACTGAAATTAACTGAACTGAACTGAAAACTCCTAGGTGATGTTTTGCTTGCCGTTAGTCCAGTGGCGGCCGCTGTGAACTACATTTGGGTGGGCGCAAGTTCATTCATACTACACTAGTACACATATGATCATCAATCCAATAATGAACACATATATCTTGTCATTTTAAACAAGTTACCATTCATTCATTCAGCCATTATGCATCACGCGCTGCAAAATTAACACGCTATGTTGAGAGCGAGAGAGAGAGAGAGAGAGAGAGAGAGAGAGAGAGAGAGAGAGAGAGAGAGAGAGAGAGAGAGAATTAACGATAGGTTATGACTATAACCAAGTTATGTTAATAGTGGTGACGCTCGGCGTCACTCATGCACTGTCCCCGCACGTGCATGCGCACTGAATAAAAGACCACAATGTACCTTTATATCCCAATATTTGTCTGACCACACCCCTATCAGCTTCCCATATAAGCAGGGGTGGGGCCACCCCATCGCCTCCTTCCCAAGCTTTCACCACAAGGCGAGATCAAGGGCTGCAGCGGCGTCGGACGCCGAGCGTCACCACTATTAACAGAACTTGGTTATAGTCATAACCTATCGTTCTGTATCATAGTGGCTCCGCTCGGCGTCACTCATGCACAAGGGAGGCCGAGCGCGAGCCATAGGCCAACAATTATACCCCGCTGAGGCCCCCCACAACCATCAGATCAGGGAGGACCGAGCCCCCCCGACCCCCCCCTAATGGAGGGCACCCCCCCTATTGGAGGTCCCCGGGAGGGCGACGGACCCGACCGTGCGAAAAGGCACTCAAGCAACTCAACGCACAGGGTGAGCAGACCGTGGCCTGACCCCACGACTACACACACGCACAACCCGCATGCCACCCGGGAACGAACGGAGGGAACAACCTCGTTACTGCCCCCAGAATCACGGGGTCAAGGGCAAACCCAACCCGTGGCAAGGCCGTAGCAGCGGAGCGCGAAGGAAGACCCAGACCCACTGAAGGGACTGGATCCCCTGGAAAACGGGGGCCCGGAGAGGTCAATGACGCCAGGCATCAAGACCCCACCAGGCTTAGTGACACCGCCCCCCACATCGCCAGCGTATTCGGATAAGGCCCCTCCAAGAGCGGGCCCTTTCCCCCCAATAGCACACCGCCTGGCACACTGACCCTGCAGAACAGGCAGTCAGCATGGCCGTAAGCACACAAAAAAGGTTAACCAACGGAAGCAGGCAGCGCACAGGGGAAAACCAGGCAACAGGCTGTAATTTGAGCCTGGAGCACTGCGGACGAGACAGGCGCCAAAGGAGTCAGCTGAAAACAGCCCCCCCGGCGGAAGGGGCGTATGCTGGCGTTGTTGCATGACCAAGCCTCCATTTAAAAAAAAACCCACCCAGAGGGGTTGAGGCAGAGAAGGCTGACACGATTGGCAGACGTCATGAACGTGCAGGGGCACCCTCAACCCGGTAACCCGGGAGTTGACACTGCTCCAACACACCAGGGAATCAACCACCTTGGTGTTACCCAATGCGGTGGTTGTTCCTATAACCCCTCAAGAAAAAACTCCAAAACACACCTGCGGGTATACACCGGCTATACCACAGTACAAGTGTTTCAGTTTTCAAAAAAGGGTTAACCCAGGCCTACGGGTCGACGAAACATTACTCCGGACCGGGCCCGGCAATACGGGAAGCACAGGGTCACCAGAGGAGGTCAAAGACCACCCCAACAGGCCCCTCTTCGCCAAGCGTGAGAGAGGAGCGAAAATAATGGAGAACCAGCCCCAAGCACACCGTACTTGGTATTCCCAGGCGGTCTCCCAACCAAGTACTAACAGGACCAACCTGCGTAGCGGCCGAGATCTGACGAGATCGAGCGTGTACAGGTTGGCATGGCCGTAAGCCATTACGACAGTGCAGAGTACAAAATGTACCCAACCAGGGTCTCCATAGCGCTTAACCCTGTGACACCCGGACCGACCTGGCATTTTCCCCCCCGAAAAAAGCACAAGTCCCTCAGGGTACCAGAACAGCAGATCTGCATCCCTGGCGGACAACGGGTTAACTGACCTGGATTGGCGTGACCAGACCAGTCCCGTGTCCTAACCACGCCGACATGCCCACTCCAGAAGAGGGGGCAGACATGCGTGTCGATCTAAAACATGAAAAGAGGGCGCCACCCAGACGGTCCCCATTCAGACCGTGCTCAGTGGCCCACCCCAAGGGCGTGAGACCCCTCTACATATGTTCTGATCTATTCCGTTAACATCCCCCAGATATGAACGAGAATTCATCGAGACAACCTAGTAAACTGGCGCTCGGAAGAGACAAAACTCCATCCCAGTTGCCCTATAAAAACGCCGTTTCAACAAGCAACCAAGGCGCACGTAGCCCCTGTGTGACCCGTAACAGAAACACACCGAGCCAGCACTATGTATGCGTCGAGACCCAAACACATCAATGGATAGTCTATCAAGACACCAAACATTGTTCCTCCAAGTCGCCTGGGAGAACGACACGGAGCCGTCGTGCTTCATGTACCTTCCTCTTTTTATTCAAAAAAGAAAGAACACAGACCGACATGAATCCCTCATGACGCAGGCTGAGGTTAAAAATTGTTTAAATTTTTACATCCCACCACCCTCCCATAGGGAGGAGACGGAATCCCCAGAGAGACTTCCCACGCGAGCTGTATAGATTGAAAAGAATATATTGCCATATTGAGCTACGTAATATTGGGGTTAGGGCTCTCCGAGTAGGAGGCACTGAACCAATACACACCCAATACTCGAAGTGAATCGAATACACACACAATAGAGCAGAACTCCTTTTGAAGTTCTACTCACCTTGACAATCTCAGGAGGAGGCTCTGAACTCTGAGGAGGCTCCCTCACAGGGAAGGAGAGTCCTAACCCACAGAAGGCCCGAGTAGGAGCTTTGTGAGGAGGAGCCCTGACCACTCCCTGAAACAGATCCATCATATGGACCCGAACAGCACACGGAAGCCTTACCAACAGAGACGCGCACAGTGACGTACTCTATGGCGGGGGGATTTCTGTGGTGCACACGCCCAATATTCCAGGGCGTGGGACCAGGAAACTCCCTCCCCCCCCCCCCCCCCCCTCACCCTGTAACGTGCCGAACAGCAACGTGACAGGAACCTTGAAGGACAGGTGGGTTTACCCCTGACCAACAGAAAAAAGGGGGGGGAAAGATTACCAGTTCACCCCTTTACGACCCCACACCCATGATACGATGTAATGACAAAAAAAGTATGACGCAGTCATAGTCAGCTCCATGAAGCGTCTAACAGCTTCACACAGCGCATGTGCTAACCTGCTATCTGATTTTTACTAAGGAAAAAACACAGAATAGAGAGGGCCCTCTCAAGAGCCCCGGTACCAGACTTACACATGTGCTTCTGTGGCCAACCCAACCCAGTCGTAGGGCACACGACACACACAACCCATTATCACCTACAAAAAATGGCAAAAACACTCTACAGAGGAACGCCGTTTTTCATAATGAGAGAATACACAATTCTCGATTAGTATCGGCCACAGGCCTTGCTAAGCACACACGACAAGTGACCAAACAATCTTTTCCATAGGAAAATATAGTTTCTCAAGCGGTTCCAGCACAACCTCAGCAACCAAGCTAAGGGTTACATCGTATCCCTACCACACAGTGATACAATATATAGTAAACAACATGTCTGATAGGAGGGGGGGAAGCCCAGGGAACCGGGGGGAAACACAACCCTCCTACTTTACCCTTAATACGGCCAGTTGAACAGGTAAACCTGTTTAATATGTGAACACACTGTTCATTGTCATTACAGGCTGAGAAAAGAATTCATTCTTCACTCATATGTCACTAAGCATAGCTTTATAGGTTAGTTTAACCCCCTTAGTTGTGAGTACACGGCACATGAACACACATGATGTTTCTCAACACAACAAACCAGATAATTTTCACATCTGTAATAAACAACCCGATTTGCATGGAGAAGCTAAATACCAGTGACAAGACAATTCACACATAACTCGCGTCGTATCCTAAATGTAGTGCAGCAACACACGTTTTGGAAAACATCGTTATTTACAAAACATTTAGAAGGGAAAGAAAGAAGAAGTGTTCAAGGTCCGGTCAAGACCTTGCCTACCGGGAACGCAGATCAAGCGAATTGCAGTCTCTAACATGACACTGAAGTAAACACAGCCTCCGGCAGCTCGCTGCTCCAACCCGCCGCTACGGTGCTCCTTGTTGACGCAGTCCTCGCCGGCCTGGCTCAGGGCAGGTTCGACGAACATCCTCTGTCAAAGATGACGTCGTAGTCAAGAGTGTTTAAAACATGTTATAGTCACAGCACGTTCAACAGTGTAGCATTAAGCTAACGGCCGCCCTCGGCCGATAGCAGCAAGCTAACGTTTCCTAGCCTAGCCTAGGTAGGCCACCTAGTGACACAACAGGCTAACGCCGCAGCTAACAGCTGACTGGTTTAACAGTAGGTCACAACTAGCATGCAAGCTAAGCAGCTATCACCTGAACTTGTACACAATGATATAACAAGCCACACTCAGACATGCCGCCGTTCTGAAACCCTCCTCGCTGTTTAAGAGAGAAGAGAAACGAGATGTTAACACAGTTTTACAACGGTGATTTTACCAACATCCGACGGAGCCAGCACAAGTCCCATCTGGGCTGTAGCTGACTTGAACACGGATCTTCCGATAACGAACAGCCATGCCCATATTTCCTCGTGAGGGTATACTTTCATTTGTATATGAAAGACGGGGCCTACACAGTGACAGAGAAACATCCACTTGTCCAGAGAACACAGGGAGCACCAGTGTTACTGGTCGTGGCCCACTAGTTGACTATAATGGGCTTCAGACCAAGGTCCTCCGCCGTCGCCTAAGAGGCTGAACAAAGGACCCTAATCTGGGGCCGGTTTTCGTAAACATTGTCAGCTAGCCCCCATAGCACTAACAGACAAGTGGAGCTCGCAAGCAAAACATTACTCACCAACCTGGAACCCACCGCTTCTCACAACAGCGGCGCGTCCTACAGTCCAGCTGTGTCGCTGGAAGGTTTTACCGCAACCAGCCACAGCAAGGAGGACTGCAGTTGAGAGGCATGTAGCGGCATAAACTCCCAATACGAAACCCGACGGAGGTCTAGAATGATCATCATCTTCCCGACACTCCAGTACGAAGACAATATCGCCGTATTTTCTCGAATATAGTGAGAGAGAAAATAAAGATATGATGTCAACGTAGCTCTTGTTTTCCAACTCTTCTCCTACTATCACATCACGTCAAGTGGGGATCTACCGAGGCACACCTTGTGGTGAAAGCAAGAAAGGAGGCGAGGGGGTGGCCCCACCCCTGCTTATATGGGAAGCTGATAGGGGTGTGGTCAGACAAATATTGGGATATAAAGGTACATTGTGGTCTTTTGTTCAGTGCACGTGCACGTGCGGGGACAGTGCATGAGTGACGCCGAGCGGAGCCACTATGATACAGAACTCACTTTGTTTAATTTAAACGTGGTCCAGTCGGAGGGCTTGATAAAGTGTATGTCCACTGACTGTTGTCGATGTATATCCACTGCCCACTGTCCAGACTGCATCACAACACAACAGCGTCGAACAGCCTGCAAACTACCTGGCGTTCTATCGCCATGCTCTAAGACAAACTCTAACCTTAACCAACTTTGAAAGAGTGCCTAAGCTTAACCGTCGAAAGAACTTGCCGTCAGCCCGTCACTGACCTGTCCAGACTGCATCCGACCAACAGCTGCAAAGTGCAAACTACCTGGCGTTCTATCGCCCTGCTCTAAGCCAAACCGAGAAATGCGGCTACGGAAAAGTACTGGCGTCGCCGCGTCGGCCAATCAGAGAGTGTCTCCGAGAAATGCGGCTACGGAAAATACTGGCACTGCTTGCTTAGATGATAATAGATCGCTTTAAAACACGCCCGGCTTCCATCATAATACATCATATTTCAACGCACAGTGCGTTACGCACTGATTGGCTGCGACGGATACAGCGATGAAACCAGTGCACGCCCACTGTAAGCGCTATTGCGTCTAGCCCGAGAGAAATGCGGCTACGGCTAGCCCGAGAGAAATGTGGCTATGGAACGTATTCTCTATCAGACAGTCACTTCCTGTTAACTGAAAACAATTATTTATATTTGATATATTAACGTTATATTGTGCATTGGAAACACAAACATACTTAAAATTAGTAAATATTATTCATTTTAAACATGTTTATTTTATTTATAGGGCTCTAAAAAAAATTAAAAAATTTTAAATTCTTCTTCTTCTCTCTTTTAACAAGGGAGGGCGGCGCTCCAGCGCCCCTATTGACCAGCCGCCACTGCGTTAGTCACTAAATCAAACACACCCACACTCTACTCTGTCACTTCAGTTGTTGCTCACTATGTATAATATTATGAGAGTCCAGACTCAGATTGTAATGATACAGCTATAGTTGAACTTCTTTTTACTGTAAGTAGCTAGTCATTTAGTAAACTACATTTTTTTTGTTGTTTCCCCCATTATTGCATGAAATATAGGAGCTTTTTTTGTAAGACACTGACACTATGAATGACTTAACTTATTTTTACTGTATGAAGTAGCTATAGTAAACTATCGTTTTTGAGTCGTTTCCCCCATTATTAAATTAAATATAGGAGCTTATTTTGTAGGACACTGACACTATGAATTACTTAACTTCAGGTCTCTCCCCGGTAGAAGGAACTATTCTATTCCCCTACAGTAAACATAATCAGCAGTAATGGCTCGGGGGGGCAGGCCGGCGGCAGGCCTGGGCTTCAGCCTCTAACGGAAACGACAGAGGGCAGAGACTGATAAGGGCTGTAGAACTGTCCAGCCCTCTCTCTGAACCCCAGGACGCGGGCGATATAATAGACAGCACACAGAATGATGCAAGTTCTGAGAATGCATGACATGGCAAAGGAATGGGGAGAGAAAAAATTATAATAAAGTTTAGCCTCCCGTTCAGATAAATGGATGCATTTTCATATGGCTGCATATTCAGAGATACCCTATTCAATTCAATTCAAACCTTTATTTATTCTCAAAAAGACAATTGAGGTCACCCTCATTTTTAATGTCATCGAAACTTTACAGACATTTCAATGCACACATTTCTACAATATAACAATAATAAATATTAATAACTATCTATGTACTTTTTTTTCAAACATGGACTGCAGTCCAGAGTGCCCAGTATAAAATGAACATAGGCATAAAATCAGCTCACAATATATAAATTTTTTTTAATCCTCTTTTTCTCCGCCTGATTTTCTATTTTTCTCCCCATCCCAATTTAGTCGTTATGCCAATTCCCCCCCTCCCCTACCTGGATGTTGTGCGCATGTTCCTCCTACTGATCGGTACAAGGGAACCCTGAAGTCGACCACATGCTTCCTCCGACACATGTGGAGACAGCCAGTGGCTCTCTTCTCACCTGGCAGCGAGGACTCTCATTGGTGAAGCGTAACGCGTGGGAGGTAACCATTTCCTGCCTTTCGCTGAGCAGGCGCCCAGACCTGACCTGTCCACAACGCCAGATTACCACCCACAACTTCCCTCCCCCTAACTCAGCCAAACGAGTTAGTATGACGACCGGCCCAAGCCGCAGGGCAATGCTGACCCCCCTATGCTTCTACTGATCTTGACATTTAGGATAGTAGTCAATTGTATTCTATAATGATGTGGTTTCAAATGTTGTTTTGATGAATAGTTTTTATAAGCTTCACGTGATTATATGGGTAAGATGTAGAATCAATGAATGTTCTATCTAGAAGGCATGACTCAGACTTCACTGGGAAAAAACACAGTAGCTTTTAACCGATTTCAAATGATCTACTAAAATGTGGTCTCTCCACACTTAATTTTTTTCTCAAGTTCAGTCTTTTGGGAACTCATACTATTATTTTCTATTATTGTCTTACCTGCAAACAAATCAGAGACCAACACTCAATACACATGAATTAGACATAATGTGATTTTTGGTGTGCAGTGGACTCTCCATGAGAATACTTAAAGGGGAACTATTTTACTATTTCTTTCACTATTTGGGCACTTTTACACAATTCCTGTGAGTCTATGGAACACCTCTGTAATATATATATTTTTTTTATTCATTGTTTTGTATTTCTAATCAAGTCCTCAAAAACAGCATTTTTCTACCTCAAGATCTCGAGCTGTTTTGAGCCTGGGCTCCTAAACCACTGTGTGGCCTGCGCGGCATCTGGCACATTAACATGCAGCAGTGACTATATGACATCACATATAGGCACATTTTCAAATGACTCAGTTCAGTGAGGGTGAATATTGTGAGAGGAGAATTGGAAGAATGCGCCAATATGAGAATTTTGAGACATAGATCATATTAATATAAGTTCACATAGCTAGGAAACAATGCTAAACACTCAAAAAGGCCATTTATAAGATAGTTCCCCTTTAATAATAATAATAATAATAATAATAATAATAATAATAATAATAATAATAATAATAATAATAATAATAATAATAATAATAATAATAATAATAATAATAATAATAATAATAATAATAATAATAATAATAATAATAATAATAATAATAATAATAATGTAAGTAGATGTGTAGATTCAAGTCAAGTCAAGAGTTTTATTTGTCACGGCATACAAGGCATACAGTGAAATGCGGGTGGTCATGCCCGCAGCGATTGTGCAATAATACAAGTAATAAGAATAAGACTTAAAGGTATAATGTACATAAAGTTTAAAAATTGCATGGTAAAAGACATGCTAAGGTCCTGCAATAGTGCAATACAGTGTTAAGCTAAGGATGAGGTACTGGGTCTTATGTATTGTACACTACTATACAATACTATACTATACAATATACAGTTATACTATATATCCTTATGCTATCTTGCTATATCCATCTATCATTATACAAGAACCACTCCTGTTCTTTTTTTTTTTACGTGACCTTTTCATTGTGTAAAGTGACCGTTGAGTGTGAGCATGTGCAACATGTGTGTGTGTGTGTGTGTGTGTGTGTGTGTGTGTGTGTGTGTGTGTGTGTGTGTGTGTGTGTGTGTGTGTGTGTGTGTGTGTGTGTGTGTGTGTGTGTGTGTGTGTGTGTGTGTGTGTGTGTGTGTGTGTGTGTGTGTGTGTGTGTGTGTGTGTGTGTGTGTGTGTGTGTTGTGTGCCGCAGGGGTGGTAGTGCAATACCCGTAGTACGCTCAGCTGAGCGCACCACCCTCTGTAGGGCCTTCTTGTCCTGTGCCTTGCTGTTTCCATACCAGGCATTTCACTGTATGCTTGTATGCCGTGACAAATAAAACTCTTGACTTGATGGTTCCAGTCAAGATGCTCTCTACAGCTCCGGAGTAGAAGGACTGGAGTATCTTCCCCGATACTCTGAACTTCCTTAACTGTCTCAGGTGGTAGAGGCGCTGCTTCGCCTTTTTTACGACTGAGTCTATGTGTGTTGTCCATGTCAGGTCCTCTGAGATGTGGACCCCCAGGTACTTAAAGCTGCTCACCCTGTCCACGGTAGCCCTGTTTATCCACAGTGGTGTGTGTGTCCCCTGCTGTGTTCTCCTAAAATCCACGATCAGCTCCTTGGTTTTACCAATGTTCAGGAGCAGGCTGTTGTCCTGGCACCAGCGTTCCAGTACATCAACCTCCTCCCGGTAGGCCTTCCCGTCGTTGTCAGAGATCAGCCCCACCACCACTGTGTCGTCCGCAAACTTCACTATGGAGTTGGAGCTGAACCTGGCCACACAGTCATGTGTGTAGAGTGAGTACAGCAGGGGGCTCAGAACACAGCCCTGGGGGGACCCGATACTCAGGGTGATGGTGTTGGAGGTCTGACCCCCCACCCTGACCGCCTGAGGCCTTTCACTCAGAAAGTCCAGTATCCAGGCGCTCAGACCCAGCTCAATCAGCTTGTCCACCAGTCTGGTGGGGACTATGGTGTTGAACGCTGAGCTATAGTCAATGAACAACAGTCTCACATAGCCCCCCTTCTGGCTGTCTAGGTGAGAGAGGGTGTTGTGTAGTACCTGAGAGACCGCATCGTCAGTGGACCTGTTTGACCTGTATGCAAATTGCAAAGGGTCCATATCACTGGGGAGGGAGGCACAGATGTAATCCTTAACCAGCCTCTCAAAACGTTTCATGACCACAGAGGTGAGTGCCACCGGTCTGTAGTCATATTAAATGTCGGTTCAGTTTAGTTTAGTTTTAGTTTAGTTTATTTGACAAAAGCACGGGTCATAAAATAACTTGCATTACTAAGTGTCAAGGATAACATGATAAAGTCCAATTATTTCCATCATGGTCCTTGCTGTTACTGGGACAATATCATACACATACAGATACAGATATTTACATGGAAACGTCTTAAGAAATACATATTCACATATGACAATAACCTGCATTTCAGAGAAAATTATTATAATAAACAGCAGCAATGACTACTACATTCTTCATAAGCCAGAGCTTGACTTTTAAGCCTCTTTTTTATTTGTATTTGTTGGTTATCTGTCCTTTTTTATGCAAAGGTAACTTGTTCCAGTTCACAGCTCCACTAAAGTTATTAGAACCGTTCCCCATGTTGGTGTTACACCAGGTCAGCAATGTTAGCTCACTAGGTTCACTACACTATGCTATTAAAGCTGTCAACTCTTTGTTAGCAGACAACTGTAAACCATACTGTACAATCCAAAGTGTGGGTGTGCATGTGCACAGGTATGCATGCGTGCTCACTCACTCAGGTGTATCCACCTACCTATTCATACCTATGGGTGTGTTGTGTACCTATCCGTGTGTGTGTACCTATCTGTGTGTGTGTGTGTGTGTGTATATGTGTGTGTGTGTGTGTGTGTGTGTGTGTGTGTGTGTGTGTGTGTGTGTGTGTGTGTGTGTGTGTGTGCGTGCGTGCGTGCGTGTGTGTGCGCGTGCGTGTGTGTGTGCGCGTGCGTGCGTGCGCGCGCGCGCGTGTGTGTCTGCATGTTTTGTCCTGAAGGCTCTGTTTGTTTAAACAGACTATTAACAGCTGGAGAAAGAGCTGGCCAAACAACCCTATCTCAAGTGGAAACCATTACCATTAGCCATATATTAGAGAGAGAGAGAGAGAGAGAGAGAGAGAGAGAGAGAGAGAGAGAGAGAGAGAGAGAGAGAGAGAGAGAGAGAGAGAGAGAGAGAGAGAGAGAGAGAGAGAGAGAGAGAGAGAGCACGAGAACTAGAGAGAAAGAGAAAGGGGGAGGGGGATAATGGGGGGAATTGGAGATAGAGTGCAATGCAGAGAGAGAGAGAGAGAGAGAGAGAGAGAGAGAGAGAGAGAGAGAGAGAGAGAGAGAGAGAGAGAGGAGAGAGAGAGAGGAGAGAGAGAGAGAGAGAGAGAGGAGAGAGAGAGAGAGAGAGAGAGAGAGAGGGAGAGAGAGGGAGAGACAGACAGACCGGTACAGCCAGTGTTCACATTTTATGACAAGTTAAGAGTGAGGTATAAAAAGGTCACCCTGTTTTGAAAAGGCAGAAGATTAATGTGCTGCCTAAGCCAAACATTCTCACTACCTCAAGATTCCCAAACCATGTAAGAGCTTTGCTGAGCAAATGGTAGAATTAGCATGTCAATGTTATAGACTAATATCATACCATTTTTATTATGGATTTGTTTTGTTGTCAGCTTATTGTAGTAGATGAAGGTCAGACCAGTGGAGTATTGAAGTAGATGAAGGTTAAGCCAATGATTCATATCACGCCATGAATCGATCAATACAGAACGTATGAATTAATGTTGCATTTCTTTTTCAAATGTAGCCAGGAGTAAAGACCCTAACACTGTCAAAACAGCAGTCAACGTGTATATTTTCAGCACTACGTTTGTTTACCAATGATTTTAAGTGTTAATAGCAAAATGTGAGTTTATCTCAGCGCATCCTGACGGAAACCGGATGAATTAGACGGAAATAAATGAAGCTGTCATAAGTGTGTGTAGTCCTATGAACGAGGAGACCCAGGGCTTTCGATGGGCTTTCGAATTCCATAAAACTACACTTCCCAGCTCACACCAGCCCCTGTCAATCATCTGACTTTAAGCTGATCATATCTCACGGGGCGAACAAGCCTGAACGTTATTGCCATAAAATAGAACGTAGTTCGTTTATTTACCTTTCTGTGAACGTCTGGGAAAAAAACACGTCTCAATCAGATGAAAAATGGCTGAGCTATTTACATTACAAAAAAGTAACTGTACTTACAGTCGATTTCATTCACGTTTTTTGCTGCCCTGTCAGGGGCACCTGGTGGTACTAAATCCAGATTGAACTCTGCCATTTTAAAGATGAGCTTTGGCCCGATCCAGAGATGTGTGACTTGGCCATAATATATTCTATATTCATATTTCAAAATGCTGTTTATGAATATGTATATCTCCCATATTCTGTGGACTCATCGACATATGTGTTGATGTGTCCGGATGGAAAAATTCAGTACTGTATTTACAAAAAACCCTGTAAATCATCTGCCCTTTATTCATTTGCTTAGAATTTTTGTACACTTGATACTTGATCTCAAGAAGGTGCTGAATGAGCTCAGTGACAATTTTTTACATCTGGTCAATGTTAGCATGGTGTTATTCACCGTCAAAGATTACAAAAAAAAGTATTCTCCTTTGGTTCATTACAATTTAGTCAAGTAACAGACCCAATATCTCTGACACTGTGAGTACATTCCCTGAGATCCATGGATGTCCCTATACAAGAAAATGCAAATGGCCCTTGTAGAAGTGGAGCAATCTTCCAGCAAATGGCCCTTGTAGAAGTGGAGCAATCTTCCATTTACTAGGTACTTTTAGGCCATTTTCTGAAATATGGCTAGGGCTTAAGAGATTAAACCAGTGGAGTATTGTCGTCAAAGAGATGAAGGTTAAACCAGTGGAGTATGTTCATGTTTATTTAGGATCCCCATTAGCTTTTGCACTTGACAAAAGCTACTCTTCCTGGGGTCCGACACTCAGTTACTAAGTTACTAAGTTATTAAGGATGACATTGTACAAGATACTTATTAGTATAAAGTATTAAAATAAAATAAATTGTTCTTCCTGAGCAGCACTCACTGCCATCAACATAAATACAATTAACAAACAGTCAATTGGTTTTCACCGCTATGTAATAAGGGTTCAGTGCATGCTTGTAGTAGATGGTATTTGAATTGAAAGTAGTTTTGGATTCTATTTCTATCAGCGAAGTAGCTTGGCAATGAGTTCCATTCCATTCCATCTATTGTTGTAGATGGTTAAACCAGTGGAGATGAAGGTCAGACCATGCAGTGGAGTATTGTAGTCAAAGAGATGAAGGTTAAACCAGTGGAGTCAATACGTCATCCGGCTGCAAGCTAGCCTAGCTTAGAACCAAGCTAAGCTAATGGAAGCAGATACAGACCAACACTCTGGGAGAGGTGTTTTTGGCCCACAGCTAGGCTAGCTGGTCAGTATCTGCTTCCATTCATGTGTGCTAAACTAAGCTATCTTGGAGCCGGATAGCTTACTACTGAATGCACAGAGAGGAAATTGGTATCTATTTTCTGGAAAAGGTAGTAAGCGCATTTCCCATAATGTTGGCATGTTCTTTTAAATGTTTACTGCAAACTAACTGTCACATCTGATTAAAGATGTCTAGTTTATTACCACTTAAAATCTTCCTGATAATCGAATGGTGACTGCATTGCACATTATTCAGTCTCAACCTGCGCTCTAATGGAATACATTACATATGTGGGCCTGGGTGCGGTGTAACTAGGAGGGATTCATGCAAAAAGGCATTTTGATTGCCTTGTAAAAAAACGAATTAAGTCATCTTAATCTTGATCTGAATCCAGAACAGTGCAGTCAATATCTGTGAAGATGCACCACCTCTCTCCTAAAGCTAGACATTAGACCGAGAACCCTCCGATGTGTGATGTCATCTGGATGTTTTATATGCTAGTATTAACAGGTCTGGAACATCATTTAAACAAAATCATTGTCCAATTCATTGGAGCATTTTATGTCTATGTTTTTTTTGTGAAATCACAAATTCAAAATATCTGATGTATTGATAACTGGACAGTTGTGTGGAACAGAAATAACCTATGCTAATTCTTAAAATGGGTGGCATTCCCCTTTAACTCTATAGAATAAGTGTCCATACAGGGTGCTGGAGTGTGATGGATTCCAGTCAGAGCTGACAAACACAGTGAAGATAAGGACCGTCTAAGTGAAGATATACGCTTTTGTCTTGAAGGAGAGGGGAAGAGAGAAGAGAGAGAGAGAGAGAGAGAGAGAGAGAGAGAGAGTACATATTTGACTTCCTGAGCTTGTGTAAGTTCAAGCCGTTTGTTTTTATGTGTGTGTGTGTGCATGCACGCGCGTGTGCACGTGTGTGTGTGTGTGTGTGTGTATGTGTGTGCCCACACGTGTCCGTGTGTGTGTGTGTGTGTGTGTGTGTGTGTGTGTGTGTGTGTGTGTGTGTGTGTGTGTGTGTGTGTGTGTGTGTGTGTGTGTGTGTGTGTTGTGTGTGTGTGTGTGTGCATGTGTATGCTCACACGCGTCCATCTGTTTGTTTGTGTGTGTGCATCTTGGCCTGCGACAGGTAACACTGTATACTTGCACTTTCTTTCAAAGCGTCCCTGCGGCTATTCAGGGCCTAAATCTGATAATGGCTTCAATAACAGGCTCATGTTCCTATCAGCCATTTCAAAGGCCTGGCAGATGACTGTAGCCTACTGCACAGCAGAAGGCTAAAGGGCAGCACAACACAAGCATTAGGTAATATAATTATGAAATATCTTACCTCAGCTAACATATAACTCAGGAACCACATCCCAAACGATACAGCTACCCAAGTAAATGATACTATTTATACTTTTATACTTTCTCTCTAAGTATATTTTCTGAAATTTGGAAAGTATGCTAAATATGTGTTCAATTGAAACCACCTAAATTGTATTTAGTGTGTATATAGTTGTACTAAGATGTGCTTACTGTAAATACATTGAAATTATACTTTTGATGTATATTTGGTTACTTTTGCTTACCAAAATAGTACACTTTTATTAGGTTTACTGAAGTACAACTTAATCTCATAATTTATTTTTGTTTAAGTGTACTTAGATTATACTGACAGCATATGAATTACTATCATACATGTGCTTTTTATTAGTACATGAAAGCACATGGTGTAAACATATGATAAGAATCACCTAATATTTAATTTCAAGTAAAAAGTGATAGATAGATAGATAGATAGATAGATAGATAGATAGATAGATAGATAGATAGATAGATAGATAGATAGATAGATAGATAGATAGATAGATAGATAGATAGATAGATAGATAGATAGATAGATAGATAGATAGATAGATAGATAGATAGATAGATAGATAGATAGATAGATAGATAGATAGATAGATAGATAGATAGATAGATAGATAGATAGATAGATAGATAGATAGATAGATAGATAGATAGATAGATAGATAGATAGATAGATAGATAGATAGATAGATAGATAGATAGATAGATAGATAGATAGATAGATAGATAGATAGATAGATAGATAGATAGATAGATAGATAGATAGATAGATAGATAGATAGATAGATAGATAGATAGATAGATAGATAGATAGATAGATAGATAGATAGATAGATAGATAGATAGATAGATAGATAGATAGATAGATAGATAGATAGATAGATAGATAGATAGATAGATAGATAGATAGATAGATAGATAGATAGATAGATAGATAGATAGATAGATAGATAGATAGATAGATAGATAGATAGATAGATAGATAGATAGATAGATAGATAGATAGATAGATAGATAGATAGATAGATAGATAGATAGATAGATAGATAGATAGATAGATAGATAGATAGATAGATAGATAGATAGATAGATAGATAGATAGATAGATAGATAGATAGATAGATAGATAGATAGATAGATAGATAGATAGATAGATAGATAGATAGATAGATAGATAGATAGATAGATAGATAGATAGATAGATAGATAGATAGATAGATAGATAGATAGATAGATAGATAGATAGATAGATAGATAGATAGATAGATAGATAGATAGATAGATAGATAGATAGATAGATAGATAGATAGATAGATAGATAGATAGATAGATAGATAGATAGATAGATAGATAGATAGATAGATAGATAGATAGATAGATAGATAGATAGATAGATAGATAGATAGATAGATAGATAGATAGATAGATAGATAGATAGATAGATAGATAGATAGATAGATAGATAGATAGATAGATAGATAGATAGATAGATAGATAGATAGATAGATAGATAGATAGATAGATAGATAGATAGATAGATAGATAGATAGATAGATAGATAGATAGATAGATAGATAGATAGATAGATAGATAGATAGATAGATAGATAGATAGATAGATAGATAGATAGATAGATAGATAGATAGATAGATAGAGATGCACCCTACTGATACAGAGACTGAGGCCTTTTATGTAACATCTTTATATGTGTCAAAAAGGCAGAAAACCGTGTTGAAGCATGAGGGCCATTAAATAAATACTGGTAACAAGAGACGTTATGAGTCACAATAATAATAATGTTTAAGTATAGAGGAACTAAAAGTGTACATATGATACAGCACAACCACAGTCTACTGTTGGGCACTGAGCAGCTCCACTGGCAGCTCCATCTTGCTTTGTAAATAAAGTACTTAACGACCACAGGAAAAAGATACAAATTGTATGTTCTGTTATAGCCATAAGTACTATATTGAACTATTTAAGAAGATTTACAATGTGTATTTATTACAAATAAGTAATATGTTGACGTATTTACCTATTTACAAATAAGTACATATATTACTATTCAATTATTATTTTACTTTTTGTATTTTATTTTTGTATTATTTTTTAAACAAACACATAAACAAACATGACAACACACGATAAGATATACAAGCATTAGTTGACAGTGCACTTCCAATGAAATCACATTTTAGTTAATTGTCTTATACAGGATATATCTAAAAACCTACACACATATGCTCTAGCTCGTACCCCCCCCCCCCCCCACCCCCCCACCCCCCTCCCCCCTCCCGGACCCCCCATTGGATAATCCATCCATTTTCCCTCGCTCCTAACCAGAGCTGAATATGCTATCTTTTATTTTCTCCACCACTTCTAACCACAATGTCATTTTGGATTCATTGAGACCCAAAATTCTTGCTGTAGATATTTCTTGATAGATCACATCGAGATATGTAATAATCCAGACCTTTCGGCAAAAAAAATTCCGGTTGGAACCATCGTGATGCTATCAGCTTTTTAGCCACTGTGATACCCGATAAAACCAATCTCTTTAGCTGTGGATGTACTGCACACTCAAAAACATCATTCAGCAGTAATACAGAGGGGTGTACAGGTATATTCCAAGTTAAGAGATTTGATAATTGCTGGGTCACCTCTTTCCAGAATATCTTAACTGGTGGGCAGTCCCAGTACATGTGCATAAATGTCCCCTCGTCCCCATTTGTACATAAGGAGCATTTGGAGTCTTGTATAAAACCCATTTTTTTCAGTCTTATAGGAGTCAAGTATGTCCTGTGAATATAGTTAAGATTGATTTGTTGATGGTCCGGGTTCCTATGCCCAGGCTTCTTGCCAATCAAAATCACTTTCCAGGTCTGGTATATCCCTCCTCCAGGCGAAGTCTAGGTGGAGGGTTTCATACGAGGACGTTAGTAATTGATGATAAAAATCTGAAACAAAACCTCTCGATGTCTCTCTTTCATAGAAGAATTATTATTTTACTTTTAACGTTTTCAGAAAACATTTGAGTTCCCCTGCTGGGGAACAAACCCGGGGCACTTTACCTCAAGACTACTGTGAGATCCGACTTGTTTTTCATATGTGTATATAATGTAAATATCTGTAGATGATAGCAGATATCTACTCTGACGGATCTATAGATCTTAAAAGAGGAGACAGCCAGTGTGTGTTTCCACGTTAGACAGTGATAGAGCCACAGAGCAGGGTGTGTGAGTGATAGAGCCAAGGTCATCCGCCGAGGTGTTAACATCAACAGAGATAGCAGGCCGCTGGTAGGGGAAGATTTGGGTCAGGTGTCAACACTGTTGCTATAGTAACAGTTAAGAGAGAGAGAGAGAGCCGTTGCTATGGCTCACAGCCATTGCTAGGGAAATACACTCCATAGCTGGGGGTTCTTCCGGATTGAGTCAGACTAGGAAACAAAGCTGACGTGTAGAGACGTTGACAGAGAGACAGAGCAATAGCTGGAGGGGGTGGAGGGGCCTCC
>NC_140177.1:88421094-88491094 GCF_963971535.1 Notolepis coatsorum
AAGCCAACGTCCATGACCTGCAAACAACTAGGAAGGGAGAGGAATCTAGCTACTCTTGGAGACCAATGATTATTTAAAAAAGGAAAACTGACTTTCTTGGTACAGATACACGTAACTACATAACTGTACCTTTAGAACTTCCATTGGTCTCCAAACGTAGCTGATGCCAATGATTTACATCTTTCTAGATAGACGGCTCTGATCTACCTGGGTGGCTCCACAGTGGAAATTAAATTCCTAACCCTCAGTTGATGCCATATACTCACACACAGGGCACACCGTGTGTAACACTGCACAAAGAATACTGGTGCCTATTTCAAGTCAGATTGACTTACTTCACTCACAGATAATGGCTGCATTTCACGTGTTGCATTCTGACTTGTTTCAAGAAACTTCAATCTCGTATTATCGTGAAACATTCAAAAGCATCTGTAAGCAAATTTACTTACAGTATATTTAAATCAAATATATATAAAATACTAGAATACTAAAAAGATAAAATTCTTTGCTAAGCTGGTCTCTTTTTTTGCAGTGAACACAATCCATCACCCCTTGGCCTCTCACTCACCCACCCATGATCTGCAGTGTTTTTCTTTGCCCTTTCTCTGGCCTGTGACAGGAATCAAAGAGCTGAGGTGTTTCCAAAGCACTACGTCATTTGACATCCATCAAAGATGTTTGAATTTCCTCCTGATTGCCATGCTTGGAGTCTGTTGAAGTCACCATGGAATGGAAATATGGTTGTGTTTGTCTCGCTTCTGTGATCTGACTTTTATTTTCTGAATGAAACGGTCTGTTCAGGCGTGACTCAACGCAGGGTGGGACTCGATTTGAATATTGAAGAAAGATAACGGTGATGTGGAGAGTGATTTATTTTAACCTTCATTGTTGAGGAGGTTTGTTCAGAGTTTTTTTTTTATGATCTGAGGGAGGAAGTGATGTATGAGTATGAGTCAGTGACAAAATCTTGATAGAAAATTATTGAATTTGATCCTAGAATCCAGAAATACACCTTTTTGCACAATACATCAAGGCACATGAGGTACAAGTTATTTTTCACTATGTTGTTTTTTGAAAAACAGGGCTTTTAAGGTGATGAAATCACTGCGCCCAGGCAGAAGTGGTTCGGCAAAAAATTGTTCTGAGTATCTGCTTAGAAAACGAAAATGTCTAATAGTATTTTTTTAATTTCTCCACATGGTAAATACACAGGTCACAACATGAACAGGAAGGTTTTGGAGTTGTATTTTGAGTGTATTTCGTGACTGTTGGGAAGATAGGGTGACCAAACGTTCCGATTTGTGCGGGACAGTCCCTGTCATGGTGTAACGTACTGAACCCAAAATGCAGACACATGGACAGGTCTTGTTCAAACCCAGTATGGGTATATTTAACCGCTTAAGCCCGGAGCCATATTTTCTGAAAATCTGCCTAAAATACATACCTAAGTAAATGGAAGATTGCTCCACTTCTACAAGGTCCATTTGCATGTTATTGGTATCTAGAGACATCTATGGACCTCAGTGAATGTATTCCCAGTGTCAGAAATATTGTGTCTATTACTAGGCTTGCTTAAATTGTGATGAAACAAAGGAGAATATGAATTATGATTTTTCTTTGTATCTTTGACAGTGAAGAGCGCTGAAGAGGGCGAGGAAGATCATGGCCGACCCCTCCCACCCCGGTCACAGCCTCTTCACCCTGCTCCCCTCTGGGAGAAGGCTGAGGATCCCAAAGGCTATGAAAGCTCGTCACAGACTGAGCTTCTTCCCCTCAGCCGCCAGGCTGATCAATGCCTCAGGTCCCCCCCCCCCCTGCCCCCAAGTGACACTGGCACAATGACACTGACTGCACTGCACTAGTCCTTACTGGAACTCTGCACTTTACACATATATATATATTAAGGCTGTCAAATATATCGCGTTAATATCGTGTTAACTCCCGATTCTATTAATGCCACTAATTTTTTTAACTCAAGATTAACTAAAAAAAAAAGAAAAAAAATGTTTTTTTTTTTTTTTACTAGACTTCACTCAGGTGTATTATTGATGCTCTCATTGATACTATGTTTGTTTCTGAAGTGTGTGTGTGTGTGTGTGTGTGTGTGTGTGTGTGTGTGTGTGTGTGTGTGTGTGTGTGTGTGTGTGTGTGTGTGTGTGTGTGTGTGTGTGTGTGTGTGTGTGTGTGTGTGTGTGTGTGTGTGTGTGTGTGTGTGTGTGAGATATAGAGAGAGAGGGGGGTGAGGAGATGAGGAAGGGGCAAAAGAGAAAAAGAGCTGGGAGAGTGTGTGTGTGAGGGAGAGAGGGGGGGGTGTGATTAATCAGCCCTTGTGTGTGTGAATGTAACAAGTTCCTAACGTTTTCTTTCCCCTATTATTTCATGCACACTTTATTCATTGTTTTAAATTATTATTTTCTTTTAAGTTATTTTGTGCATCACTCTGTTTTGAATTTGATGCAAATTTGCAATGCATGGGGGTCATCCTTTTGTGTTAAATGGCTGCACAAAGCAAGCATTTGTTGACTCGCATGTTGATAAGAGTATTAAAACTTGGAACTTGAAAAAGATCTGTTTAAGGTAAAAAAAAAAAATGCGATTAATTTGCGATTAATCGCGAGTTAACTATGGACAATCATGCGATTAATCGAGTTAAATATTTTAATCGTTTGACAGCACTAATATATATATATATAAAGTGTATATATATATATATATATTTAAATGATTAATCCTCCACTGCACTGTTTTTTGTCCTGTGTCTGTGTTGGTGTTTGTCGTTACTGTGAAAAAAGAAATAAAAAATGGTGCAACAATTACCAATGTGTTTTTACACAAATGGCTTAATAAAGGAATCTGAATCTGAATCTGAATCTGAATAACACCATGCTAAAAATGACCAGACATTTACCTTCTTGAGATCACATCAGTGTACAAAAAATCGATTTGTACAGTAGATTTTTTATTCTTGCGACAGCTCCGCCATTTTTAAACTGATTTCAAATCGGATGGTTGCTAAATGTTCACAATAGGGGATACAAACTAACTGCGCTCCAATATACGGCAATAACATTCAGTTTTGTGGTATATAATCCCGAGTAATAAGAGAAATAAAAACATTCTGTAACACTTTATAATAACACTCAGTTATAAGACCTTTAGGTATTTGTAGATAATGAACTAATCATGAACAAATCATCTATATACATTCGTAAATTATTATTAAATCATTTATAACTATATTTGTATAACATTTACAAATTAGTTCTACATTATTTATAACTCATTATCAACATTGTTTGTACTTGATTTGTTCATCATTAAATAATGTTGTTTAATGTGTCATAACACATTTGTAGATGCTTTGAAAAAAAAATCAAAAGACAATTGTGTTGTTGCTAATCATACATATGCTAGCCTGTTTTTTAACAATAATTTGTGATGCCATCACAAGCACTGGCATTTAAAGGGTACAAATAAAAAAAATGCCTGCACCAGAATGCAGGAAATGAAGTCTTTGTAACAAGAAATGTCCTGGTGGGGGACCCCCAGACCCCCTGCTTAAAAAGTGGCCTGACTGGGGCTCAGACCCGGCGCCATGGGCGGGCATTAGGGGGCCGGGCCCGCCCACTGAGTCAGCTGTGCCCACCCTGGTAAAAAAGATTTTCATTTATTTTTTTTGTCAATCAAAGTCGACTATCCAAATCCTTAGTCGGGGACAGCCCTAGTGGGCACTGATGTCAACAACAACATTACTGAAGCTAGCATGGCACTCTGTGAGAATTCGTTTTCTACCCTCAAGAACGTCTTTACAGAACATCGCCTTAGTATGCTTCATCGACGCAAGGCCAATTTAATTCAGTTGGCATTTGAGAAGGACTTAAAAAAGTTCAGGAATGAGTGGAGGGGCAGTGTTTTAAGAAGATTTCTCTCTGTCCCCAAACGCCGCTTGCCGCTCTACTAATGATGGTGAGTAGCCTGTGGAGAAATTTAGTTTGCTGTTTTATGCACCTTATTTTTGTCAGTTCAGTTCAGTTTGTCAGTGAATTCAGACGTGTTGAATAAATGGAGACTTTTCAAAGATATAGAATAGAATAGAATAGAAATGTATTATCCTATTAATTTGACACTGCAAATCACTCAACATTAAACATTTAGACAGAACAAGTCACGAATAAGAATAACAAAACAAATGGCCTAAGAATAGAATAAAATTAAATAGAATAAAAATAGAATAAAAGATACAGTAAATAAATACAGTAAACATATAGGCCTATTGAAGTCTACAGTAGGTGTAATATTGCACAGTGCTGTTTAAAAAGTAAGAGTCCAGGAAGATGGTAACTGCCACTCTGTGCTCAGTGATGCAGTGAGGCACAGTGATGCATTGTATAGTCTGATGGCTGTCGGAATGACGGACTTCCTGTGCCGTTCAGTGCTGCATTTAGGTAGTGTGAGCCTAGCACTGAACATGCTCCTCCTGTCCGCCAAGTCTGTGTATAGTGGGTGGGAGGGGTTTTCCCTGATGGCCTGGAGCTTAGCAAGGTTCCTCCTCTCCGCCACCCTCGCTAGAGTCCAGCTCCACCCCAACCACGCTACTGGCCTTCCTGACCATCTTATCCAGCCTGTTTGTGTCCCCTGCTCTCAGTCCGCTGCCCCAACAGGTCTGTTATATATATATATCAGTTCAGTCTGTTTTTGTATAAGTGAATGTTCTTAAGATAGAGAGAAATTTGATTTTTCAATTGCCTCTCTGCTGTTTAGTTCAGCACCGTGGCCAGCGCCAAGCAAGCCACAGCGCCGTTGTCCCAGCTGAAACGTATAAAAGAGAACCTGTGTTGAAAAACCATTGTGCCCCCCCGAGAAAATTTTATGCCCCCCCACTAATTTGTTTCTGCACCTGGTCTGCTGGGGCTATATTTTGCACTATATTTCCTGGCCTGAATGATTTCCCCAGTCCGGCCCTGGTTAAAAGCCTCCAATGCTTATTAGTGTGTGTGCGTTTGAACGTGTGCATGTTTCAACCATACATATCCATTTATAAAAATAAATAAATAAATTAAAAAAATTAAAAAAAATTTACCTCTATAATAGTGGGGGTCGCGGCTCTCTGACCCCGTTATTTTTGGGTCGCGGCCTGAAAAGTTTGGGAACCCCTGGTCTACACAACATATAAGAGTTGTAGGTCAGAAATGATGGAATAAATTTACCAACAAAAAAGGTGTTTAGCCTGCTCATACCTTAAAAGCGTGGGGCAGCACGAATAACTTGGCTCTGCTAGTATCGTGCTTCCATTCAAACAGACGGCAACACACGTCGAAGTCAAGTCTCACTCGCGTGATATATAATACTTCCGTCTACATACTCTGTCAATACCTGGCCAGGGTACTCCTGGGTCCTAGTGCCCCCATGTTACACTATATGTCATGCACATGTATTTTATATGTTAATAAAATTGCATTTATCTATAGTCCTAATTCTGTCACAAAGAAGGGTGTATCCGAAAGCTGTCTACAACATTTATAACAGGTGATGAAAAAGTAAACAAATAATTAACTGTATTAGACATTTGTTAATGATGAATAGGCTTCACTTCAGATTAGGGCACACAATAGCATCTGCAAATGATTTATAGATGTTTTATGAATGTCTTAACAAATCATTTGTTAAACATGAAAAGACAAGTCTGGTAATTGCTTTGTGTGTATTCATAAAAGTCCACAAATAAACAAACTATTAGACATCTGTTAATGATGAATAGGCTTCACTTTAGATTAGGGCACACAATAGCATCTGCAAATGATTTATAGATGTTTTATGAATGTCTTAACAAATCATTTGTTGAACATGAACAAATAAATGGAGGTACAGTATAGTCGTTTTTTCATATCCATTTTTCAAAGCATCTACAAATGTGAGCATCTACACATTAAACAACATTATTTAATGATGAACAAATCAAGTACAAACAATGTTGATAATGAGTTATAAATCATTTGTAAATGTTATACAAATATAGTTATAAATGATCTAATAATAATTTATGAATGTATATAAATGATTTGTTCATGATTAGTTCATTATCTACAAATACCTTATAAAGGTCTTATAACTGAGTGTTATTATAAAGTGTTACCCTATGTTTCTTTGTTTTTCTTTTTGCCTACTGTCAGCGACTTCGGGTTATTGAGAAGCGCTTTATAAGTGAATTAAGAACCCCCCCCCCCTCTCCAAAAGTGCCATTAGTCCATATAATGTTATTATGCTTCTGTGTCGGCCCAGTCAGCATGTGAGTTGTTGTATGTCTCTGTGCTGATTCACATCAGATTCTGGTGTATCTATATACCTGTGTATCTACTGTATATACAGTACACTGGCAAATAAAAGTGATTCTGATTCTGATTCTAAACGTTTTCATATGATATAACAAATATTTGACCTGCGATGATATTTCAGTAATTCAAAGATTTTTTGTTTTTGTTTTTTTGTAGTACCTGATTTTTGGAACATTATGACCAACATTATGATCCATAGATGAGCCAATCTGGAAATACAGTTGTACTGGACACCTTGTGAGTTTGACACCTAAAACATAGGGCCCACATTGACCAGAATTTCTCAAACTCCACCCTCATTTGTGATTAGAGGATCAAGAAAAGAGGGCGGGTTTGAGATAGGTCAATTGCAAAAGAGGCGTCACTCCGCAGTGGGAAAATAAATTTTAAATGGCAAATGAACACTAGAAATAACATGATTCGCAACATGATTGTGTGCAGTCAGTGCACGTTATGGTGGAACCCTCACAAAAATGTATCATGATGACAACTTCAGTTCTACCATGTTACCGTCCAGTGTATAAATATTGTACCATGCATGATAAAAGTCACGTATCACCATGGACCACTTTTGTACTGAAATAATACCATGGTATAATCTGATTTAAGTACTATCTTCAAAACATATTTCATAATTATTGGCTGCAGTGGCAATTTTGACACTTGATAAGGAATAAGGAAGGAATACATTTAATACATAACAAGGTGTGCGGTTATCAAAAAGTTATGTATGACTCAGGGGCTAATACTCCACGAGTGGTTTGCATCCATGAAGTGCATTATTTTTCGATAATCACACACACATTATTCCGCTTATACCATGGCCACTTGCCAAAGATAAGATAAGATAAGATAAGTTAAGAAAGATATTCCTTTATTGATCCCCTTGGGGAAATTCAGGCATCATAGCAGCATGGGGGGGAGGGGAGGTACAGGTAGTAAAAACAAGCAGTGTAAACAATATAACAAGTCAATATAATTAACTAACTAAAACTGAAATATACAGTATTCACATAAGGTGCAGTATGCATAAGGTAGTGTTATTGTCCTTTTTAGGTTCCTAGTAGTTGTGGTTGGATGTCTGGAAGCAGTCCCTGCCCACTTTTGTGGAGCCTGATGGCCGCTTGTATGAAGGACATGCCGAGGCGGTTAGTTGAGTGTCGGGGGGCCGTATGAGTCTGTGACTGAATGTGCTTCTCATCTTGACTAGCTCGTCGTAGAGGGGGTGGGAGGGATTCTACAGGATAGCAGCCAGCTTCCTTCTCATCCCCCTCTCTGCCATCACCTCTAGTCTGACCAGCTTGACTCCCACCACGGAGCTAGCCTTCCTCACCAGCTTGTTCAGTTTGTTGGTGTCCCTCGAGTTGATGTAGCCCCCCCAGCATGCCACAGCATAGAAGAGGACACTGGCCACCACAGACTAGTAGAATGACTGCAGCAGTCTATTGCAAACATTGAAGGACCTGAGTGTCCTCAGGAATAACAGCCTGCTCTGTCCCTTCCTGTAGAGGGCCTCTGTGTTGTCCGACCAGTCCAGTTTATTGTTCAGGTGGACCCCAAGGAACTTATATGACTCCACCACCTCCACCTCCTCCCCTCGGATGGTGATGGGAATCGGGGGGGGGGGGGGCTCTTTTTGCCCCTCCGGAAGCTCCTTGGTCTTACTGGTGTTGAGTTGGAGGTGGTTGCTGTCGCTCCACCCCACAAAGCTCTCCACCAGAGCTCTATACTCCTCCTCATCATCGTCGGTGATGTAGCTTACGATGGAGGAGTCGTCAGGAGAACTTCTGCAGGTGGCACCCACTTGAGTTGTGGCAGAAGTCTGAGGTATAGAGGGTGAAGAGGAAGGGTGACAGCTCCATTCCTTGGGGGGGCGCCGCCGCACCGGTGTTGCTCACCAGTACGTCAGACTGACTGTCCTTTAGTGTGACGTACTGCGGTCTGTCAGTGAGGTAGTCCTTGATCCAGGCCACCAAGTCGTGCTCCAGCTGTATCACGGAGAGCTTCTCCGCTATAGCAGTGACGGCTGGATGGTGTTGAAGGCACTGGAGAAGTCGAAGAACATAATCCTCACTGAGCTGCGCGGCTTCTCCAGGTGCGTGTAAGCTCTGTGGAGCATATAGATCAGGGGTGGGCAATTATTTTTCCCGGGGGGCCGAATGAGCAACTGAAAATATGTTGGAGGGCCGGGCCAAAATTCCAAACTCAAATTAACCACACTTTCGACCGTTTTCGGCTTGCCCCGACTGCTTTGTTGTTGAATCAAGTCAAATCCTAGGTAAGCGTATATTGTGCGTGTGAACGTTGACATGAAGAAAAAAAAAGTAAAAAAAAAAATATATAAAAAAAAAATATTTTTTTTATTTTTTTTTATTATCATGTAATCTTTCGCGGGCCGGTCAGAATCACCGTACAATGCCCAGGTCTGATATAGATGATGCCGTCCTCCACCCCAATGTTTGCATGGTATGCAAACTGCAGGGGGTCGAGCGAGTCACACACCAGGGGCTTGAGGTGTTGCAGGACCAGTCTCTCGAACGTCTTCATGACGTGTGACGTCAGAGCGACTGGCCTGTAGTCGTTGAGGGTGCTGGGTTGTCCCTTCTTGGGCACCGGGACAATGCAGGAGGTCTTCCAGAGCTGGGGAACCCACATGTGCCATTTATTCACATTTTCAACATTAAAATATAATGTAGAAATATGTTATTCATGTCTTTCATTGTAGTGCCTGATTGACAACCACCTGCCTATATACAACCTCCCAATCAATCTGTTAACATTATCTTATAGATCAAATCTTGATTATGTATTCCTTTTCACTGACTTGAGTGATTGTTTATCCAACAATATTTTCCAAATCACATTTAATGTGGAGCAGCCAAATGCGCTATGGAACACACATTACGAGCGCACAGTCTACTCCTTAACTATCAAATAGAAATGCTCTAAAATAAGAGAGAAATGACAACAATGGAACACAGGATCCACCTCTTGGCTTCCCTGAGTTATGTTATCTAACATTTACATAGTGGATCCTCCTCTTCCCTGAGTTATGTTCTCTAACATTTACATAGTGGATCCTCCGTGGAACAGGTCCACGGAGGACGCCATAGCCCATGTGCTGCACACAGCAGCATCACACCTGGACAAGAGGCAGGGGAACTATGTGAGAATTCTATTCATTGACTACATTCAATACCATAGTCCCCTCCAAACTCATAGCCAAGCTCAGGGACCTGGGCTTGAACTATGACCTCTGCCAGTGGGCAGGGCCGGACTGGGGAAATAATTCATACCGGGAGATATAGCGCGAAATATAGCCCCAATCAGGCCACTTTTTAAGCGGGGGTCTGGGGGTTCCCCACCAGGATTTTTTTTGTTACAAAGACTTAATTTCCTGCATTCTGGTGAATTTTAGTGCATGTGAATCACAAACTAATGAGCCAACAATTGCTTAGTACAATGTACTGTTATGAACCTCAAATAAAACTGTTGTGGCACTAGCAATGCTACTCTCTCCACCTTCAAAAAGAAAAAAGCAAGAGCACAACATATTTTTCTATTTACTATTATAATACAGTTAACCACTCTCTCCTGTAAGGGCATTTCTTTTTCTTTGTTTTATCCCTCTCTCCTCCACCCTTTCTCTTTATTCCACTGTCTTGACAGACATCCATCTTGACATCAACGTTAATTGACTTTCGCTCTACTGTATCTCTCCCGAGTCCCGAGTCCCACTACCTGGCTCATTGCCTGGCTGTTATTCTGCATCTGAGTGCCGTCTGCCATTCCATTCGCCGCCTCCACTGTCAATCAGTTGTATCGCCTGGTCCCGCCTCCACCAATCACATGCGGCAGCACGGCTCAATTGTGTGTGTGAGAGAGAGTCAGATAGTTCTCCAACTCTGTCGCAGACAGTGAAATCCTGGTTGTTCCCCACCCACCTAGGTTATCTAACTATCGCGCCGCGCCGCCGCCACAACTAGAAACAATGGCCTGGCAAAAAATAAATAAAAAATTATATAATTTTTTTTATTATCTGTGCACGCCAGGCCACCGGGAAAACTCCTGGTGCTCCCGATGGCCAGTCCGGGCCTGCCAGTGGGTCTTGGACTTCCTGACGGGTAGACAGGTGGTGAGAGCAGGCAACTGCACCTCCTCATCCATCACCCACAACATAGGGGCCCCCCAGGGCAACACAAGAAACAAGCATCTTATATCTGGCAAGAGGAGAAGGCTAAATTGTGCTAGCCTAAGCAGGGGTCCACAGATCTGGAACAAGCTTGATGAAAATCTAAAAATGACTAATACCTTTAAAACCTTTAAAAAATCATTGAAAGAGGAACTGCTAAAATCATATCTCTAATTAAAATTATAACTTAGGAATAAAATTGTCTGTATTATGTATCTCTGTTATATGTCAGTTAGTAGGTAGGTGTGTAAACCTACCCATGTTGTAGATTTTTGTTTTGTTTTTGTTTGTTTGTTTTTGTTTATTTTGTTATTGTTTTGTTTGTTCATATTCTGTTTGTATCTGTGTTCAGGCTCCCTCCAAAAGCTTTAAATAGCTTCTTGGGAGACCTGGCACATGCACACAATTTTCGACATGTTATCACATGAGGATACTCGCATGTAAAATGTATCGTGTGTGTGTGTGAATAAAAATTCATTCATTCATTCATTCATTCATTCATTCATTCATTCATTCATTCATTCATTCATTCATTCATTCAGGGCTGTGTTCTGAGTCCCCTCCTCTACTCCCTGTACACACATGACTGTGTGGCTCAGCGGAACAACAACACAATCATCAAATTTGCTGACGACACAGTAGTGGTGGGCCTGATCTCTGCAAACGACGAGAAGGCCTACCTGGAAGAGGTCAAGGTCCTGGTGGGATGGTGCCAAGAGAACAGCCTCTCCCTGAACGTCAGCAAAACAAAGGAGATGATTGTGGACATTAGGAGGTCGGGGGTCAGGGACTACAGCCCCCTCAGCATCGACGGGGCACCGGTTGAGAGAGTGAACAGTTTTAAGTACCTCGGAGCCCACATATCCGAGGACTTGACATGAACCACACACATTGACAGTGTTGTGAAGAAGGCACGACAACGCCTCTACTTCCTCAGGCGCCTAAGGAAGTTCCAAGTCAGTCAGAAGATCCTTAACAACTTCTACTCATGTACAATAGAGAGCATCCTGACTGGCAATATCACCTCCTGGTTTGGGAATAGCACCGCACAAGGCCGTAGCAGACTACAGAGAGTGGCCCGTTCAGCCGAGCGCACAATTGGAGGGGGGCTTCCCACTCTCCAGAACATTTACAACAAGCGGTGCAGGGGTAAGGCTAAGAGAATTATCAAGGACTCCTGCCACCCAAACAACTGCCTCTTTGAACTGCTGCGGTCAGGCAAGCGATACCGGAGTCTCATGGCAAGCACAGAAAGACTAAGAAGAAGCTTCTATCCCCAGGCCATCAGGTTGCTCAACGAACAATAACACTATGCAACAACCATCAAATGCACACACTCACTTTAAACAAACAACCCACTGCAGCACCCACTCTACACACTTTAGAACACCTAGACACACTTTATATTTATTGGCAAAGAATTTGCACTACAAACCATACCTCAGGACACCTTACTGTAAATTGTACCTAAATTGTACCTCATCCCATGTCTGCTTTGCACTATATAGTATATTGTATATTAGTATATTGCATAGTATATTGTATGGTAACTCAGTTACTTCTATTCTGCATTGAACATTGTACATATGTACATCTTCTATTTTTAACTTTTTTACTTGCTATACTTATTTTATTTCATACTTATCTTTTGTCTAGCACAGTCACTGGAGCATAACAGAAAGAAGCATTTTGTATAAAAGTATTCTGTACTTCTGTATGACAACTATTAAAGAAACTAAACTAAACTAAACTCCTCTGAGTTATGTTCTCTAACATTTACATAGTGGGTCCTCCTCTTGGCTTCACTTACTCCAAATTCCTTGATGACTCCTTGCTCACTTCGAGACACTTTCAAAGATGTTCTGATTACTATGAAGAGTTGAGTAATAGAATATTTGAGTGGGCTTTATAGGAAATATGGCATGTACCTGCATATCACAGACTACACCCCTGCTATTTGATGTGGAAAATCAATCTTGATTTGGGGACGATGAAATTAAATGTCTGGCTAGCAGGTCAGCCAACCATACTGTCAGATCATATTCACTGTTTCTTAACCATAGGTTATTGACTGAAAGGCTTGCTAGCATAAAGGTAGTTTTCTAAGTCATTGTAATTGGCACACGGGAGAAGTTTGCCTTCAGGGCTTTCTGCCAGAGAGACAAACAAGCGCATTAACTTTTGGCTGTGGTGAGACTCTGGCCGATTCAACACCCCTCCAGCCAATCAGAATCGAGTAGCCAATTACTTAAACATCTTCTTCACAAACATAGCCACAACACTGGTAAACAAACTACCCTCCCACTCAGGGCATTATGGGGTAGAACACATAGTAGCATACTACAAAAACCTAGGGGTCCACAAAGACGACTTCAAACTTGAAATGGTAACAACCGATGAGGTACTCAAATAATTGAGCGCCCTCCAACCTAACAAGGCCACTGGCCATGACAACATCCCCTCCAAATTCCTCAGAGACGCAGCAGCCGCCATCACCCCAGTCATCACACACATAATAAACCTCTCTATAAAACAGGGACACGTCCCCAAGGACTTCAAAATTGCGAGAGTGACCCCTCTGCACAAAAAGGGCAGCAAATTAGACCCAGGCAACTACCGCCCTGTTTCTATCCTTACCTCCATCTCGAAAGTCATGGAGAAAATAGTCTACGAACAGGTCGAAAAGTACCTGGCAAAAAATAAATCTAATCTACGAATTCCAATCTGGCTTCAGAACGTCCCACTCCACTGACACATGCCTCCTCTATTTGAACGACCACATCAAACAAGAGGTGGACATGGGCAAATACTGCGGCATGGTCATGCTGGACCTACAAAATGCCTTCGACACTGTCAATCACTCCATTCTGATTGACAAGCTAAAAGCAATTGGTTTTGATAGCTTATCAGTGAGCTGGATGCAATCCTACCTGGAGGGGAGAGAACAGATGGTAGAGGTAAACGGTACCCTATCCCCCCCCCTCACAGTGAGCTGTGGTGTTCCACAAGGAAGCATACTAGGACCGCTACTCTTCCTAATTTATGCAAATGACATGTCGTCAGCCTGTGACTGCAACTTGTTCCTATTTGCGGACGACTCAGCCCTGCTGGTCTCTGACAAGAACAAGTTGCAGGTTGAAAAAACCCTCAGCTCGGAACTAGGCAAAATCTGCATATGGCTCGCTGATAACAAACTATCATTACACATGGGCAAAACAGAGTCCATTCTCTTCGGTTCAAATAACAAACTCAGCAAGACCGACGTCTTCTCAGTTGCAGTGGGTGACAATATTGTCACAAGGAAAGACGAAATTACCTACCTGGGTTCCATCCTAGAGGCAAATCTTTCCTGTGACAAAATGGCATCCAATGTAATAAAAAAAAGTCAACCAACGAACTAGATTCTTGTGCCGGATCTCCTCTCTGGTAAACAAGAATACCCTGAAGACTCTGGCAGGAGCACTCATTCAAGGGTACTACGACTATGCGTGCACCTCATGGTACCAAAGCACCTCAAAGGCGCTGAAAACAAAATTACAAACATCACAAAACAAACTGGTCAGACTACTACTTGACCTTACCCCCAGAACCCACCTCACCCCTGCCCACTTTGACAACCTAGGATGGCTTAGAGTAGACGACAGAGTACAGCAACTTGCAATGGGCCTGGTCTACAAGATACACTATACGACTAAGGTACCCATGTACATGTCAAAATACTTCTCAAAGGTCAGTGAATACCACAACCACTACACCAGAGGAAGCTCAACAAATCATGTTAAACCCAGATTCGGCTCAAACAAGGGACTAAACACGTTTCGCAATTATGCCACATCAATGTGGAACGCCCTACCCAAAGCTGTAAAGGAATGTGAATCCCTACCCACATTCAAAACCGCTCTTATAGAGCACCTACGGGAGGCTGCAATTCGAAACTGGCCACCGTAAATGCCCAAAACCCCCACCACCTCCTAATAGACAGTCTCCTCCCCACCGCATGTATATATTCCCTCCCCGCCGTATGGATATTTCTCTCTCACCCACCCACCCCCTCCTAATGTACAGTCCCTTTTTCAGGTCTGCATCCCCTTAACAATTGTGTGTATTGAGCCGTACTGTATTGTACACATTCTGCAATCTGTTAAATAAAGTTTTCATTCATTCATTCATTCAAGTATTTATTCAGGCTGTGGTATAACATTTGATAGCACTTGCTTGATTGTAATAATTCATGATGTTCATCTTTAAGATTGTCATATTGCAACACATGCATTGTCTTTTTTGTGATCAAGGTGAATAATAGAAGAAGAAAAAAAATCATTATAATAATATGAAAAATAAGAAAATAAGGGGAAATGGATCTTGATGATGATCATAGTTGTCAAACAGTGATCTCTAAGCAAAAGAGCCTCTCTTGGTATTGCGCTTGTTTACATCATTTGTTATCGTCTGATGCTTGCGTTAGATTTCAGTCGGTATACCATACAGGAGGGGTCACTACTTTTGGCCACACCTCAAGGTCTGCCAAGAGAGGTCTGGAGAAATTCACAGTATAATATGTTACTAAACTCCAACCCACACATCATTCCAAAGAAAGATGCACACTAGTCATCATCACTGTATTTTTACACATTGGTTGCCATTTTGTGACATTGTTTATTATTATTATTATTATTATTATTATTATTATTATTATTATTATTATTATTATTTTTATTATTATTATTATTATTATTATTAGTAGTAGTAGTAGTAGTAGTAGTAGTAGTAGTAGTAGTAGTAGTAGTAGTTGTAGTAGTAGTAGTAGTAGTAGTAGTAGTAGTAGTAGTAGTAGTAGTAGTATTATTATTATTATTATTATTATTATTATTATTATTATTATTATTATTATTATTATTATTATTAGTAGTAGTAGTAGTAGTAGTAGTAGTAGTAGTAGTAGTAGTAGTAGTAGTAGTAGTAGTAGTAGTAGTAGTAGTACAGCAGTAGTAGTAGTAGTAGTAGTAGTAGTAGTAGTAGTAGTAGTAGTAGTAGTAGTAGTAGTAGTAGTAGTAGTAGTAGTAGTAGTAGTAGTAGTACAGCAGTAGTAGTAGTAGTAGTAGTAGTAGTAGTAGTAGTAGTAGTAGTAGTAGTAGTAGTAGTAGTAGTAGTAGTAGTAGTAGTAGTAGTAGTAGTAGTAGTAGTACAGCAGTAGTAGTAGTAGTAGTAGTAGTAGTAGTAGTAGTAGTAGTAGTAGTAGTAGTAGTAGTAGTAGTAGTAGTAGTAGTAGTTAGTAGTAGCAGTAGCAGTAGTAGTAGTAGTAGTAGTAGTAGTAGTAGTAGTAGTAGTAGTAGTAGTAGTAGTAGTAGTAGTAGTAGTAGTAGTAGTAGTAGTAGTAGTAGTAGTATCATTATTATTATTTCTTTATCAGTTCCATTTTCAGCTTCAATAAAATATCAAAGACATGCCAATAAGCTGCTGGTTTTCTTCTCTCATATCAGGTTCAGCTATAGTAATGCCATCCGGGGGTTTCCAAAGATAATAGATAATATAAGATACAATAATATGGAGGAGAAAACAGGCATAGTCTGAATAATCTTGGTATCTCTTGAATAAATTGGCAGTCAACTCATCATATTGTGCCTGCAAGGCAAGCTAGGGCTGTAAGCATGATTTCAAGACAATGGCTGACTTTGCAATATTAATAAACATTAACTATTTAAGGGGCCGATTTGTTTTAAAAAATTACTGTAGGGAGGAGTGTCAGTTTCTTGAATTATGGGTCTGGACCCAAAATGTGTCACAAACTGACTTGTGATGATGGGTCCCCTGTCACTGTACTGGATTCCAGGGTCAGACTATAGAACAAGACTACAGTACTGTATGTTTTCACTGGATACCAGGGTCAGACTATAGAACAAGACTACAGTACTGTATGTTTTCACTGGATTCCAGGGTCAGACTATAGAACAAGACTACAGTACTGTATGTTTTCACTGGATTCCAGGGTCAGACTATAGAACAAGACTACAGAATGTTTTCACTGGGTTCCAGGGTCAGACTATAGAACAAGACTACAGTATGTTTTCACTGGGTTCCAGGGTCAGACTATAGAACAAGACTACAGTATGTTTTCACTGGGTTCCAGGGTCAGACTATAGACCAAGACTACAGTATGTTTTCACTGGGTTCCAGGGTCAGACTATAGAACAAGACTACAGTATGTTTTCACTGGGTTCCAGGGTCAGACTATAGAACAAGACTACAGTATGTTTTCACTGGATTCCAGGGTCTATCTTTCTAAAAGTAGTGCCCCTGTCTCAAAAAGGTTAAGAATGACTGGACTACAATCACTTGCCTACCACCGCAGAGACTCTGGGATCCAGCTGTCAGCGGTACCTCCGGCTTGGTCAGTCGTCCCTACTAACACTAATTGGCAGTGTTAGCGGTGGGAAGCCGGTGGGGTATGTGTCCTGGTCGGGGCGCCTGTTCAGGCCAGCAGTGGGGCAATGCGTGCAACGACCAGGAAGGAATTGGCATAACGACTAAATTGGGATGTTTGAAAAATACAGAAAGCCCCAAAAATTTATTGAATACATTTTTTTTTAAATGACTGGACTACAAAGGAACAGAAACGTACTACAGTACAAACTTTCATACATCGGAACATGCACATGTTTGTCTTTGGAAACACAAACACAATCGCAAACAAGCACTCACACACACGCACACCACTTGCGTTAAATAACCGAAAATGTCAGACATTGTATGATTTCCTTACAACACGCACAATAGCCCAACAACAGGTCCTATTCTGTCCTATTGTTGTGGACCATTGTAGAATGTCCTCATCACTCCAGGAAGAAGCTATATACAGTATAGCCATTGAAAGTTGAGCTAACTGGAGCAGTGAAGATAGATAGAAGTATATAATTGCAAGCCCTGGAGCTTGGAGAGTGCTCCTACACAGATTGAATATGCACCATGCTGCAATAATAACACAGATCACATTCCCTCTTTGTCATGTAAAAACCTTGTCTCTCCAAAAAGTCTGTTTTTAAGAATTGGAGAAAAGTGAATTACATCTGATCACAGAACAGAATAGAATAAAATAGACCTGGGGAGTCACGTGATAGTTTTAAAGGGGAACAGCAATTATTATGGGAAATCTCCTTACCGTCTTCTCCAGAGTCAGATAAGGAGATGGATACCCATTTCCTCTCTGTGCGTTCAGTAGAAAGCTATCTGGCTGCAAGCTAGCCTAGTTTAGCACAAATAAATGAAAGTGGATACGGACCACTAGCTTAAAACTCTGGGAAAGGTAGGCTAGTGTTCCATTCATTTGTGCTAAGCTAAGCTATCTTGTAGCCTAATAGCTTTCTACTGAATGAGACGAAATTAGTATCTATATTTCTTATTAAGATAAAATATTCCTTTATTGATCCCCTTGGGGAAATGCTGGATATTCTTGTCAGATTTTTTGCCTATAGTTTCTCAAGGTATTAATGGGGGTTATATGGTTCCACTTGTTCAATTGGTCTGGCATTTGACTGGGAGCAGAATTGAGCATAATTAAATGAGATCTGTGTTTTTACATTTGAGAAAAACAAGAAAAACAAGAAAAAACCTACATTTACTTGTTTTCATGGTAACTACTACAATACCCAAAACTACCCATAGGCTATGCCTCAGCCTTTGAAGACCAGTTGCGAGTGAACGCTGTGAAGGTGAGAGGACAACGTTTATTAAACCAAAATAGTCAAAACAACAGACAGAATACACTATTGGAATTGGGTAATTCATGATTAACTGACTTGTTTGTTTTCGCCACAGTTTTCATGTTTTAAACATTTTATCCATAGCTACAGAAAACAAAGATGGTGGCAAAAGTTGTGAAAACAAACGAGAATGACCCGGAATGACACAAACGTCAGAGTAGTTGTGCTCTTGTGATTGGTCGAAGATTGCCAAGGCATAATGGGTACTGTAGTAATTACCATGGAAATGAGTAAAGAAACACAATTTATATCATACACAATCGGTTGGGCTGTTCTTATATTTTTGGAAAATCACAGGTGGAACCTGACTCCCCACTCTATAGAAAAAGCCTACACACACAAATAGCCTACACACGCACACACACACACACACACACACACTCACACACACACTCACACACACACACACACACACACACACACACACACACACACACACACACACACACACACACACACACAAACACACACACACACGCACACACACGCACACACACACACACACGGCATTTGCACTGTAACACAGTAACACATAAATAAATAGAATAGTTATCACGTTCATTATTCAATAGTATTGGAGATAGAGAGCAATACAGAGGAAGGGGGGCAGAGAGAGAGAGAGAGAGAGAGAGAGAGAGAGAGAGAGAGAGAGAGAGAGAGAGAGAGAGAGAGAGAGAGAGAGAGAGAGAGAGAGAGAGAGAGAGAGAGAGAGAGAGAGAGAGAGAAACTAGTGGAACAGGAAGGTTGAGGTGGTTTCCATGGTAACAGTAATGTGTTATTTGTAGACACTGGCAAGTCATGAGAGGCTCCGCTCAATCTGGGATAGGTGTGTCACCAATAATTAGAATGGGTAACTGCATTATTCCGAAGAAATTGCTATCCAAAGCTACCAAGGACTATAGACGGTTTCACTGGAATTCTGTATTTGTATTTCCTGTCAGTTATTGCATTAGCAAACATTGCAACAGGAAATAGATGTGTCTTTTTTTAATGTTATTGTTGTCATTTTGAAACCGTCGATTTCAGAATGTTGTGAAATCATGCACGATTTTATTCTGACTTGCAAGGCTAACAGGACATAATTACCCTAAATATGTTTACATCTACAAAGTAAGAGAGGCTGAATGCTGCATAGCTACTAACCTAAAAATCGGCTATGGTATTGATTGCATCTACTACCTACTGCATCAATGTGTGGTTCCTCAGCTGTACAGCCGCAGAGAGGAGGGCGCTCCAGAGGGTCGTCAACTCGGCCCAGAAGATTATCGGCTGCCCCCTCCCCTCACTGGAGGGACTATACAACTCCCGCTGCCTTAAAAAACTGAAGGACCCACACCACCCGGGCAACAAGCACCTCGTGCGGCTGCGCTCAGGCAGGCGTTTCAGCGTCATGCCCACCCGGACTAACAGACTGAAGTTCAGTTTTTATCCCAGGGCCATATGTGCACTAAACTCAGCTAAATTTTAAAACAACAGTTTCCCTTGCACCCCCCCTCCCCCCTACACACACAACATTAGGGATAGTGCAATTATCTTTTACACCCCCCTGTTTATATTATGTTATTTATGCCTTACCCCTGTTTTTATATTTAATACTGGGTTGCATTTTAAATTTCGTTGTAACAACTGTAACAATGACAATAAAGATCTATTCTAAATTCTAAAAATTCTAAAAGATTACTAATGCTATCCAAAAGCACATCAAAATAACTATTTTATTGGACCTTACTAGTCTAATTTGTACTTCTTGCCGCTATACGAGATTGCCCCCATACAGTATCTTAAACACATTTTGTGTACATACTGTGTGAGATCACTCTAGGAAACTTGAAAGTATAGGCAATTCACCCTTTTGAAAATCACTACGTCATTTGCTTTATCTATTTCAGATTAATACAATTGCCATATGTACAAATTACTTGCAAATACTCGTGACATGCCAGACATCTTCTGGCTGCCTCAGACCCACTCCTATCTGAGCTCCGGGGGGGTCAGAAAATAGACCTGTCCTCGCTCCACAATAGTGGAAAGAACTTCCCACCACAGTCAGGACAGCCAAAACCCGCCCATTTTCGACTAAAAACACACTTCTTCAATCAATATCTGAAATGAAGAAGAAGACAAAACTAACCTTCATACTGTCTTTTACTGTTATGCACGTTGCTACTAAGGAATCTATCTTGCCTATATTACTACCTTCTATGCTAATACTATATGTCTATACTACTATGCACTCAAGTTCAACACTGTTTGACGAACAATGATACTTACCCTTAGCTGCCAGAGTTGTACCCTTCCTGCTGACTTGTTGTATAGAACTTGTAAGTCGCTTAGGATAAATGTATGTATAAATGCTATAAATGTACCTAGAGTCATAAAGTACTCAGATGAGCTAATACAGCTAAAACCAGCCCCAAAAAAATGCCTTTTGCAAAAAATTTAAAAATCCACTCTTCCTGTAAATATATGGTGACGTTTTTATGACTGATCCTGGCCCTTATAACATTTAGCTCTCTGCTACCTTGAGGTTCAATGCTTGTGGCTCATTTCCAAGGCAACATAGGCCTACAAAGTTGTATTTGTTACTCTTTCCCACAGATTCATATATTAGTAGCCAGTTACAGCATGTTGGGTAATAAGATTGATTATACGATAATTTGTATTACTGTTTAGGTGTCACTGCTATCTTCAAACACTAAATGCTGTTGGCCTTTTTAGCTAGCACTGTCACCAAACCAATGCACTTCAGCTGTTTCATAAGGGAGCAGACAGATCATTGGCCTTATAACCTTAAAACCAGTCTTTAAAAGCCCAATCAGTGATCCAAACATAATTTAATTTTGCATTAAATATACTGTACACTGAAGGATATAATCTGTGAGTGCTAGTTTCTTCCTCTCCTATTGTGCACACAGTGAGTGACTGTGCTGTAACTTTGAGCTGTGTTTGCACCCCCGTAGTTAACTACTTCCTCTCCAAAGACACTGAACACCCTGAAACAGCCAACAACAGCCCTCTAATTACAATCACTTTCAACTGAAACTATATTAAAAGACTGAGTTGTCATAGAGAGTGTGCTATTGGTATGGATAATGTCCCAGGACAATGTATGGCCATAACTAGTACATTATCTGTCTGTCTGTCTGTCTGTCTGTCTGTCTGTCTGTCTGTCTGTCTGTCTGTCTGTCTGTCTGTCTGTCTGTCTGTCTGTCTGTCTGTCTGTCTGTCTGTCTGTCTGTCTGTCTGTGTATCTGTCTTAACCCCCCCCCCCCACACACACACACATAATTAATTCACTCAGTCACGTTTTATTGAAAAATAAATTCAAATGAGCTCTCTCATCCGCTCTTTCACTCTCTATATATTTCCATTCATACACACACACACACACACATGCATACACACATACACACACACACACAAACACAAATATACACACATAGACTGTGAATGCTTTAACTAAACAATCAAATTGTACAAATTGTACATAAAAGAGTTTCAATATGTTTTTTACAAAGAGCCCCCCCCCCCCCCCCCCCACACACACACACACACACACACACACACACACTAAATGCTTATCAGACACACACATTAATCAGTTCACTGCTGAGTGTTGGCAGGCAAGTATCTGTGATCCTGTGATCCTGATCTCATTATGCTAATGTTACTGCTAATTGGTTCATTATCGCTGAATGCTATACTAACCTTTTTAGCCACCAGGGGTTAGACTGGACCCTACCCCTAAAACATGTCTCATGATTTTCAGGATAAGCTTATATCACAACTATGAGAAGCCTGATTATGATATCAGCTGAGGCATGTAACCTGTCTCGTTTACGGTTGGGTTTTGTGGTCTGCGACGTGAGTTACATTTCCGTGGCAATATTTACAATATTCCACTCAAGGAAGTGCCCACTTGGTAACCCTGGTGATGTGCTGCTGGCTCTCGCTGCCTATCTATCTGCACGTTTGGTTGTGTGGCAAAAGGTCACGGGTCTGTTGAAGTTGGCAATTCTGTTTGCGTTTACAAATTAAATACCACCAAAAGCGTTTTTTCTTGTCACTCTTCTCTCCTCTCTTCCCTCATGACGTGGGGGCACAGGGGAGTTCTAGTCCGAACAGACCCCCCTCCTTGAATCTATACCTTCCTCTACCTCTTTCTAACCTCTCCATCCCCTGGCTTCTCCATCCCTCTCTCCCTGCCTGTTGCCTATCCATCTACACGGCGGGTTGTGGTGCCATCAGGGTCCATGTGGTAGGATATGTACTTTAGCATGGGCATTGTCAATACCTGAAGCTCACACAACAGGGCACAGGTCTGTTGTGTATGTCTCTCTCTCTCTCTCTCTCTCTCTCTCTCTCTCTCTCTCTCTCTCTCTCTCTCTCTCTCTCTCTCTCTCTCTCTCTCTCTCTTTCTCTCTCTCTCTCTATCTTTTATTTAATGTTCTCACTACCCACTTCTCAAACCACACTCCCCCCCCTCTCTTTCATTCCCTGTCTCTCTCTTTCTTTCTCTCTCTCTCTCCCTTTTTCCCTCCCTGTGGCCTATTGCTTATTAACAGTGAAGGAGTGCGCCGAATGCTTCCGCGTTTTCCCTGATTGGCTGCGACACGCCCCGTGGCAGGCGCGGCAACCGCAGAGTGGAGCGGCAGAGCTTGCGGCATTATTTAGCCGTAAACCGCCATGATTCTCATTCGAAGCTCAGCTCACCTGGCAGTGCCGCGCTCCCGCGGTCCTGTGGTCCGTTGGTTTCAAGTTCAAATCCCATCAATTTTTTTTTTTTTTTTTTTTTAACGTGTATTCTTTCGCCGGTTAAGGTTAGGCATGGTTAAGGTTAAGGTTAAGGTTAGGCATTGTTTCGGAGTTGGTTAAGGTTAGAACGGTTAAGTTTAGGCGCTGTTAAGGAGCTGGTTAAGGTTAGAGTTTGTCTTAGAGAATGGCAATATTCTTTCTATGGTTAAGGTTAAGGTTAGGCATGGTTACGGTTAAGGTTAAGGTTAGGCATTGTTTCGGAGTTGGTTAAGGTTAGAACGGTTAAGTTTAGGCGCTGTTAAGGAGCTGGTTAAGGTTAGCGTTTGTCTTAGAGAATGGCAATAGACAGCCTATTTCCGCACTGCCGCTCTCTCGCGCTGCCGCGGTCACATGGTCACATTGTCACATTCTTGCATTGCTCCGCTGTTAAAAAGCAACACGCCTCCCTGTGTCTCTCATTCTCCCCCTCTCTCCCTCCCTCCCTCCCTCCCTCCCTCCCTCTTTGATTCCGTCTCTCTCTCTTTCTCCCCCCCCTTTCCTCCAAGTCCCCCCCTCCCTCTCTTCTTCTACACCTCTTTTGATATGGTCTCTCTGCCCCACCCACCCACGCACACACACTTTTTGTGTTGTTTATTCATGTCATGCAGAGCGGCGTATTTATCCTAGATAGTGCTGTGGTGGAGGAGAATTGTGTGTGTGTGTGTGTGTGTGTGTGTGTGTGTGTGTGTGTGTGTGTGTGTGTGTGTGTGTGTGTGTGTGTGTGTGTGTGTGTGTGCGTGCGTGCTTGATGTGTGCATGTCAGGTTTTCCTTTTAACAAGCAAGAAAACAAATATTTACCTGATGCATTTGAAACATGCTGCGCTCGAGTTGAATGAAGCTTTGATAATTTGCTTCTACTGAAGCTTCATAGCCCATGCAGGTACTCGGGCCAACCCTACCCTTCTGCACTTCTGTGGAACCATAAATATCCTCTGGTTGTCAGATGCACTTTTGTGAAACCATAGAACAGCCTTTATTTCCTAGAATCTTATATCACGTGTCGAGTGCTTTCAGAAGCCAGCCTGCCTGACTCAGAGGAAGCCCCATGAAAAAGGTGTAGATATCAAGGGTATGATTCAGAATGTCGCTGCGGTTGTACAAACACAGTTGTACAAACATATGACACACACATTGCACAGCAGGTTTATACTTTTTTGTCCTCCAACAAAATAGAATTAGTAGAATCCTGGGTAATCCTATGGCACATCCCAACAACAGATACATTAATACTGTGGACAGTACATACAGTCTGTAAATTATACAAACAAACATATACAAATTTACTGCATCTTATTTTAAACCCTCATTTTAAAGTTATAGAGGCATTCAGGTGTGTCAGCATTCAGGCTAAAGGCCATTTTCACATGTCGTCAACTCTAACTTTCCTCTATCTCCACTGTTTAGGCCTACTGTCTCATAAAACACAAACATCTTTATAAATATATTCCTTAAAAATGTATGTATTCTTACAATGCAGTTTGTTCGCGGATCATTGTTATTTGGCAATTAACATTTGTTGTGTGAATCTCAGAAATAATGTAGGATTCACATGATTCAGGGGATTCATATATTTATAGTAGCAACATACAATTTGTCAGGACTTTTATTTTCCCTTTTCGGGATGAGCTACTCTGGCCGCTTGCCAAACTGTAATCTGTAGTCTAGTAATTGTGTTTATAAAACACAGAGACTTCCTCTTCTTATAGAACAGAGAGCAACACAAAAGAAGAAATGTGACCCCAATCGCCCCACTGGCATTCTCTCTCTCTCTCTCTCTCTCTCTCTCTCTCTCTCTCTCTCTCTCTCTCTCTCTCTCTCTCTCTCTCTCTCTCTCTCTCTCTCTCCCTCCCTCCCTCCCTCCTCGGGGCTATGTCCTGGTATATGATAATGCCGTTGATTAAACAAGATAGGCAATAGCTGTTTCATTACTATGCTTAATAGACTTGTCTTAAAACAACAGTCTATTATGTTGCCTATATTTAGAGATTGTTTGTCTCTTTTTTGCAAAACCCATATCACTCCTCCATCTCATTAAAAAAGCACGTTCTGTTGGGAGGTGAGAGCTGAGTGGGGACAAGTGTTTTGAACTCTGTACAGACGCGTGCGTTGCACATGCCAGTACAGACCAGGTCAAAGGTCTAGGGCTAGGCGGAGTGAGAGTAGGCTATACAGCTACAGTGTCCAGTTTTTCCTCAGGAAACCCACTCCATTTCCACTTGGCTCACACTGTACACGCACCGGAATCTGATTGGCGTAGGCCCTTGTAAAAATACCCGGGTATAAAAGCGGGAGGCACACACGTCGGGGAAGCTGTTTCGTTGGGACACTCTGTACAGCACTTGATATTTCCCTCACTTCGAGCCAGGCAACCACATAAAGCTTTCTTATATTAACTGTACGCCGGTTGATTGATTACACAAACTAGAAAATGCTTCAGATTACATAATACGATATTTTTCGTTATTGTTGGTTGCCTAAATGTATAATCCCCATAAACTGCACAGCCAATGATTTTGTAATAATATCTAGAATAAATGTAAAACCAAGCCTGTCATTATTTTCTCTCTTTTTTTACCCCCCCCCCCCCCAAAAAAATTTATTCATTCTGTAACTGCACCTCAAAGGGGGGGCTTCTCTGCTTATGTATTCATTTAAATAGCTTCTTTGTCTGTTATCAGATTGTCTGCGCTCTGCTCTGAGCCGTATCCACCTGTAGGTGACATTACCATGATAATGGCTATGTAGAATATTGCTTGTTTAGGTTAAGATCATTAGGGAACCATGATACTTCTTTTGTTTACATCAAGGTTAACAGGTTGTTTCGATGGTCTCGAGAGATGGGCCGCGCGCAACTTCACACGTCTGTGTTTAATGTCAAACACACCGGGATCAAGTCAAGACAAATTAATGACGTGCTAATTAAGATTAGGCCCCAGTGACGGCGTGTTAGGCTATTGTTATTGCGCATGCTTGCGTGTCCTGTTTGAGAGCTTGGAACGAAACTCAGTCTGGACAGCTTCGACATTTAATGCCTTTGCAAAATAATGTCCTTTAAATTAAAAGTCTTTCCTGGGTAAGTAAGATGACTCAGGCTATATCTACTGATGTTTAAAAAGTCGTTTCCAAACAAAGTCCTTTTCAAAAATAACAATTGCACTCGTATGTTGGTAGGCTACATATAGCAAATGTCTTACGTGTTTTATTTATTACTTTTATTGTATTTGTTATTGTTTTATTTTTACATTATTCTTCCCAAGGTCGAGGCAGCTTGGCCAGGTTCGGAGTCGCCCCCTACTGAAAGAATCGGGTACTCTAATGCCCTATTGGGTTCCTATCGCCTATAGAAGTCTACCACTCTTTTCATGGCGAAAGCACAGGATTGGGACCGTAAGAGAATTTGCAGTGCTAGTTATTCTGCCATTTTCTTAATGTGAATGGTTATAAAGTGATACACATTTGTTTTCGACGAGGCGATCTTATTGATTAAATCATAGAGAAGTTGTAGATGGCAAGGAGGAGACTAACTAAACATGGCTTTTTGGAGCCCTGAAACATTAATAATTCATAATTTATTTTCTAAATTAAATCAACTAAATTCCAAACATTAACAACATAATATCTTATGTTTTACCATAAATTAAGCCCATGTATTTGCAGCTTTAGCAGATGTTTACGTGTTCTCAATATAGCCTGTTTAAAAATGGCAAAACAATGTTTTTAGTGTGTGTTTGTGTGTGTGTGGGGGGGTACGTGTTAGATTATTTTAATGCTTTGTGTTGCTGTACCTGACACACTTGATTGCACCTAATACTCCCCCCCCCCCCCCCCCCCCCTATTGGTCATGAGTTAGTTGTCTCGAAGGCCACGCCCCCAACAAAAAATCATGGCTATAAATAGCTGCCTCTGTAGTGGCCAGTACATTCACATTCTGAAACTTCAAGAGGTTCTGAGCTGTCACCTGTCGTATATGGTTATATAGGCAATATATGGCCACAGACAAATTTATTCTGTGTTTACAGCTTTTCATTTAGGTGTTTTATACCGTATGTTATAATATATTCAGAGGAACAGACATAACTGTCAACATGGCTTTGGCCGAATTGCTGCCGTCTTTATCTACGTTTTCCGACATGCAGGCGATTGAGGAGAAGCAGTCTGAAATTGTCCATGTAAGTACTACACGAGTGGCGTATTTTATTTTTTAACTGAAGAAAGTAAATGAACGAATATCCTACCGCAGTGGACTGCAGGGTTTTCATTGTCCTGATCTTGTTTTGCAACAACAACAAACAAACATGTGTAGTAGGGGAGGTAGCGCTAAACTTCTGGATGAGTGAGCGAGTGGAATGTTATATATATATTGTGACATTTTTTAACTGTGATGCCTAATATTATGTCTTGTGAGATGGAAGTCTCATGAATAACCTTTGTCTACTGGCAGTATTTTAATGATCTCCTATATATTCTGTTTTTGTATAGCTGTGGAAAGTGGACGGGTGCAAGAGGGTCTCGACAACAGGTGATGGAGAGGGAGACGTGAAGCCTATGATCTCGGTGGAGTTCAGCATCGTGTCCCCCGCGCTGCTGCAGCCAGGCAACAGAGACGACGACGAGCTGGGGAGATTCCTGGACCTGGAATTCATTTTATCCAATACCATCGGTTCCGAGAATGTAAACGACGACAACAGCAATACCTCGTCGTCACCACAACACCAACAACAACCGTACTCTTATTCCCTACCGGAATCACCGGAGAGCTATAACGGCTCTGTGCCTGGCGACAGCTGCGAGGCTCCCCTGCACCTCACGCCACATTACAGCGGTGCCGGGAGCTTCATCACGGGCGCCAGTCCCGTTCACAGCCTCGTCGCGGAGCTTTTCACATCGGACTTAAACTACCCGGGGGAGAGTTGTTTACCGGAATACGGTACAAAAACCGAGTACACTGAACTGAGGGCGTTGAACCCCGTCAGTCCCGTTGTGCCAACTCGCCTACATGTGTCCAATTCCCCGCCAATGGGATATACAATCAAAACGGAAGCCACCGAACGGTCTTGTATGATGCAGGCCGCTGCCAGTGGAGGCTTCACGGGACAGATGTACGATCAGAAACCGCAGGTGCTTTCCATGCACCCCTCTGCTTTCCCCGCAGCCAGCTCCCTGCGGGGGTTCGGGTCGCCGCACTCGATGCAGCAACAACACCAGAGCGCTTCGCCTTTGGGGCGCAAAGACTATCCGTTAGATAGTTCGATTAGCTCGTCGTTGAGTTCTGATCACCACCACCACAGCCAGACCCACAGTAACCCTCACATGGTGCCGCAGTACATCCACGCGCACTATCCACAACAACAACAGTACGTGTCTCACCAGGACGCGCCTCAATATCTCGGATGCATGTACAGAGATCCCATGCGCGGCGGCCACCAGCAGCACACTCTGCCGTCCGCGGTGCAGGGGATGATGCTCACGCCGCCCTCGTCGCCCCTGCTGCTGGAGTTCTACGCGCAGGAAGACGGTGGCATGAAGCCCAAGAGGGGACGCAGGTCTTGGGCCAGAAAGCGCACGGCGACGCACAGCTGCGAGTTCCCTGGCTGCGGGAAAACCTACACCAAGAGCTCTCACCTGAAGGCCCACATGAGAACGCACACAGGTAATTCAGAAAGTCCATTGCAGCTGATTGATTGATTGAAAACTTTATTAACATATTGCAGAATGGGTACAATACAGTACAGCTCAATACACACAATTGTTAAGGGGTTGCAGACCAGAGAAAGACTTTCGTCTTGTTTACATCAGGGTCCCCCATTTTCAATTCATCAGGTGCACTATGTACACCAATGTTTGATTTAGAAGACTATTTTGATAAGGAGAGAGTCGCCACCTTCGTTTTGTGTAGGTTGCTAAACTGTGTGGCATAATTGAATGTTATTTTTTGATGACGTTATTTTTCTAATCCTTGTTTTTTTGTGCGCACTGCTTTACGCATGGTTCTTAACATTTGTATTTCTCCACAGGTGAAAAGCCGTACCACTGCAACTGGGAAGGCTGTGGCTGGAAATTCGCCCGGTCCGACGAGCTCACGCGTCACTTCAGGAAGCACACCGGTCACAGGCCGTTCCAGTGCCACCTATGCGAGCGCGCCTTCTCCCGCTCCGACCACCTCGCGCTGCACATGAAGAGACACATGTAACTGAAATAACTGACACTTATATAATGAATTCATACAATCCTTCATGGATTATTTCTACATTTGTGGATGTTTTTTTTTATAAATATATATGTACAGTTAGGTTAGTGCAGTATTTAAAACAAGTGTCCATGCTCTGTCTTTGACATAAATTATGTTTGGTGAGTTTAGATTGCTAATTTGCTTTCTTTCTCAAAGGAAACACTATAAATGTGGGCAGGACCCAGTATTTGTACATTATGTAAATAGTTATTTTTGTTTACGTCAATTTCGAACTTACTATTAGGTCAGGGTTTTTATTGATACATATTTGTTCTATTTTTATTGTTTTGGCTGTTACAAAACGATTTTTTTATAGAATATTAAATGGAATAGCCACTCTTTTATATACAAATCTATTTTAAGGTGCTGTAAGTGGTAGTTATTGTTTAAATAAGTGTTGAATATAGCTCTACATTCAGACAGCCACTGATGCTGTTTGGTCATGGGTCAGTAAAGGAAAATAATTATTTTGGTATCTCTTCCCACTTTGCAACCAGGAGAGATAACTTTGGAAGCAGGAAAACATGGCCACTTAACTTTTTCTTTTTCCACCTGAACAGTTAACTCAAATATGTTTCTGAAACATTAAACTCGTGGATCTTAATTCATATTTGATCTGCAGCACTGCCAATATCATGCCTTGCAGCACCCTTTTTTTTTTTTTTTTTACATTTTGTGAAGTCTTGCTTAATAAAAGGGCTCTTAAATCAGGTACTACAACACTGCCTTTCAATATTGCATACATTTTGCCTAATGCCATAAAGTCAGCATGCCAAGGAATAAGGGTTGGGAGTTAACTGACCAGCAGGCTTTTTTTTATTCGATTTTGTATTATTCATTGCCCGTGTACATTTAAACTAGAGCTCCTTATTGATGGTTCATTTTCTTATGTTCTTTTCATAAGGAGTTTTCATTATTTCAATATGGAGGGGAGAAAAACACTTCTTCCAATACTTGAAACTGTTCTCCCATGAGGCTCAAATGTATTAACAAGAGTGCCTTTTTGACTGTTGTTCAATTATGCAAATATTGTTTGGTTAATGTACCAATATGAAGTGCTGAAGGGCTCAAATATTTTATGAAAATAAAATTACTTGGTAAAAAAAAAGTGTTGGTTTTAGGTGTATTTTCTATGCAAATATTTTAATGACGTGCATTGTTTAAATGCTTGAAGCGCGGCCTACGGCTCGAGTCTCTTGACCATCATTGGTGTGCCAATTATGGTTTTCCCATTTACAGATGGCTTCTGAATGGAACAACCATTTCCATGTTACATTTATTATATCACATGCGTCAGATTAATCTTTTTTGTATTTTTGTTCCCATTTTACATTAGCCCACTACACACCCCACGCAAGCATCCACTTGGTCCTTTGTTTATATTTACTAGTTCCTTGTCAGTAAGGTGTCTTTATAGTTTCCGGAAAGTGCTTGAAAATAAATTAATACATCCATTTAATACATTAATGGTAAATTAAAATCACGGAGAGCATAAAAACGCAAAGTTATGAGTTAAAGCTTATAGGACTAGGAGGAATAATGTAGTATTATGATTGATATGAGTTACTGCTGTGTTTTCTTGCTCACGCGCCACTCAGCGGTAGACCGAGAAATATACACAAACATGCTGCGCAGCGCAAGGCCTTTGTTGCTTTTAAAGGGTTGATCCCAGCCTATTACAATGGTTATCTGCACATCAGTGATATTAGAGGTACTCGTTTCCATTTTGGTGGATTCAAAGGCCAGTTTGGACCATATCAATGTGGGGTATATTCGCTATAAATGTCGCTCCCATGTCCCATCCCTCGACAACCTTGCAGGTCTGAGTTGCCCTTGAGAAAGGCACGGAACCCCAAACTGCTCCTGGAATTGGCCAACATAAAATACTGATTTTTACCAGGTATACCGCTCCCAGGTGTGATGGGGTGGAACTGCTTACTTTTGTTGCTCTTTATGAAATGTTGGAAGTCACTATACAACATTTAAGGAAGTAAATTCCCGCCAATGTCATGAGTTTGTAAATGTAAATGCTTTATCCAGAGTGAAAGTTAGATGCATGCTGATAAAACATGCTTCTTGATTGTGGGAAATGGAATTTTAGACCAATTAATTCTTTTATAAGGCTTCATGAAATATGATTTCTAAATTAGACCAATTCATTTTCATATGGCTTCATAAAACGTGATTTCTAAATACATATATACATACAATATAAATTTCCATTTAACATACATGTGTGTCAGTAGTTACTTATTCCTAACCAGTGGGATTTTTTTTTTTTTTATACCTCCATATATTAATTATAAGAGATTAATCTAAATACTGGACAATATCTGCAATTGTTAATCAGATGCCTATTACTTCCACATACTGTAGAAGCTTTCAGGTTTTTACTTAAATTGAAAGTGTACATGTTGGGAGTACAAATTATGACCCTTTTTGCCAGACAGCAACAACATTAGAAAATGTACAATTATGATCCTGATACAACACAGTTCCTTACAGTTTGTGATTTGGTCCTATTTGCATTGTCCCCTGCATACAGTGAAATGTTGTTTGAAAAATGTTCCCTTGTAAAATCAGTCACCATTCAACACCATCATAATACGGGAAACATATTTGAAAATGGTCAATATTTCCAGTAAAGGGTTGAACAGAAAAAAGTGTTAGTCAAATCGATTACAGTACCTCAAAAAAAATGCCCCATGTATAACCTCGTAATATGCCCTGACATTTTGGTCACCTGTTTGCCAATAGCTTTGTCTTAGTTATAGTAATTTTCCTTGTAAAAGACTGCCATCTACTGTTCAGGTCAGATATGGCATGTTTTGTGTCACATGAGCTCTTACTTACTGTACAGTGAAGCTCATAGATATATAACCATAGTATAACTATATGGTGCAAGGCGGAGTCTCCAGCGTAGTTAACCGGCGGCCATCTTGTCACAGGCAGCACGCCCACTCATAACATGAATGTCAATGGTGCATGTACTATTAAAATAACCTAGCATGCTCAATTTTCAACCGATTTACAAACGGTTTGGTTTATTACAAATGTCATTAACGTGGCTATGATTCAGGATGCATGGACATGTTGAAATTATTTTCATATGAAAGTCCATTATAAGTATGCAGTCTTATGATAACTACATCTCTGACGTTTATAACAAACCAAACCGTTTGAAAATCGGTCGAAAATTGAGCAAGCTATATATATAGTTATTTCAATAGTACATGCACCTTAGACATTCATGTCATGAGTGGGCGTGCTGCCTGTGGCAAGATGGCCACCATGTGGCAACGTCTCCATTGGCCAGCTAAGCGGGTGAGTCATCTAGCCTTTATGTCTATGGTGAAGCTCCCCATGTTTTAACTCTCTCAGGTCAGGTGTACACTCACACTGAACATTCTAATGATGATTTTGAGAAAAAACGAACATATGAGGGTTTGGGCCCACGCTATAACACATAGAAGCATCGGCGTATTTAGACCACTATCACTAGGGCACGTGCCCTACTGATGATCATCTGTGCCCCAGTGATAAAAAAAAAAAAAAAAAAAATGTTTTTTTTTTTTTTTTTTTTTTTTAACAAATGTTTTTTATTTTCCCTTTTTTAACATGATCATTTAACATGATCAAATAATTATTATAATATTTTTTACTTCGCTTTGAAATATTATAGTGAAATATTTTGCACTGCATTTATCTTGTTGAAATCCTCCAACAGGCTCTTTTTTGTAAGTTGACTGGTTTGCACACCAATAATACAGTGCAATAATAGAATAGTAGAATAGATAGTAAAATTATGCAATAGAATGGCCAGAGTAAAATAGTGCTACAGTACAATCAACAGCGGGGTGTATTAGAAGGCTATGGTGAAGAGGTACGTTTTTAGCTTATTTCTGAAAATATTAAGAGATCTAGCTTCCCTAATGTCCATAGGTAGTGTGTTCCATAACTTTGGTGCATAGTTAGCAAAGGCTACATCCCTGATTTTCTTTAGACTTTGGCTTGGAACCTTCAATAGACCAGTAGTAGATGATCACAATGTTTATACTTTGTATATAAGGAGGAGGTGGAGGACCTTGAAATTAATTCTAAATGTTACCAGAAGCCAGTGTAGGTTACTTACTTGTAACTTCGGGTTTGATCCAAGGAGTAAGTTGCCCCATATTGCTCTGTAACATTTCTCTTTTTGTTATAGGACCGACTAGTAGGATTTCAGTTTTGCCCTCATTTAATTTTAGGAAGTTGTTCGTCATCCATTTGTTTATTGCTAAGAGACAGGCGGAAATGGAGTTTATAGCTGTGTGATCATTTGGTTCAGCGGAGATGTACAATTGTGTGTCATCTGCGTAACTATGGAAACATACATTGTGCTTTTGTAACCCAGGGTTCAGATTCATAACTAGCATAGGAACATAAATAGTTCCTGTTTATCTGTGAGCTACCACTTCCTGTTTTACCATGAGGTCCCACTTCCTGTATATAGAACGTAAAACAGTCTAGAACCAGCGTATGATGTCATGATAGAAGGTTCTGGAACTTTTGTGATGTCATCCTATGATGTCATATAGAACGTTCCGGAACATCTTGGTTTCCTATAAAAACAGCTAGCTCTCAAGCAGCCAGTCCTCTTTCCGCCTCGACCTCCGAACCAGCAACATCGCCCAGACGGACCGGACTAACCAACCGACTAAAGCCGCAAGTCTCAACCAGATTATGTATGTATTATTACTGTTTATCTAGCGCGCTTTTAATTAAAACACCGGTTATTGTTATACCTCTGCCTCTGGTCTACTATTCTTTTAATTGTGCATATTACTCGTCGCATTCGAACCTAGAACTGTGCCCGTGGCAAACAGCTGTTACTGTTATTAACACAAGTGCTACACTTTCTAATGATGTCTCCTCAATGTTCAATGTTCAATGCAATGTTCAATGCAAGTAAAGCACTTTAAACTTTAAGTATGACTAAATGCTTTCTTGACTATATATATAGTAACTGTTCCAAAATGCATAGATTTCTATGTATTTTAGGGGTTTGGGTGGCTAGCTCTTTTTAATATAAATGTCAGATTGTTTTATTTATTTCATAGATTTCTATGCATTTCAGGAGTTTGGGGGGCTGGCTCCCCAAAATAATTAAATAACATAACCCTAACCTAACCCTAAAACCGAAATAAAGTTAAAAAAAAATAGTTACAAAATCCACCCATTTTCGCCCACAAACCGGCCAAAACCGGCCAAATTTTTTTGGTGCCCTTCTGTGCCCTACTGAAGTGCTGGGTCTAGATACGCCCCTGCATAGAAGCTAGTTTGTCAGTATAGGAGTTTTTTTTAAAGGAACACCAACATTAAAGGAAAGCTAGCATAGCACAAATTAATGGAAGCTCAAATGGACCACAACCCTAACTGTTGGCCAAAAACACTCCCAGAGTTTTAAGCTAGGCTAGTGATCCGTATCCGCTTCCATTAACTTGTGCTAAGCTAGGCTAGCTTGCAGCCGGATAGCTTTCTACTGAACTCAGGGAGGAAATTGGTATCTAACTTATTGTCTGACTCTGGAGAAGACGGTAAGAACATTTCCCATAATGTTGGCGTGCCTCTTTAACAGAAGGTATGTTGATGTAAAATTACCCAAAATGTTAGAACTGTGTTGTTGTTGTGAAAGTTATGACTAAAGGCTTTAGTCATAACTTTCACAACAACAACAGTTCCAATTGATGTTTATCCTCCTGGATATAAACTAAATAAAAAACAAAAAGACCTTTCAGATATCCAATCTGCTTCCTTGAAGATATTACATAATCTACTCAGGTTACTCTGATTGGCCCATCAGTCACATCTATCTGAGTTTTTGGTGGACACTGAGGCTGCGGTTAGACTTTCGTTTAATTTTCGTTTCATTTTCAGATGAGTTTCGCCGCAACGTAGCGGGAGGCGAGTCACACTTTCGTTTTGTCACCTGGAGCACAGTGATGTAGTACACTGCCAAAGCAGTAGGTGGCAGTAGGTGGCGAACATGAAGGCAATTTTCAACCAATCAGAACTTGAATGTGCCAATACACTTCCTGCAAAGAAAATGTCAACAAGGCGGGCGCCGCCATCTTTGCCTATTTACCCAATGCAGCACTGCAAAGTGTAATAAAAGTGCAATAAACAAAACGGATACATTCACTGTGTGTTCTGCCTCTCATTTGTTGATGAAACAAAACTAACATCAACACAAGTGACCACCAAGAGCGGATAGTTTAGTCTCAAAAAAGATCGGTGACGTTTTTAGCTACATTGTTAGCTGCATGCTAACGTGAATGGAATATGCCATTATAACAGTATAGCATTGTGGCTAGAAGCTAACGTTAGCTCACGCTAGTTAGCCAGCACCAAACTGATGATATCGGGAGCTATCAGTAACATTAGAGACAACGCTGTGTGTATTAAACAAAGGTGAATAGATGACTGGGCCATTTTGTTTAATGCTTGTTAAGATTGAAAGAGGAGCTCTGAGCTAACAGGGTCTGATAGCTAACGTTAGCCAGCTGCTCATGCAATCGGTAATGCTAGCAGAATGAATGGATGTCAACTTTATTTAACATATTGCATATGGGTACAATACAATACGGCTCAATACAAACAATTGTTAAGGGAATGCTGACTGTTGTAGCTTGGACTGGGGTCCTTATAACTATAACTTGACAACACATGGTAGCTGCAGCTATTTGGGACAGCTCTGCTGTCACCGGAAGGGCACGCAGATGGTATCTACTGCGCATGGGCGTTTTCGCAACAACGGCTCCGTGCAGATTACACGACTGTTGTCGACGAGTTTTGGCGCTACTCCAAAACGGAAAACACAATTTAGCGTTTTCAGTAGGGCCACAACGTATCCGCCAAAAAACGCATTGGTCAGTGAGTCACGTCTAGAAGGCATGCCCCCTCAACCCAGTTGGCTGTGCTCAGACAGGGCACTTAACAGAGCACTAAAGCACTTAGACTGAATTAAAGCTCATTGTTCTGGATCTTTCAATTGTCTCGAGGGGATCATTGAGAGCAAGGTCTCATTAACAATGATGTTGAGAAATGTATACAGGCATATTCAAAGACAAAATAAAGATAAGGAAAAGAAAATCAGCGTAGATAAATTAGACATTGAATAAATAGGACAAAAAACAGCTGCAAAAACCCCCCCAAAGAATATCAAAATTAAAAACAGTCATAGACTGAAACCCCCGTTCCCCGTACCTGGCTAACTGAGTTAGCCGGATAATTTCCAGTATAGCCTGACTTAAGCCAGACCTTTCCATTCCCCGACGCTCGATTGTCTAAATCTAAATCACCATGGTAACAGATCAAAAAGTTTGAGCCTGGTCGAGAGCAGGGTTAAGTTCAGTTAGCTAGATGAACCATGGCCACGCCCCCGCAAAGAAATGCCAGCTCGCTTCGTGAAATGATTCTCACAGTCTAGATCTGCATTATACCATTCTGAATTATGTTCTTGTGCTTCATTCTTCTAGAGGGGGCTTTTGAAATGTCCTAAATAATGCACGTTATATATACCGTGGCGCTCGCTAGGTGCGATGTACACATTATGTGGTTATTTTAACAACGCGCAGCATTGCAAATGTGAATCCTGCAGGGATATTTTTAATGATTGAAACCTATCGCTCGTTTGGCTCTGATTCCTTTCATATTCTCCGCTGTGGGAGCGCCTGGATTGTGTTTCATTCAAGCATAAAATTGAAGTGTCTATGCGTGGATTGTGGTTTTTGTGGATTATGAATTACGAGGAATCTGAGGATTGTTGAATTGTATCATCACTCACACGTTATTGTGATATTGTAACTGGGATTAATGCATTTGAGAATAAAGAGATAAAACTTCATTCAAAAGAAAAATATTCTAAACACGGGTCTCTTGTCCATTGATGGATACACAATGAATATATCCCGTCTGGCACAGTGGTCCAACGGCCAGTGTTCACTCCTGGCAAGTGGGCGACCCGAGTTCGAGACCCCGCGTTTCCAATATAATTTTTTTGGAATATAATATTAATGATTATACGCAAAAGTAGCCTAGTTTTAAGTTAAAATATTATAAATCTACATGCATTGAGGATGTCATTCTTTATATAGCTCTCAACGTGCACCAAATTGAAGTATTTACATTTCAAAAAGAAAACTAGAAGAAGTGGGATTCGAACGCGGGTCGTCCGTGTGAAAGGCAAAATGCTCGACCATCAGACCACGGTGGCAGACAAATGAAACATCAACCATACATCCATCAATGGATAAGAGAGCCGTATCCTTATTCTGAAACTGTTGAACTAATTATTTTCGCTAGCAACATCTCATTTGATTATCCATTCCATGAACCTACTGCCAGCAGGGCACGTTTAAAGAAATACAATCTGATTGATTGGGGTAATGAGGGACTTAAAATTTGCCTATAGATTATGCATTTAACTTGTCGGCGAGGCTATTGAGCCGTACTGCAATCTGTTAATAAAGTTTTAAATCAATCAATCAATCAATGCCGTTAGAAAATCAGGATTTCTGCTCTCGACACTTGCTGTCTTCTCAGCTGAGACGGGCGCGCGCACTGATCCTGAGTATCAAGTCTGGTTCGAGTTAACGAGACTGAATCCACCTTCGAGGAACAGGAAAATCCCGGCTTCAAACATCGGGTTAATTGAATCTGGATAATGGGACTCTTGATCGACTTAGTTGAACCAGGTACGGGGAATAGGGCCCAGGGGCGGATTTAGGATTGTAGGAGATCCGGGGCGTAGCCCAGATAGGTGCCTGTGTGAGCGGGCACGGATTTTTTTTACTTCGACACCACAACCTTTAACTTATACCACCACCTTAAAGCGGACAAAAGGCACTAGAGCAGTGTTTCTCAACTGGTGGGTCGAGACCCAAAAGTGGGTCGCGGGGCCATTTTGAGTGGGTCGCGGATGTGTGTGTAAAAAAAAAAAAAAAAAAAAAATGTTCACTACCTATCTTTGTGAAAGTGGCTTCTCAGCTCTGGTCCAGCTGAAGACAAAGCGGAGGAACGGATTGGACATTGAGCATGACCTCAGAGTTGCTTTGTCTACCATCACCCCAGACTTTGAGACTCTTGTCAGGAGCAAACATCATCCCCAGTTATCCCAATAGTTCCCTGCATGTTAAGCTAAGAAGTCTGCTAAGAAGGATATATTATTTATTATTATTATTATTATTATTATTTTATTTCATTGTGTTTTTAGCCCTTAGTTGCACTTTTGTTGCAACCCCAGTTATCCCATTAGTTCCCCCAAACTTAGGTATGTTATGTTAAGCTAAGAAATCTGCTAAGAAGCATATTATTTATTATTATTTTATTTCATTGGGTTTTAGCCCTAGTTGCACTTTTGTTGCAAACTCAGTTATCCCATTAGTTCCCCCAAATTTAGGTCTGTTATGTTAAGCTAAGAAATCTGCTAAGAAGCATATATTATTTATTATTCTTTTATTTCATTGGGTTTTTAGCAATAGTTGCACTTTTGTTGCACTTTTTTGTGTTTATTTCATGTTTTGAAAGATTGCGTATTACTGCAAATATATTTTTTTTTACATAAATCATAGTGGTTAAAAATGTTGGGTCACGACTTAATGACTAAGGAAAATGTTGGGTCCCGAGGCTAGACCAGTTGAGAACCACTGCAGAGAACACTTAAATTCACACCCTTTAATTAATGAAGCAAACTATAATAATTTATAATAATAATAATAATAATAATAATAATAATAATAATAATAATAATAATAATAATAATAATAATAATAATAATAATAATAATAATAATACACTGTGTTTGTATAGCACCTTTCATACAAGAATTGCAGCTCAAAGTGCTTCACAGCAGTACAAAAAGACAGGCATAAAATGAGCACAACATTGGCAGATCAAGAGCAATGCATAAAGTGCAGACATAAAGCATAAAATAGATAGCAGTAAAATAGACAAAGTCAAGGTAAGACATAGAACATTAAATCACATTGTTTTTCATATTAGGATCTAAGATCTAGGGTTAACTCGCCGAACATTGAGCGCCAGGACCCCCGAAAACCAGAGTATAGTCAGGTTTTCATCTTTGTTTCTTTTATTCGATATTTCCATTCATAAAGACATGCCGGCAGCCTGTGTTATCACTGGGGATGGGTCTGAGATCTCAAAAGTCCAATACTGCCGCCTAACACCTTGCGGCCGCTATTGCACTCTATTTGAAACGATGTGGCTTGGTGTCTGTCATTTTGGAAATTACACCAGACCACCCTGAAACTACACTCATATTCACAACTGTAACTGAGGGGTACAATTCCCTGACTGTATTAAATAAGTATGGTATCATTAAACCACTACTGTCTTATGTACATTACTACTGGCCATACAGTACACAGGTATATCAGATGAACACTTCCACAATGACACGGTTCCACACAAATCTGGGTTATAATAATATTTATTAGCAGCAATGATAGTATATAACAATACTTTACGTAGGGTCGCGCTTATAAGGCGAAGAATGTGCGTGAGTAAATCAATAACGTAAGTCCATTATCATATTACGCAGGAGATAATGAATACCACCTGTAACTTAGGAATTATATCTATGGTACACTAGTAAGGCAGCGGGAGATACTGGTAGGGTCCCTCCGGTTGTAGGCCAGCAAGGGGAGAGGATTTGTCGGTAGCAGAGTCTGGGTCAACGAAGAATAGGGAGACTCCAAGTACAGGAGACGGTGCAATAATCTCTTGATCCGCAGACGAATAACAGCTATTCTCCGGCATGCAGCTCCGCATGGAAGAAAGCTAGCCAGCCTCAGGCTTCTTAGAGGCGGGCTCGACGTTGCTCCTCACAGGGTAAATCCCACACAATTGTGGGTGTAGACGATTCTCCGCTCCATCAGCTACAGGACCAAAGCAAATATAATCCAGCCGAAAAGGGCTATGTAGTCGTCGGGTAGGTTATCCAGTGTACATGTCCACACGGTCCTCGTCTAGGGCTCCTCGGGTGAAGGCGCCAGGGTAAGCTGCCCAGCCTGGATAAGCACACTAGCTGGTACGAGGAAACGTTGGTGATGCTGGTCACTGTAGAACGGTAGCCGCACGATACACTATACATAAATAGACTATTACTGAATTAATAGAATAGGTCGAACTCGACGGTACAGCGTTAAACTCTGATACCTCAGTTATCAATTTGCACGCGGTCTCAATGCTCTATTTGGGGCCAAACAGGCCTTACTTCACCGCACGTTGTATCGTGGGTGAGGCTTCACTTGGATAGGTTAACTAACTCGAACTACTTCTGTATTCACCTGCGCCATATTTATACGTTAGGTGAACAAACTAGTACCAGCCTTATTCCTGTCTCGTATTCTTGCGCAGAGCCGTTCATGTCCAGGCATGTCTTTGGCGGTGACTTTGAACTAGACCTTGGGGGTATGGCAGTGGCGCCTAAGGGACCGCTGTCCAATAGGAGAACGAAATATTATGGTCTGTACTAGGTAAAGGGATATTCCATGTATATGTACAAGGAATACACAAGGGATATCAAACGATATACAAATATTATGCAATATATATCAAGTAGTAAATATATATATTCGGTTTAATCTGATCCTTCGTAACAGGTATAAAACGTAAATGTATGGATGGAAAAATGATCTGTTTTTTGCATCTTGACCGGAAGAAACTCAATGACAATCGACTATATTATTAGATCCATAGCTATAATATATAATATAGCTTTAGGCCTGCAAACACAGCCACGTATCCCCATGTTAAAAGGCGCTGGCCTTTCAACAGTAACAGTAAACAGCGCCATCTGGCGCTGAAAGTGTTAATATGCGTCTTTGTTTACGGTTTGATTATCACTGATACAAAGTAAAATAGTGCAGTGCAATAAAATAGTTATCATCGTATTTTTTCGGGAGGCCGGTAAGGAGTGCATTACAGTAGTCGAGTCGGCTTGAGATAAAGGCATGGATCTGGTTTTCATAAATGGCCTTTTGATTTATAAATGGCCATACTTTAGCTATGTTTCTAAGGTGGAAGAATTATGTTTTTGTCAACTTGTTGATTGTGATTTAAAGCTTAGGTCTGAGTCTACCATAACACCAAGACTCTCACTCAAATACAGTTAGCAGCTGGATAGACTACAGATGGAAATTAGCTTCTGCTAAATCTGGTGCAAACATATTTTCATGTAACAATGATTAATTGTCAAAAAGATTTAAAAATAACATTTTTTTATTTTTATTTTTGAAAATAGATTGAAGGCTTTTCAGAAAACATTCGGGGCTTGAGCCCAAGTAGCCACCCCCTAGCCCCACCCTGGAGATTTGTAATCATGTTCTAAAACTGTCCATATCTTAGTGGGGTATCCATTTTTTAGCAAGAGTTGAAGATCATTCCAAGAGGCTGGGGCATTGAAACAAAAGGCAATTTACTGGTAATTTACTCTATTGATGTCAGACCTATTCACAGTCAATATATGCAAATCATTGTAAACAATATCTCTAGCCATATAGAGAACATTGTGCATTTTGTTTTGCTTGTGTTAAGTACAAGCGTAAGGCCACTAAGCGTGTCTTAGATTGTTAAGAGTTGCAGGTTCCCAATAGCTATAGTTGTACAATGGACATACAACAAACAATAGTGTCATCAGCATAACGATGAACTTGACATCCACTCAAAGATGAATATCATTCATATAAATGGTAAGTAAGACAGGACCCAGGATGATCCCGGCGGGACACCTTTTGTAATGGGAAGATAATGGTCAACTGTATCAAAGGCTTTTGATATCTACAAATAGTGCAACACAATGTGTTCTTTTATCTAGGGTGGATAGTAAATCATTCACAACTAAAGTAGTGGCTGAGACCGTGCTACTCTATGATTTGCTCTGAAACTAGATTGGTTCTGGCAGGGGCGTAGCTGGGGGGGGGGGGGTAGCTTAGGATGATTCCAAGGGCCCAGCACTTTTTTTTTTTTTTTTTTTTTTTACTAGACATCACTCATGTGTATTATTGATGCTCTCATTGATACTATGTTTGTTTCTGAAGTGTGTGTGTGTGTGTGTGTGTGTGTGTGTGTGTGTGTGTGTGTGTGTGTGTGTGTGTGTGTGTGAGATATATAGAGAGAGAGGGGGGGGCTTTGGTAGACTATTGCATTGGTCCATTCATTGAAGATGAACGCAATGCGACATCCTTTACTAGGCTCACCCACCAACAGTGCAGGTGCTGAACTGCTGATCCGAATGTATAGGTAAAAACCATATTATGCGTTTTCATCAATAAAAAAATGGCACAAAAAAATTCCGCTCGCACGCTCACGCGCGCTCGCATTCACTGGGGGCCTACAAATACATTCTTTCAGGGGGCCCAGAATCTGGAGCTACACCCCTGGGTTCTGGGCTTAATACAGAGTGATTTGAGAGAACTGAGAACTGAGATTGGTTGATGGTTATTTAGGTCACTTCTATCCCCACCTTTTGTAATCCACATGGGGGCAGTATAACACCACACAGGTTACTAGACTATACTTTACTTTGTGTGTGTGTGTGACCCGTGTGATCTTGTTGCGTTGTGTTTAGTCGATTCGACCCCTGTTAAGGGATCGCCCTGAGTGGGAGTTGAACCCCGATCTCCCGCGTCGCGGGCGGCATCACAGACCACTATACCAAGAAGTGAATTCACTCCTTGCTTCCAGGTCTGGATGCCTCTGGGGAGTGAGTTTACTACAAGCAAAAAATTAAATAAAAAGGCCAATTTCCCAGGCATTACGTTAAAAAGAAAACGGTACTTGGGTCACATGCATCTGTCTAACACACACTGTACGACACTCTAAGGTATGGTAAGGTAAGAATAACTTATCCCAAAGGAGAGGTGATCTTTTTTTAATTTAAGTAAGAAAATATACAAAAAGAAACGTTTAAATATAACATAAGCCAACTTGTATAGGATGTGTATATGTGTCTGGATATACAGTATGAGTGTATGGATACATGTATAAGTGTACAGATCAGGTATAAAATTAACATATAGTATAGTGTACAGAGTTATGCAATAGAATAATATACACAGAGTGTGCAAAGACAATATATGTTCAGGTGGATGCAAAAAGTTATATCTACATAGCAGATGTGCAAATCTAAATATGGAAATATTCCTGAAATGACATGTCCTCAAAGTGTATTCTCTGCCGAAGACTTCGCGATCTTCTTTGAGGAAAAAGTGGAGAACATCTGCAGCTCCTTCTCCCAACCCCCACCCATTCCAAATACTGAATCGAGAACCTCATCCTTCACTCTATCATCTACCCTCCCCACTCCTCCAGACCATAGCACCGGACATCCTCCCATTCCTAACTGCAACCATCAACTCCTCACTCAACTCGGGGGTGGTCCCCACCTCCCTAAAACAAGCCAGAGTCATGCAGCTCATAAAAAAAACAATCCTGAACCCCACCGTCATAGGCAACTATCGTCCTGTCTCTCTTCTCTCCTTCCTTTCTAAAACACTTGAACATGCTGTATCCAACCAACTTACTGCTTATCTCTTACCGAATGACCTCCTAGACCCAGGCATGCAGTGGTGGTCAAACGCGGTTAAACGCCGTTTAGGCTACGTCACTGAGGCAGAAGTGCGCGCACCCTATTATTATGCAAAGTCTAGGTGATAAGTGCCGGCCAGGGTATACGGCGCAACGACACAAAAATGACTTGTCGCGCCGTATACCCCGGCCGGCACTTATCACCTAGACTGTGTGTGTGTGTGTGTGTGTGTGTTCGTGTGTGTGTGTGCGTGTGTGTGGAGTGTTGGGCGTGTGTTATGTGACAAAAGACCGCCCGTCTCGTTCCCAGCTCCGCCTCATGAAAGAGGAGAGAGACATGTATGCGCGGGAGCGCGCGTGCGCGTGGCGTTTGGCCTTGGCCCATATTACGACTGCACCACTGCCTAGACCTTAATCAGTCTGGCTTCCGGTCTGACCACTCCACAGAAACGGCCCTCATTGCGGTCACAGAGGCACTTCACTTAGCAAAAGTGAAAGGCCTCTCCTCTGTCCTAATTCTCCGACCTAGATCTATCTGCAGCCTTCGACACAGTCAACCATCAGATCCTCCTCGCAGCGCTCGCAGGAATGGGAGTGGCTGGCTCTGCGCTGACATGGCTGACATCATACCTCAATGACCGCTCCTACCAAGTGTCATGGAGAGGGACCCTGTCGGCCACCCGCCCCCTGCTGACGGGTGTCCCCCAGGGCTCAGTCCTAGGACCCCTTCTCTTCTCCCTCTACACTAAATCACTGGGTAACATTATCACGTCTCATGGCTTCTCGTATCATTGTTACGCCGATGATACTCAACTCTTCCTCTCCTTCCCTCCCTCAGATATCCACGTATCTCGGCTTGTCTGTCTGACATCTCCGCCTGGATGACGACCAACCACCTCAAATTGAACCTAAGCAAAACAGAATTGCTCCACCTGCCGGCCAAATCCTCCCCCCTGACCGACATTTCCATCACAGTCGAGAATGCAGCTGTGACCATGTCCCCGACCGCCAAGAACCTTGGTGTTGTCCTCGACGACCAGTTGAACTTCTCTGCTCACATCGCAGCGACAACCAGAACCTGCAGATTCCTCCTGAGCAACGTCAGAAGGATCCGCCCCATCCTGACAAAAAAAGCCACCCAACTCCTCGTCCAATCAACAGCCATCTCCCGCCTCGACTACTGCAACGCAATGCTCGCTGGCCTCCCAGCCACTGCCACCAAGCCTCTTCAACTCATTCAGAACGCAGCGGCCCGCCTGATCTCAAACCTACCGAAGTCGGCCCATGTCACCCCACTTCTTAGGGACCTGCACTGGCTCCCCATTGCTGCACGAATCCGCTTCAAGGCCCTCAACCTAGCATACCGTGCGGCAAAGGGAACCGTTCCTGCCTACCTCCCGTCGATGGTCTCTAACTACACACCCTCAAGACCCCTACGCTCTGCATCTTCTGGCCGCCGGCTTGTGGGAGGCATGAAACACCGTTCTAAGACAGGGGAGGGTTGAATTGGATTGGGATGGGAGAAAAAATAGAAAATGGGGGAGAAAAAAGTGGATCAAAAAGAAAAAACAGGCTAGCATATGTATGATTAGCAACACCACTGATTTTGATGGATTTTCAGTTTTTTTATAATGTCAGATTGAAAATAATACAATATTTTATTCAACTTCAGCCCTGATCATAACACCACATATTCATTTTATAATTCTAACCCTTTAAATGCCAGTGTGTGTGATGGCATATATTTGCAATATATCAAATGCAAAGTCGATTTTTCTGGGGGGGATTATTACAGGTGTGTGTGAGAGAGAGAGAGAGAGAGAGAGAGAGAGAGAGAGAGAGAGAGAGAGAGAGAGAGAGAGAGAGAGAGAGAGAGAGAGAGAGAGAGAGAGAGAGAGAGAGAGAGAGAGAGAGAGAGAGAGAGAGAGAGAGAGAAAGAGAGAGAGAGAGAGAGAGAGAGAGAGAGAGAGAGAGAGAGAGAGAGAGAGAGAGAGAGAGAGAGAGAGAGAGAGAGAGAGAGAGAGAGAGAGAGAGAGAGAGAGAGAGAGAGAGAGAGAGAGAGAGAGAGAGAGAGAGAGAGAGAGAAAGCGAGAGATAGTTCTCCAACTTGTGTGAGTTGGAGTGATCTCCTGGTTGTTCCCCACCTAGGTTATCTAACTATTGCGCTGCTGCAACTAGAAACACTGGCCTGGCCTGCTTCTAAGTTCAGTGGCCTGACTGCATAAACAAATATATATATATTCTTTTTTGTAATATATATATATATTTTTTTTGGAAATCATCTGGCGACCACCCCGCGGCGGCTCGGTCGCGACCCCCACTTTGGGAACCCCTGGACTAAATGTAATAATGTAATTGTATGTATGGTAGAGCCTTTTCGCTCTTTTAACAATACACAATTATATGTTTTGCCAAGTAATGACTAAAAATAAATATCTATACTTTTTTCACAGGCCATATGGTTAAAAAAAGGGTATATATTCAACATTTTCAGGCATGTACTCCTAAACATTCAGTTGTCCAGCAGGTGGTGGTAAAGGCAAACACACTGATGTCTCTTGATCATCATATAGACCAGGGGTTCTCAAACTTTTTTATACCAAATTTACTTAAAGGGGAACTATTTTACTATTTCTTTCACTATTTGGGCACTTTTACACAATTCCTGTGAGTCTATGGAACACCTAGGTTTTTTTCAAAAAAGAAAAAATGCATTTGTTTTGTATTTCTAATCAAGTACTCAAAAACCGCATTTTTCTACCTCAAGATCTTAAGCCGTTTTGAGGCTGGGCTCCAACCACTGTGTGGCCTGGTGCCAACTGCCACATCAACTGCCACATTATTATGCAGCTGAGAAATCTCTGACATCACAGATATGCACATTTTCAGATGACTCAGTTCATATTGAATGTGAATATTGTGAGAGGAGAATTGGAAGAATGCGCCAATATGAGAATTAGAGACATAGATCCTATTAATATAAGTCCACATAGCTAAGAAACAACGGTAAACACTGAAAAAGGCCATTTATAAGATAGTTCCCCTTTAAAAGGGTACATTTGAACAGTTCTATGATACGCGGCTGCGTTGTGCTGAGAAAGAGGCGGAGATCTGCTTCTATTCTGAATGAATGAATGACTGAAAACTTTATTTAACAAATTGCAGAATGGGTACAATACAGTACGGCTCAATACACACAATTGTTAAGGGGATGCAGAGCAGAGAAAGACGTTTGTCTTGTTTACAGGGTCATCCATTTTCAATTCATAGTTCTGAGGCGAGATCTGTATTTATTTTTTTATGTCAGTGCCGAAAATCCGGCCTGATGCGAAGGGGATACGCTTTCTCTGCACAGCACTGGGGTGTAAGGTACTTGAGTAACAATACTTAAGTACTGTTTTGGGGGATTTGTACTTTACTCAAGTTGTTGACAGAGTCAGCTGTGGAGCGACAATAATAGGTTCATGACGACAAGGTTTTTCTCTTTAGCCTTTGGCGTGGTTTATTCACATTGCACCCAACAGTACACAAGACCTTCTCCTTATGAGAGGCGACGGAGGAAGAGATCGAGGGGGAGGCAACATCTCCTTTTATACCTCTTACCTGGCGTCAGCTTCAATAGCTACGCCTATAGCGCCCTCTTGTGGAAACAGTTACACAGTTACATGCAATCGTATATAACACATAACTTCAACACTCCCACTTACGGCTGTCTTGTATACTGTACAACTTTTCCAAAAACATCTTTCAAAGAAAATAATACAGTTCAGAACATCAAAAAGGATATGGCAGTCAATATTACATAACAGGCAATATTTACACACCAAACATGACCTCTGCAAATCTTCTCAATTTCAGTTTGGAGACAGGCTTTGTCATAGCGTCTGCTACCATGACGTCTGTAGGACAATAAACAAGTGTCATCCTTTCTTCCCTGATGACAGATCTGATGAAGTGATATTTTATATCCACATGTTTACACCTCTGTCGGCACACAGGGTTTCTAGCAATTGCAATGGTTCCCTGGTTGTCTTCATAAACAACAGTTATCTTATATACATAGGTATCCATTGCTTCGAGCAGTTGTTCTAGATAAATACATTCCTGTATTGTCATAGCTAGAGCCATGTATTCGGCTTCACAAGTTGACAGTGCCACTGTGGGCTGTTTCTTTGTTTTCCGCGAAACCAGTGAGCTGTCTGTGTTCAAACTCACACAATACCCTGTGGTACTTCTTTTGTCTGTGGCGTCTGCCGCCCAATCTGCATCACTGTAGGCTTTAAGCCTTAAGCCCTCGCTGCTCTTTCTGAAACAAAGCTGTTTATCTGCTGTACCTTTGAGATAACGAAAAACATGTTTTGCTGTAATCCAGTGCTCCTCTGTGGGGTCAGCAAAATGCTGTGACAATTTACTCACTACAAAACATAGGTCAAGGCGAGTACATGTTGTCAAATAAATGAGGCTACCTACAGCTTCTCTGTACATTTTTACATCTGTCAATTTCTGAGCATCCTCTTCTTGGTAGTCTAGTTTTTGATCACATGGTGTTTCCCTTGTCCTACATTCTTTCATGTCAAAACGTTTCAGGATCTTCTCCACATATCTCTTCTGGGATATTTTTACACAACTGGCAGACTGTTCGAAGTCCATGCCTAGAAAATGCTTTAACCTGCCAAGGTCTTTCATTTTGAATCTGGTGGAGAGCATACTTTTCACCTGCTCTAGGTTTCTAGTGTTGTCCGCTACGATGATCAAATCATCCACCCAAATTATAATTATCACTTTTCCTGACTTTTTTGACTCCCTTGAGTAAACACAGAGGTCTACTGGGTTCTGTAGGAAGTGATCTCGTTCCAATTTCGCCCAGACTGTTTCAGGCCGTAAAAAATTGATTTCTCTAGCTTAACACTAGCTTCTCTCCTGTCTTCTCGTAACCTTCAGGTTGTTCCATATATATCTCCCTATCTATGGGTGCGTGCAGGTAGGCTGTCTTCACATCCATCTGGTGTAAAATCAAACTGTTCTCAGCTGCTTTCTGCATCACTACCCTTACACTGGTCAGATTGGCTGTGGGGGAGAATGTTTCACCGTAGTCTATCCCCTCCCTCTGACTGTAACCTTTAGCTACAAACCTGGCTTTGTATTTGTCGTGGCCTTCAATACCCTCCTTGATTGAGTACACCCATTTTCCTCCCACTGTCTGTCTGCCCTCTGGTAACTTGGTTAGAGTAAAGGTGTGGTTGTCCTCTAGGGACCTCATCTCCTCATCCATTGCTCTCTCCCATTTTCTTGATTCAGGGGACACCATGGCCTCTTTAAAGGTCTGAGGTACTCCACTCACTACTCTGTAGCAGTAATCAATGCTAGTAAGTGTACTGTCATCCTCGTCACTTTCTCTCTCGGCATAGTCTTTCAGATACTTTGGGGGTTTGTGTTCCCGTGAGGGATACCTCCCACTGCATGAGGCACGTGGCGTCACCCTCGGGTGCTCCTCGTCATCATCCTCTGGGGGTTGCTGACTGTCTGTCGGCACGACTGTGCTAAGTACACTAGGCTGAGGTGTCTCTGTTTCTTCACACCTCACTCTGGAGTCCAGCTCTGGCTCCTCTGTCTGTGTCTCGTTCTCACATGTTGTCTTTGTGACAAATTTGACTAGCCTGTGTTTTTGCACTTTCCCTTTACCGGGATAATAGACTAGAAAAGCGGGGCTTCCTTTGTCGTGCCATCTGGACTCTAGCTTTCCTCTGTCCTGCTGGTAAGCACAACACACTGATCCAAATGTGTGCATTCTAGCTAGATTACACTTTTTCCCTGTCAGTGCTGTATACGGGGTGGTGCCTGTGTGCTTATTAAAACACCTGTTTCTGGTGTAAGCAGCTTCTTGTACCGCATAATGCCATAGACTCTTCGGTAAGTTACCATCTATTAGCTTACACCTAGCCATTTCAAAAAGAGTACGTCCTTCCCTCTCTGCCACCCCGTTCTGGTGCAGGGAGTAAGGACGTTTCGTGTCTTATCTTGTTCCTTCTCAACAGTGATTGGAACTCTCTATTTGTGAACTCGGTTCCGTTGTCGGACCTCAAGCATCTTATGTTGCCATAAGGGGCTACATCTGCAAGGAATGTCTCCGTGGCCTGGAGTGTGTCACTCTTTGCTTTGAGAAAGTAAACAAACACTGCCCCTGTACACATATCTGTAAAATACTGTACATATTTAAAGCCACCTATGGACTTGTTGCTTACTGGACCGGCTAGATCTGTGTTAACTAGCTCAAGTGGTACCTTTACTTTTTCTGTGGGACTTCTGTTTCTCGATTGAGTCAACTTCCCCTTTATACACACTTCACATTCTTTGTTCGGTCTATGCTTTTCACCGTTAATGTGCATGCCTTCTGTCACTGCTTGCAGTTTCAGTAAATCCTCGTAATTACAATGACCCATGATCTCATGCCATGTCTGAATATCGTGACTGACAGTCACATTACACAGATCATTATTATTACACTTATCGTTATCATTACACTCTGTTTGTAGATAATACATTCTCTTGTACACCTCTATGTTAAATCGCGTACCATCAGGCTCTACAAGAACATCTTTACCTTCATTGAAGAACACTTTGGCACTGTTCGCAGTAGCAGATTTTACAGAGAATAGTTCTTGTGGGAATAAGGGTATGTAGAGAGCGTTCTTTAACGTCACTGTACACTGGCGCCCCTCACTGTCTATGAGGCATACCTGTGCGTCTCCTCTCCCTTGCGCCAACCTGAAAGTGCACTTCCCGTCTGCCAGCTCCATGCTGTGTCTCTCCGGCTCAAAGGTCTTGTCAAAGTTCTTGAATCGATTCCTGTCGTTGATGATGTGGGACGACGCACCTGTGGTCGCGTTTATTTCTACACACTTTGTCTGTGTGCCCTGTGCTCTTACAGAAGCTACAACAAACAGTCTTTGTGCAGTTATCTTTCCGGTGCCCTTTTTCTCCGCATCGCCAACACGCCAGCTCCGTCGGGGGTCTGGTCTTCTCTCTCGGTGCCGCCCGGGCCTTCAACACCCTCTCTCCCGCCTCCGCGGCGACTTGGTGTGTGTCTTCTGAGGCCTCAAAGTTCCGCAGCTTGGCTTTGAACTCCCCCAGCGACATGTCCGCTGAACCGTGTGTCACCAGTAGTGTGAACGGTTTGTACAGCTCCGGTAGTCCTCTCATAACCATCGCCATCATTAGTTCATCGCTCGGTGCTTCTCCTGCACTCTTCAGCGCCGTAATGATCTGCTCAGCCCTGATGACGTATTCGGTCACAGTCTCGGTGTGCGCTTTCCTCAGCACGTTCAGTGTTATGTAGAGGGATACGATTCGGGGTCTTCCTCTTCCCAGAGCTCATAGTCCTCTGCCCTTCCGTTGAACGAGGGCCATTTGCTCCTTCCTTTGGTCGCCATCCTCTTTTGATAGTAGGCGTAGCTTTAGCTCCCGTTAGCCTAGCCTTAGCCACGCGGTGCTCCCGGTGCTAAACTGGCCTATACTTCAGCTAAACTTGCTACCCTTATTATTTCGCCCCTGCGTGATCTGGGCCCATAACCTGTTGACAGAGTCAGCTGTGGAGCGACAATAATAGGTTCATGACGACAAGGTTTCTCTCTTTAGCCTTTGGCGTGGTTTATTCACATTGCACCCAACAGTACACGAGACTTTCTCCTTATGAGAGGCGACGGAGGAAGAGATCGAGGGGGAGGTAACATCTCCTTTTATACCTCTTACCTGGCATCAGCTTCAATAGCTATGCCTATAGCGCCCTCTTGTGGAAACAGTTATGCAGTTACATGCAATCGTATATAACACATAACTTCAACACGAGTATTATTAGGTTTGTTTACTTTGTACTTTTACATTTCAGAAAAAAAAAAACGTTTTACTCCTTACATTTAATATGAAGACCTACAAAGTACAAAGTACAAATCTCGCAGCCAGGTCCAACTATTTTAATTAGTATATTTGAATAGTTTATCTGGCCGAACTAATGTTAACGTTATGAATCCTGCAACCGCAGGTAAACAGCCAATCAAATCCCCATCAATGGAAAATGAACCCGCGCATACCCATGCTGATTGGTCCTTGTGCAAGACTTGAATGCAGGGATCTTTGATTAAACACCTGTTATCAGAAGAATAGACAGTCAGAGTGACACGCCATAGAAGATGGCCACAATGAGTGATGAAGAGGGCGAAACGGTCGGCGACGGCGTGGACGGAAGATGAGCATCCATGGCCCTATCTACATAAAATGTTCTCTTTGGCCGCAGTCAACACGTATTCTTATAAAATGAAGTGTCTCCTTTGCCTCCCCCGAGCCCATGAAATCTCAGACTCTGCCTTCAAAAATTCTCCATCGAATTTGAAGAAACATGTCGAGGCAAGTTTGCTAGTTAGCTAAAGTTTTTCCCATTTTACGTTTTAACGTTTTATTTGACTTTACTAATGTAGCTAGCACAGCATTAAGTTCGTTTTGCTAACGTAGACAACGTTATCGATTCCAGCAATGTTAAAGTCATTAAGAAGGTTAACTGGGCTAAACAGCTAAACTAATTCTAGCTAACGTTAGCTTACTTATGTAGCAACCTGAATATGTCTGGTTATTATTTAGAATTGCTAACGTAATCTTTTGTATTCCCTGTGTTCACAAGGATGTTGTAACCAGTGGTCCACTCTTGGTCATACCTGCCCGGATATGGACAAATAACGTGCAGGTCTCTTTGATCACCTCTCCCTGAATATTGACTAATAACTTGCTGCCCTTTCATCCTCCTCTTCTGAACTTGCGTTTCATAGCTGGACAGGATTACAAGTGCCGGCAGGGGGCGGTGGTGGAAGGCTGGGCAGGAAGAAGATATCGGGAGAAGAAGAGATCATTCTTCGCAAGGTGCAACAGGAAGTGGATTTCTATGGGACATAGACGAGGTCGCACATCAGCACCGGAGAGCCCCGTGGAAGCAAGCGTGCGAGGGATATACTCTGCTACCAAACGGGTTATTCTAGAAATACATGCGATAGCTGAGCGTTTGATTAATGCGCCGGAGAAAGGGATATACTCTGCTACCAACCGGGTTATTCCAGAACTATATGCGGTAGCTTAGCATTTGGCTAATGAGCCAGAGACACTGTGAAGGCTTCACCCAGCGAGGGGAGCCGAAGACCAGGTGATAGACATTGATCACCTCGCGGTAGCTGTGTATATAGGCGTCATAGTAGGGGGGTGCAATACGACCCGCAGTTTAGCTGTGTTCAGGCGAGCATTGCAGTATTAGCATGCGCGACGAACCCCCTCCTCAGCCCAGCAGAGGACGCCACTACACTGCACACCCCTCCAGCCTCTTCAAGCCGTTGCCAACAGCACCTGCCCCAGCACCCACTCCGCCCCGCTGGCTGTTATCGTGGGATCTCCGTTGGCCATCTTAGCACCCGGACTAACGGTGCTGAGTTTGGGCCCACCATCTTGGATAAGTAGCAGTGTTCGGAGTGTTGAGACGTGTTCGGTAGACAGTACACTGTGTGGAGCGAGCTCTATAGAGTGAAGATAAACAGTGCTTTGAATGCACACTGGAGTAGCAGTGTGAAAGGGGCGCCCCAACCATTACTGCCGGCTTTATATAGGGGTTTATGTGCTAAATGTGGGCCCACTATTGATTTCTTTTGAGTGTAATAACATGTGTGTTCTTTATCAAATTCCCATTGAACTCCTTTAACTTTTACCTGGTTCTTACTGCGTCTGTAATAATAGAAATAGCACAAGGTGCCCATTTTGGGAATAACTTTCCTCCATGTGTATTGTAGAGCGAGAGCACTAGGTGCCAGTGAGAACATAGTGTATATAAATAGTGAATTGAGTTATAACCTTGTATCTTGAACCAGGCTATATATATAAAGGAGAGGTAAATGGGAGCACTGTGTGTGTGTCTGTTATCGAGTCGGTGTCTTAACCCTTTTTGCCCGGGTAATGTTTATCATTATTTAACCCTTTCCCCACCTCTGTCCATAATTCATTGTTAAAGGTCTCTACAGGTCATAGAAGGAATGGTACTGCTTTGGGGAGCGAAAACATTATCCATTTTACTGCCATCAGGTGTGGGAGGGCTAAGGAAGTATTGGGGGAAGTGAGGGTGTGTGGGGAGCTACTGCTGATCGCCCTGGAGGGCAAGAAGGACCAGAGTACCACCCCTAGTTCAGTGAATCCTAGGCCCCATCCGCTCCTGCTGCTTGACCTCCTTTTCGACATTCCTGGCCTAAAGACGGGGGTCCAGCTAGACTTAGCTCAGCTGCATCCCGCTACCAGGTGGCCGTGTACAACCACTCCCATAAAGCAGGGATAATCCACCCTGCTACACTTAGCAGGATGACACAATCACATGTTCATGATTTGTCATTTGTACAGATATTTATGGATGCATATGCTGTATTTTGTTCTTTATTTACCTTTATCTTTATAGAGGCACAACAGAGACTCTACTTCCTGAGAATACTCAGGAAATACCACCTCAGACAAGACCTGCTTGTGTCCTTTTACCGCTGCTCTGTGGAAAGCATCCTCACCTACTGCATCAATGTATGGTTCCTCAGCTGCACAGCCGCAGAGAGGAAGGCGCTCCAGTGGGTCGTCAACTCGGCACAAAAAATCTTTGGATGCCCTCTCCCCTCACTGGAAGAACTAAGTTATATAACTCCTGCTGTCTTAAAAAAGCAGTGAAAATACTAAAGGACCCACACCACCCTGGCAACAAACACCTCATACGGCTGCGCTCGGGCAGGCGTTTCAGCGTCATGCCCACCCGGACTAACAGACTTAAGTTTAGTTTTTATCCCAGGGCCATAAGTGCACTAAACTCAGCTAAAATGTAAAACAACAATCTCCCCTGCACCCCCCCACGCACACTCACACGCACACACAACACTAAGGGAATAGTGCAATTTTCTCTTATACCCCCCCCTGTCTATGTCTATTATGTCTTACTCTTGTTTTTATTATTTTAATACTGTGTTTTAGGACTGTTTTTATTATCTAGGACTGTGACTGCTAGCACCTAGGGCTGCATTTTAAATTCCGTTGTAACATTGTGACAATGACAATAAAGATCATTCATTCATTCATCATTCATTCATTATATCTGTTCTCCCTAACACCCCCCCCCCTCTCTCTCTCTCCTCTCTCAGGTCTGGACTACATCACACTCCAATTGCAGCCCCTGGGGTGCCCACTGGAACCACACACCACCAGTTCATCTGACGAAGACCATTTATTTTCCTCTCTCAAGTCTACAACCGCTCATGACACCAGCAAGCAGCTGGATGTGTATCTGGCCTGTGCGACAGACACCACCAGGGAGTTACTACAGTCGTTCCCGGCTGTTTGCCGCCTCTCCATCAGGACCAACACACCTCTTCCCACATCAGCAGCCTGCGAAAGGCTCTTCAGCATTGCAGGACTGCTATTCAGCCCCAGAAGGGCAAGACTATAGACTCAAATCTGTTTGAGCATCAGCTACTGCTGAAGTTAAACCAAAGGTTTTACAGTTTTGAGTAAATACAGCTACTGCTGAAGTTAAACCAAAAGTTTTACAGTTGAGTAAATTGAGCTACTGCTGACGTTAACGGGAACGTTCTGGTCTTGTGAGCAATTCTTATGTATTTTTTTTATGGCAGTGTTTCCTAAACCTGTCTTCGAGGCCCCCCATGTATTTGTTTTGTGTTGTGATATTATTCAGGATACTCTAGTATTTCGTATTTAATATTGTGATATTATTGAGTATACTCCATTTTTCTGTCTTTAATAGTGTGATATTATTCAGGTTAATCCAGTATGCCGTGGTTAATATTGGGATATTATTCAGTATACTCCATTATTCTGTCTTTAATATTGTGATATTATTCGGGATAATCCGTATGATGTGGTTAATATTGTGATATTATTCAGGATAATTCAGTATGCTGTGGTTAATATTGTGATATTATTCAGGATAATTCAGTATGCTGTGGTTAATATTGTGATATTATTCAGGATACTCCATTATTCAGTTTTTAATATTGTCATATTACTATGGATGCTCCAGTATTTTCTGTCTTTAATATTGTGATATTATTCAGGATACTCCATTATTCATAGTTCAAGGACTCCAACCTTATAGTGTTGTTGAGTTGCCATCATTCAAAAACCTGATAAATGGTTTGCGACCAAGCACTAACATCCTTACAAGGCCCACTGTCCGCTCGAAGATCAGCAAAGCTGCTCAAACCATGAAAGAGAAAGTCACTGCTGCTATGAGTGAAGTTGAATGGATTGCGACAACCAGATCGCTGGACAGCCCGACGAAGTTTCATTGGGGTAACCGCTCACTGGATCGACACTGAAAGCTTTGAAAGGCGTTCTGCTGCACTTGCCTGCAGAAGACTGAAGGGCTACCATACTTTCAATGTTTTGGCCAATGTTTACCTGTTAAGCTGTAGCCCTATTTTCAGAAATTTCGCCTAAAGGTACATGCCTAAGTAAATGGAAGATTGCTCCACTTCTACAAGGTCAATTTGCATGTTCTTGGTATCTAGGAACATCTAGGGACCTGGGGGTATGTATTCCCAGTGTCAGAAATATTGTGTCTGTTACTAGGCTTGAGTAAATTGTAATGAAAAAAGGAGAATATAAGTGATGATTTATGATTTTTGCATCTTTGATCAAAAATTTATACGGGTAGGAGAAAATGCTCACTGTTCTGCCTCCTAGGCAGTGTATGGTTTTGATTTGCTTTGGCACCACCTGTTGGTCGAACGTGGTATATACAGGAAGTGGGACCTCAACAAGAAGTGGTAGCTCACAGATAAACAGGAAATGGGACCTGCAGCTTCACCAGGAAGAGAGTTCTCATTATGAACAACATGCTGTTCTTATCTATAGTAATGAATGAATGAATGAAAACTTTATTTAACAGATTGCAGAATGGGTACAATACAGTACGGCTCAATACATACAATTGTTAAGGGGATGCAGACCTGAGAAAGACGTTTGTCTTGTTTCCATCAGGGTCCCCCATTTTCATTTCATATAGACATTTATGACATACACAACATACATGACATTTATGGCATAGGGACATATAGGTATTTAGTACTGATACATTTGTGACATAAGCGGTATTCAAATATACAGTACTGTTACCCCTAGATCCTGACAGAGTATATACATATGATGGGGAGGGGACTGTACATTAGGAGGGGGTGGGTGGGTGGGAGGGAAATATACATACGGCGGGGAGGGAATATATACATGCGGTGGGGAGGAGACTGTCTATTAGGAGGTGGTGGGGGTTTTGGGCATTTACAGTGGCCAGTTTCGAATTGCAGCCTCCCGTAGGTGCTCTTTAAGAGCGGTTTTGAATGTGGGCAGGGATTCACATTCCTTTACAGCTTTGGGTAGGGCGTTCCACATTGTTGTGGCATAATTGCAAAACGTGTTTAGTCCCTTGTTTGAGCCGAATCTGGGTTTAACATGATTTGTTGAGCTTCCTCTGGTGTAGTGGTTGTGGTATTCACTGACCTTTGGGAAGTATTTTGACATGTACATGGGCACCCCGGTCGTATAGTGTATCTTGAAGACCAGGCCCATTGCAAGTTGCTGTACTCTGTCGTCTACTCTAAGCCATCCTAGGTTGTCAAAGTGGGCAGGGGTGAGGTGGGTTCTGGGGTTCAGGTCAAGTAGTAGTCTGACCAGTTTGTTTTGTGATGTTTGTAATTTTGTTTTAAGCGCCTTTGAGGTGCTTTGGTACCATGAGGTGCACGCATAGTCATAGTACCCTTGAATGAGTGCTCCTGCCAGAGTCTTCAGGGTATTCTTGTTTACCAGAGAGGAGATCCGGTACAAGAATCTAGTTCGTTGGTTGACTTTTTTTATTACATTGGATGCCATTTTGTCACAGGAAAGATTTGCCTCTAGGATGGAACCCAGGTAGGTAATTTCGTCTTTCCTTGTAATCCTTTGATTTGCCCCATCGTAAGCATTGTCTGTAAGTAATCCTTTATTGTTTGCAAGGTTATCTTTCAGTTTGGAAGTATATTGTCGTAGATGGGTCGCTGTTATGTTCGTATTCTATTACCTATGAATCATACATGCTAATGGCAGATACAGTAGATGTTCATAATACTTGGAATGTTTACTACAACATGTCTACATATAATCATTTAGTACACTTACTGTATATCTATACTTTTTACATGCACTAGTAGTAACACTATGCACTTCATTCTGTTTCAGTTTTACTCATATCCTAGCAACAAGAACTGCATTAAACAAGAAACAAGGAAGTTACGTTTGACTCGTGTTGCTTATTGAAGAGTTTGGCTGGCCGTCTACCTTTGATTAAAAACATCATCGGGAGGACAGCACAGTAAAAAGACAAGCGACCAGCTGGTGCAACGTCGATCCCTTCGACAGATCAGAATAGCATTATGGAACCCGCCAAAGAGAACGACACAACCTCTCAAGCCAGCGCAAGCAGCGACCGCTTATCTACAGCTTCAGCCAGCACAGCAACAAGGGCCTGTGTAAGGGCAGAGGCAGCGCGCGTACGTGCATCATTTGCAGAGAAAGAGACTAAACTAAAACAGGAGCTGGCTGAGAGAGATGCCCAGGCGGCTCTGGAGAACACTAGACTGGCTCTGGAGAAGGCTAGACTGGACGCTGAATTGGGAGCTTTGACTCTCCAAAGAGAGGTAGCCGTCGCCATAGCACAGGCAGAGGTATTGGAGGCAGCCGAACAGCAGGTTAGAACACCGCCCAGCAGAGGCAGGAGGACGCTCTCAGGGAGAGACATTGCCGACCGGACAAGTGCCTATGTAAACCAACAGAACGAGTTACATAAAACTTCGCGTTGCGATGTCCCCGCCCCCTTGTCTATTCGACTCGATGGCAGTCTAATCCAATGGGGAACCGCATACGAGAATTCGCGACCTAACTCCCCTACCCAGTAGCCTGTCATGCTGCCCGGAGAGCACGTCACACCGTTCCACATGACCCCCTCCAAAACACGTCGTCATGCCGACGAGACCTATCAGGACGAATTTAAGCCACGTATCCAAAATATGAACCCTTCAGCTCGACCCTATACCCCTCATTACCACACCCCACCAGCTAACCCCGCCGAAACCCCTGAGATAACAGACTTTGTTAAATACTTAGCACGTCGGGAGCTAGTGACAACAGGACTCAACCAGTTCGACGACCAACCCGAGAGTTTTCGGGCATGGCAGTCGTCATTCCTCAACGCCATCAGAGGTCTCAACCTTTCAGCCAGTGAAGAATTGGACCTCTTGACCAAGTGGCTAGGCAAGGAATCATCCCACCACGTCAGGAGAATGCGTCAGATACACGTCAACGATCCCGAAGCAGCACTGAGGAAGGCATGGGATAGACTAAGCAGGCGTTACGCCTCACCCGAGGTAATTGAAAATACTCTTTTCAAGAAACTGGATGCGTTTCCTAGGATCTACAGTAAAGACTATATCAAACTCATGGAGCTTGGAGACCTCCTTATGGAGTTCCAGTCTGCAATGGAGGATGGATACCTACCTGGGTTGGCCTTCCTGGACACCGCTCGCGGCATCAACCCTATATTAGAGAAACTCCCATATGCCCTACAGGAGAAATGGATATCCCAAGGCTCCAGGTTCAAAGACGAAAACGACGGCCTCTTTCCCCCATTCTCCTACTTCACTAGATTTATTTGCTATGAAGCACGCATCATGAACGACCCAAGCTTTGCTCTCCCCAGCAACAGTCCTCTTGTGAGAGATAGGCCAGCCTATCAGACAGGGAGAACCCCAGTGTCAGTCCACAAGACAGACGTCTCCCCAGACACCGAACAGGACACAAACATATTTCCAAGGCAAACCGAGAATCCAGGAAAGAACTGCCCTATCCATCGCGCACCACACCCATTAAGTAGGTGCTATGGTTTTAGAGCAAAACCACTTGACGAGAGAAGGGCCTTCCTCCGCGAAAATGGGATGTGTTACAAGTGTTGCGCATCATACTCCCATTTAGCCAGGGACTGTAAACTTTCCGTGAAATGCGATGAGTGTGAGAGTGACCGTCATATCGCAGCTATGCATCCTGGCCCAACATCGCAAGCAGTTCCAACGCCGGCACCAGAGGATAACGAGGAGGAGGAAGAAGATCTTATCGTCACCTCACACTGCACTGAGGTTTGCGGCGAAAGGCAGCCAGCAATGTCCTGCTCTAAAATATGTCTGGTTCAAGTCTTTCCCCAGGGGCAGCGTCACAAGGCGGTCAAGATGTACGCCGTACTCGATGAGCAGAGTAACCGCTCATTAGCAAGGCCAGAATTCTTCGAGCTATTTAATGTCAAGAGCTACTCCTCCCCCTACTCATTAAGAACATGTGCTGGGGTCATCAACACGTCTGGAAGAAAGGCGGAAGGCTTCCAAATCGAGCCGGTGGATGGAGGAACTACCCTCACGTTACCACCACTGATCGAGTGCAAGCAAATCCTTACCAACAGGTCAGAAATACCGACTCCAAAGGCAGCTCGCTTCCATTCCCATCTGAAGTCCGTCGCAGGTCACCTCCCGGAGCTCGACCCAAACGCTCAAATCCTCCTTTTGCTAGGAAGAGACATCATACGAGTACATAAGGTGAGACAGCAGGTCAACGGCCCTCACGACGCCCCCTTTGCTCAGAGATTGGATTTGGGATGGGTCGTGGTTGGGGAAGTGTGCCTTGGGAACACACACAAGCCTAGCGTGAGCACCTTCAGGACCCATGTGCTAGAGAATGGACGCCCTTCCTACTTGACACCCTGCAACAACTTCATGAACCTGAAAGAGAGAACGTGGAATGGCGGGGAGCAACAGAATGGCCTCATCAACACACACAGATCCAACTCGGAGAAAGTTACAGCGGATAACTCAGGACGAACCCCTGCCATATCAGGACACGTCCCCGCCATCTCAGGACACGCCCCTGTCATTTCAGGACACGTCCCTGCTGTCTCAAGACACGCCCCTGCTGTCTCAGGACACGCCCCCGTCGTCTCAGGACACGCCCCTGCGGTCTCCGGACACGCCCCTGCTGTCTCCGGACGCGCCCCTGCTGTCTCCGGACACGCCCCTGCTGTCTCCGGACACTCCCCTGCTGCCTCCGGACACGCCCCTGATGTCCCCGGACACTCCCCTGCTGTCTCCGGACACGCCCCTGCTGTCTCCGGACACGCCCCTGCTGTCTCCGGACGCGCCCCTGCTGTCTCCGGACACGCCCCTGCTGTCTCCGGACACTCCCCTGCTGCCTCCGGACACGCCCCTGATGTCCCCGGACACTCCCCTGCTGTCTCCGGACACGCCCCTGCTGTCTCCGGACACGCCCCTGCTGTATCCGGACACTCCCCTGCTGTCTCTGGACACGCCCCTGCTGTCTCCGGACACGCCCCTGCTGTCTCCGGACACGCCCCTGCTGTATCCGGACACTCCCCTGCTGTCTCCGGACACTCCCCTGCTGTCTCCGGACACTCCCCTGCTGTCTCCGGACATGCCCCTGTCGTCTCCGGACACTCCCCTGCCTCCTCCGGACACGCCCCTGCTGTCTCAGGACACTCCCCCTCCCCTGCTTCAGGACACCCTTCCAACTTCACAGACCTGAAAGAGAGAACGCAGCACTGCGGGGAGCAACAGAATGGCCTGATCAGTGCACACAAATCCAACTCGGAGAGAGTTACAGAGGACAACCTGGGTCGCAGTGTGTGCCAAACAACTGCTAACGACAACAGGCTTGCCTTATCCATAGAAGATACCGTCATTTTAAATATTATGGTTATTATTATATTATCAGAGACGTACAGGGATGAGAGGAACAGCTGGGTTCCCCCACTACCCTTCAAGATGCCACGAAGACGACTCCCAAACAACCGCAAGCAGGCACTCAATCGCCCTACTTCACTGTGTCGAACCTTCGACAGGAAACCTGGAGATTTCTCAGACAAGGACCTCCACCGAAGCCAATGGAGACAGGTGCAAGCCCTTGCCAGCACATTCTGGACCCGCTGGAGACATGAGTACCTCCCGACACTGCAGAGTCGTCGCAAGTGGGTCGAAGATCACCGCAACTTACAGAAAGGCGACGTTGTGCCGTTGAAAGACAGCCAAGCTGCAAGGAACGAGTGGCATATGGCACTGGTAACTTCCACCTTCCCAAGCCAGGACGGAAAGGTGCGTAAGGTCGAAGTAAAGACCACAGCTCAAGGAAGTCCAAAGACATTCCTGAGACCCGTTTCAGAAATCGTGCTTCTTTTGCCTAAAGAGGACTAAAGTTATGTGTTAAGTTAATGTGTACTATAGCGTACACGTTTAATGCTGGGAGTGTTCTGCCTCCTAGGCAGTGTATGGTTTTGATTTGCTTTGGCACCACCTGTTGGTCGAACATGGTATATACAGGAAGTGGGACCTCATGGTAAAACAGGAAGTGGTAGCTCACAGATAAACAGGAAATGGGACCTGCAGCTTCACCAGGAAGAGAGTTCTCATTATGAACAACATGCTGTTCTTATCTATAGTAATCCTTTGATTTGCCCCATCGTAAGCATTGTCTGTAAGTAATCCTTTATTGTTTGCAAGGTTATCTTTCAGTTTTGAAGTATATTGTCGTAGATGGGTGGCTGTTATGTTCGTATTCTATTACCTATGAATCATACATGCTAATGGCAGATACAGTAGATGTTCATAATACTTGGAATGTTTAGTACAACATGTCTACATATAATCATTTAGTACACTTACTGTATATCTATACTTTTTACGTGCTCTAGTAGTAACACTATGCACTTCATTCTGTTTCAGTTTTACTCCTATCCTAGCAACAAGAACTGCATTAAACAAGAAACAAGGAAGTTACGTTTGACTCGTGTTGCTTATTGAAGAGTTTGGCTGGCCGTCTAACTTTGATTAAAAACATCATCGGGAGGACAGCACACTCACTGAGCTCATTCACCACCTTATTGAGATCAAGTGTACAAAAAATCTAAGCTAATTAATAAAGGGAAGACGATTAAATAGAAGGATTTGTAGATACAGTAATAAATCATAATCGATTTTAATTATAAATTCATATTTGACCTTGAACTTTACCTTATTATGGCCAAATCATACGTCTATGGATAGGGAATAGGCTCCTCTTTCCAATGGCAGGGTTAAATCGGGATTTAGTCATTTCCTCACGGTTTTACGATACAAGAGATATAATTAGCATTTTTCCGATAAATTCTTATTTTCGGTAAATCTTACAAAACATCGGTAGAAAAAAAATATATATAAAATATACACTTTGACTGCTGTTTTGATAGGGTTATGGTCTTTTCTCTTGGCTAAAAAATATAAATAAAACATTACCTCTTAACATCCAAGGGCCCACATGAGGACGATTCGCGACGCGCCACTTTGCCGACCTCTAGCGGCTCGGGTGTGCATTCTTTTAATACAATATATAGATAGAATTAAAGCCCTATTTGTTGCCTGTCAATTGCCCTTCCAGGTGACAAAATACGTTCAGCGGTTCTCGAGTTACATGCCGATATGTGAGGCGTGCGCCAAAGTACACATTACCACCCCCGACCTCCGGGGGCTCTAGCTCCGTCAATCATTTGGCGATCTCGAACATGTTTGGACAGGGTTGTAGCAAATGTGTGTGGCTTTCCAATGATCAGTGGTGCAGTCGTAATATGGGAACTGCTCAAACGCCACGCGCACGCGCATACATGTTCCCTCGGTTGCGCACAGAACAGATGATTATTATGCATAACAATGTTTTAAATGTAATTGTTGTTACAATTTCTTTAATTGAATTAACTTAAACTAGAAAAGTAAATACAAACTAAATTAACAATGTTACTTAGAGTTAGTTTACAGAAGGACAGTTTCCTTCAGACTGAAGCACAACTTAATGTCTCATCCTTCCAGTCGGGACCACAGATCAAGCAACCCCCCACCAATTGGTACAGGGCTTGTATTTTGGTTTGGCTCTTCTCGTTGTTATGCTATCGGTATCCTATTATTATGCAAAGTCTAGGTGATAAGTGCCGGCCGGGTACTTGCCGCACGGTGCGACGAGTCCAGTGACAATTGTGAACGCATTTTTGTGTCCGTGCGCACTTCTGCCTCAGTTATCTACTACAACGGTGTGTAACCGCGTCCTACCACCACTGCATCGCTGCCAATGATACCCCATGATGATCTAATACGGTCTCTATTGGTCGATTTATGATAAAGAAAAGGTCCCCAATTGGGGGGACCTTACGGCTTAACAGGTTAAACGACATTCACTTGGAGTACAAAATCTGCATTTTCTGTGGTTAATATTGTGATATTATTCAGGGTACTCCACTATTCTGCCTTTAATATTGTGATATTAGTTTTCAAGTTTCTTTATTAGTTGTCATACAAAAATACAGAATACTTTTATATGAAATGCTTGTTCCTGTTCCTGTTATTCAGGATAATCCAGTATGCTGTGGTTAATATTGTGATATTAATCAGGATACACCATTATTCTGTTTTTAATATTGTCATATTATTCAGGATACTACAGTATTCAGTCTTTAATATTGTGATATTATTCATGGTGTGATGTGAATGGCGTCCATGTTAGTTTACCTTCAATGGAGAAGTGCATTAAATAATTTCTATGTAAAAAAAGTGTCCTCTGTTCTTTCATTTCAGCATTGTCTATTGCAGAACACATTCCATTGTGGGCAGAGTATGCTTGGTTTCATTCCAGCCTTGCTTAAACACCAGCTGATGATTTCACTAATTGGCTCACCTCTTCAACTAACTCACTATAGTTAAAATGAAATCTTGGCCCATGATGGAACGAGTTTGAGACCCCTGGTCTACCCCTTTAAAAAAATTACTTTTACTTTTTAGTACTTAAGTAAATTTAAAAGTAGGACTTTTTGACTTTTACTCAAGTGTGTTTTTAGCCAGATACTTTGACTTTTACTTGAGTCAGATTTTGAGACAGTACCCATACTTTCACTTAAGTATAATTTCTGGGTACTTTTTACACCCCAATTTACACAACACTGGGTACTCATTCCGGACTGATATCCAGAACTTTGCGAGGGCCTGTCCAGTGAACTTGACTTTCTCGTCACACGAAAGATCAATTTGCGCCTCCTGCTCGGACAGTGGGAGACCTGTTGCGTCATGCGTAATGAATGGATCTAGGATCCAGTTGTCCAAATTGTCTGTGCTCTCTCTTTCGGGAAAATAGTTCCGAAATTGTTCAATGACCCCTTCTATGTGGCTATAGATGATGGGCTTCAATTCTTTTTTTGCAACATTCTGTTTCTCAAAAAAGCCATCAAGGTGAGTAAATACCCACACATCTCCGCTGATTATCCTGGAGTGCCACAAACGGAGTTCCTTAATCCAGCTCTCCATTTTAGCTGCAAGTCCAAACAGGTCTGTGTCCCGACCTTGTAGTCCAAGATTCAACACGTTGAGGTGGTCAAAGATGTCTGCTAGATATGGCAGCTGTGCCAGCCATTCATTATCAGCACATTTATCTGCCAATGGGTTGTTTTTGTCTGCAAGGAAAATCTGCGCTTCTTCTCTCTCTCCGCACTTCGGACAACAAACCTATCCATTCTGAGTGTCAAGGTTATACACACAAAACGAGACGTGGTCTTCGCGATTATACATGCACAGGATGTGGTGAGATGTGTATTAGAATACTGTGTCAGCCTCCGTTGATGAAGGGGCGAGACATGGCAAATACAAACAGCTGCCAGGTGGAAAACTCAATCTGAGTTGGACTCGTCGGTTTTTCTCAACATTCTCTTGCCAATGCGCAACCCCCCTTTGGGTCATGACCCGTAGTTAGAGAACCGCTGTTCTAGAATAAAGGGCTGCTTAAAGTCGACATACCCTAAAACTGGGGTAGTGGTCAGCTTTGTTTTCAGGGTCTGAAATGCCTGTTTGCACTGTTCATTCCAGTGTCCTTGTAGCTTGACACTGGCTTTTGAGCAGGGATTTTTGTTGGTTCTCTGTAGCTCGGCAAGCAGCCGATGGAGTGGCATGCTTGGCGAACCCTTCAACGAAACGCCAATAGTATGATGCAAACCCCACAAAGGATCTGAGACCATAGAGGGGCGTTTCCAGTCCACCACTGCTCTGGTCTTCTCCGGATCTGTAGCCACCCCGGCGGCTGAGATGATGTGGCCCAAATACCTCACCTCCCACTGAAAGAAGTGGCATTTGGACATTTTCATTTCAGAATGCAACCCGCCATCCTTCCTCCTGGGTCTGATCCTCTGCTTGTACGGTCTGGGATGAGGACTGCACTTCAGCCAGATGTGTCCCCAACACCGTTCGTGGTTTCAGCCACTGGTCTTCATCCCCCACATTAACCACAGGGACATTGACGGCCCTTCTGGAAACAGATAGGAGGGCACTGGAGATTAATAGATTGTTGGGCAGATTACCTTCTCCATACGACAGTGGCTCCAGTAGTACTGTACTAAGCGCTGGACCCTGATTACATGTGGACAAACCATAGAAAACTGGCCGGTATCCGGATTGCACTGGCCGCTAATGACACCGCCTCTCCCACTTGGCTGGTCTCCAGGAGCCGTTCCCTTTGTTGGCACTGGGATAGTCTGCTCGCCCATTCTGTTCCTGCTTGTTTAACTAGGGAGACAGAGAAGAGGTGGTTACTGTGTTCACGGAATAGTTCATCATAGCAACCGCTGATAATGTTCATTCCCAGCAGGCCAGGCACAGCATTTTTCCGACGATGGGTAAGTGGGTCAGGAGGGTATTTTACTACCAAGATGCCCATCTGTGGGAGGACTTTGGCCAGGACTTCAACATCTAGCTCCACATATCCCAAGTACGGAATATCCAGCCCATTTGCTGCGGTCAGTTGAAGCCAGTTACAGGATTTCAGCTGCTCTTTGGTTTGGGGTTTAAGATGCTTTTCAAAGAAAGCTTGAGTCACTGTAGTCACCATTGACCCTGTATCAAGTAGGGACGGCACCCCCACCCCCCCTATTCTGACCTCAATCACTGGGCACTGTCCAATTAAACGTGATGCGACCTTGCTCTTATTTGAACCCTTATTTGGTTCTCAACACCGAAGGGCACTAGTTTCCCTGCTGCTCCACTGCATTCACCCTTGCACCCACCTGTCTGTCCTGTGTCCTTGACTCCACCCCCCACGGGCCCCACCCAGCTCAACTCTGCAAAACCTGGCAATATGACCTGCTTTGTTGCAACGCATACATATTGGTTTGCCATCTGGTTGAAAACGGTATGACCCTGGCCTATGACCACTGGGGTGAGCCAGGGGAGCTGTGGGGTTAGCAGCAGTAGATATAATACCTACATGTTTGAGAATGGCGTCAAGTTGAGCTTGCTGCCTATGGAAACACTCTTTAAGTTCCCTCAAGTCGTCACTGGGCCAGGCAGTAATGGCACTCGTGTCAACATTACTCTAAACATTTCAGAGGTGTGTAAGTCACATGAATATGCTCATGCTCTTTGTGTGCCAATAGGGGGCCTTCGTTTTTCCCATTTAATGGCAACTTCACGTACAGTATATCATTAAATTAATGAATGGGTGGGGTGCTGCCGGACTAGATGTGTCAATTCACATACATACATTTTCAACAAAGGTGTCATATTACGGTTTCACCTGCACAATCCTCTCTGTGTCCCTCACACTCCCCTGTGTCTGTCTCTAACCCTGTGTCTGTCCCATTCACTCCCTGCACTTCGGCGTGCGCTCTACGGCTGCGCAAAAGGCACAGCTGATAATCATCATGCTGATGGATGGAGACTCCACACCTGCCGTCTAATCACCACACCACCTACAAGAAGACCAGGATCTCCATGCATCAGCGTCAGATCTTCGTTTATTGACGGCCTGGCAAGTATCTTGACATTACCTCTATTGCTTATGCTTTTTTTATCATCATGCTAACCTTACTCCCGTTGTGTTTTTCGTGTCTACTCTCCACCCGTTCCATGATTTTTGATGTCTCATGTTTTCCCCGTGTTTTTACCTCGTGTTTTTTCCGTATGCTGAACCCAGTCAAGCCAGCCCCCGCCCCTTCGACGGTACAGTCACCCAGTTCCGTGGTTTCCTCCTCCAATGTGAGTAAATTCTTTTCCTCCCGCGTCCCGTGTGGCTTACCTAACTAACCTCACCACTGGTTGCGCTTTAAGTTGGGCTCAGGCTACCCTTAGCACCCGCCCTGTTGAATGACTATGCTGCCTTCCTCTCCGCGTTCAAGTGGGTCTTCGACCCGCCGGCCAGGATGTCTGTAGCTGTTCCGCAACCGTTGCTATTTCCGGGGTAGGCCTGATTGGCCCCGACAGGCACGTGACCCGCCGCGGCCACGCCCCGCGGCAGCCCCAGCAGCAAGCGCGCTACTGCTGGAGTTCGCTTCGCCTTTCACATCGCTGCCGTTGGCGAAAGCAGGATGAGAGGCGAGAGCGTAGATTTCGCTGTGTATCATTTAATCATTTAACATTTGAAAGGCATACATTTTTGTCATACAGAAGTACAGAATACTTTTATCCAAAATGCTTCTTACTGTTACACTGTTAGAGACTGTGCTAGACAAATGAATGACTAATTCGGTCAGAAATAACGTAACTAATAACGTTAGTAAGCACTGCTTATATGCTTATTATGTCTGCGGGGTACAGTAAACGTTTCTCCCGGTACATTCTGAAGAGCACACCGCTGTATGTTGGAGAACCAGCGGTCTTCCGAAGTTCCGCTCCTCCTCACTCGAGTGAGACTAAAGCCGTGCACAGCTCAGCCCTGTGAGACGCGAGCAGGAAGGAGCTGGGAGTCCTTCCAATCGGAATATGTTGTTTCTTTACACATATGTTGGATTATGAATATGTCTTTATAGCTACAAATGAATGACTAATTCGGTCAGAAAGCAGTAACACAACAGTTGCAATGTTGTGTTACTGCTGTTCTCGGCATAAGCCCCAATAAGACCGTCACCAGAGCTCAGCGATGCCGCTCGCGTGAGCATATTCTCCCCGCTATTTTATTTCATATCCTGTGTCCTTGACTCCACCCCCCACGGGCCCCACCCAGCTCAACTCTGCAAAACCTGGCAATATGACCTGCTTTGTTGCAACGCATACATATTGGTTTGCCATCTGGTTGAAAACGGTATGACCCTGGCCTATGACCACTGGGGTGAGCCAGGGGAGCTGTGGGGTTAGCAGCAGTAGATATAATACCTACATGTTTGAGAATGGCGTCAAGTTGAGCTTGCTGCCTATGGAAACACTCTTTAAGTTCCCTCAAGTCATCACTGGGCCAGGCAGTAATGGCACTCGTGTCAACATTACTCTAAACATTTCAGAGGTGTGTAAGTCACATGAATATGCTCATGCTCTTTGTGTGCCAATAGGGGGCCTTCGTTTTTCCCATTTAATGGCAACTTCACGTACAGTATATCATTAAATTAATGAATGGGTGGGGTGCTGCCGGACTAGATGTGTCAATTCACATACATACATTTTCAACAAAGGTGTCATATTACGGTTTCACCTGCACAATCCTCTCTGTGTCCCTCACACTCCCCTGTGTCTGTCTCTAACCCTGTGTCTGTCCCATTCACTCCCTGCACTTCGGCGTGCGCTCTACGGCTGCGCAAAAGGCACAGCTGATAATCATCATGCTGATGGATGGAGACTCCACACCTGCCGTCTAATCACCACACCACCTACAAGAAGACCAGGATCTCCATGCATCAGCGTCAGATCTTCGTTTATTGACGGCCTGGCAAGTATCTTGACATTACCTCTATTGCTTATGCTTTTTTTATCATCATGCTAACCTTACTCCCGTTGTGTTTTTCGTGTCTACTCTCCACCCGTTCCATGATTTTTGATGTCTCATGTTTTCCCCGTGTTTTTACCTCGTGTTTTTTCCGTATGCTGAACCCAGTCAAGCCAGCCCCCGCCCCTTCGACGGTACAGTCACCCAGTTCCGTGGTTTCCTCCTCCAATGTGAGTAAATTCTTTTCCTCCCGCGTCCCGTGTGGCT
>NC_140177.1:88496094-88591094 GCF_963971535.1 Notolepis coatsorum
GCAAGACTTTCAAGAGATGGCTGGGGTAAGTGTTGCACCATATGCTATTACAATAATTAATGAGGGGTTCATACAAAGTTTTATATAGAGTGAGAAGCGCAGGTAAGGGAAGAAAATAACGTATTTTACAGAATAAACCAACATATTTGGACCATTTTGTTAGTAGATGTTTAATGTGGCATTTGACATTTAGTGACTCATCGATGACGACCCCCAGGAATTTTGTGGACACCACTCTTGACAGATCCTTTCCATTCATTTTAATGCAAATATGATCAGTGCGCATCCAATTTGAGTGAAAAACAATAAAGTTTGTTTTGCTGAGATTTAGTGATCATTTATTGCACTTAAACCAGGTATCCACTTTTTGTAATTCAGTGTTGAGTAAATATTGTAGCTCGAGTGGATTTTTATGGGACAAAAACAAATTTGTGTCATCAGCAAATATTACTTTGTGCAGAATTTCAGAAGAGTTGAGAAAATCATTTATATACAGGATAAATAGTAAAGGCCCTAGAATTGACCCCTGGGGGACCCCATATTTGATGTCCATTTTTATTGATTTGTGATTGTTTATATCAACATACTGTTGCCTACCATGTAAATAGCTACTGAACCAATTGAGAGCCAGACCCCTTATGCCATAATGGTGCAGTTTCCCGAGTAGAATATTGAAGTCTATGGTGTCAAAGGCCTTTGATAAGTCCAAGAAAACGCCCACCCCACATTCACCCTGATCAATGGCATCATTTGTTTTTTCAATGAGGTCTAATATTGCCATATATGTTGTTCTCTTTTTCCTGAAGCCGTATTGAGAACTGGTGAGTATATTGAGCTTGTTAGTGTATTTGCTTAATCTGTTATACACAACTCTCTCATACACTTTGGATAGAGCCGGTAAAACGGATATTGGTTTGATTGATTGATTGCAAACTTTATTAACAGATTGCAGAATGGGTACAGTACAGTACAGCTCAATACATACAATTGTTAAGGGGATGCAGACCAGAGAAAGACTTTCGTCTTGTTTACATCAGGGTCCCCCATTTTCAATTCATCATAACATATATGACACACACGACATACAGATACAGATAGACAGTAGGGCTGTCCCCGACTAAGGATTTGGATTGTCGACTAGGATTGGCCAAAATTTGCCGTTAGTCGACTATCGGTCGACTAAAAAAAAATATATATATATATATATAATATTTTTAAACTTTTAATTTTTTAATTTTAATTTTTTTTATTTGTTATTATTCCATTTGGGCTGTGGGGGGTGCTTAATGTCTGAAGGAGTCGACTGAAGGCTTCTTGTCCACTGCAAAAGCATGCCATTGGTCCACTGATGGATACATCTTGATATTTGTCTATTCTAGTGTGTTCATTAGATGGGTGAAATCCTCTTTCAGTGCCTCTGTGCCTGTTTTCGTAGGCAGTTAGCCTCTGGTATACGTGCCATTAGCGTTAGCCACGCTTCTAGGCCTCTTTTCTTTTGGAAAGAATGGGGAAAAAAAATATATATAATTTTTTATTTATTTTTTATATTCGACTAAGAGGTTGGCCAGTCGACTACGGCCCCTTTCAACCGATTAGTCGACTAATCGATTAATAGGGGTCAGCCCTAATAGACAGTACTGCTACATCTATACATTTATGACATACCAGATTTGCAAATACAGTACTGTTTGTGATACAAAAAGTGTCCAGAAAAGAGTGTATATACATTTGACATAGAAACTGTACATTCGAGGAGGTTGGGTAGGTGGGGTGCCTATTGCTTAATAACAGCGGAGCAGTGCTGCCATTGCTTCCGCGTTTTCCCTGATTGGCTGCGACACGCCCCGCGGCAGGCGCGGCAACCGCAGAGCGGAGCGGCAGAGCTTGCGGCATTATGTAACCGCCCTAATCCGCCATGATTTTCATTCGAAGCTCAGCTCACCTGGCAGCGCAGCGGTCCTGCGGTCCTGCGGTCCGTTGTTGATGAGTTCGAATCCCATCAATTTTTTTTTTTAACATGTATTGTTTCGCCGGTTAAGGTTAGGCATGGTTCTGTATCGTTAGTGGCTTAGCTTGGCATCACTACTGCACTATCTCGCGTACGTGCACGCGTACTGAATAAACCACAAATGTACCTCTAATACCAGTATTAGTCTGACCACACCCCTCATCAGCTTACCTTCATAAGCAGGTGTGTGGTCACCTGCTCTCCTCCTTCTCGCTTTCACCACAAGGAAGAAGTGCCTCGGTAGATCCCCACACTTGACACCATGATGGAAGAAATTGGATTAGGAACAGCTTGGGAAACAAGGATACGTTGACATCATATCTTTATTTTCTCTCTCACTATTTTCGAGAAAATACGGCGATATTGTCTTCGTACTGGAGTGTCTAGAAGATGATGATCATTCTAAAAACCCTCCACCGGTTTTCGTATTGGGAGCACGCCACTGCATGCTTCTCAACTGCAGTTCCTTGCTGTGTTTGTTGGGGTGAAACCTGTCAGGCCACAGCTGAACTGTCGGACATGCCGCTGTTGTGAGGAGCGGTGCGTTCCAGGTTGGGTGAGTAGTGTTTGCTGGCGGGCTCCACTTGTCTGTTAGTGCTATGGGGGCTACTTGACAAAGTTTATGGAAACCGGCCCCAGGCTAGGGTCCTTTGTTTAGCCGCCTAGGCGACAGAAGGCCTTGGTCTGGCGACCATTATAGTTTTAACTAGTGGGCCGCGACCATTGACACTGGTGATCCCTGTGTGTTCTGGACGAGTGGATTCTCTCTGTCACCGTGTTAAGACCCCATCTTTCATATCCAAATGAGAGTATTCCTTCACGAGGGGATATGTGCATGTAATGTGCGATAGCGGCAGATTCATGTTCAAAGTCAGCTATACAGGCCAGTTGGTACTGTGCTGATTCCGCCGGACGTGGTAATGTCACCGTTGTGAAGCGGTGTTGACGTCTTGTTTTCTCTTTTCTCTTAAAAAGTGAGGAGGGTTCAGAACGGCGGCCTGTCTGGGTGAGTGTTATGTCATTGTTTACATGTTCATAGCTTACGGTTAGCCGGTCAGTGGCCTGGCGCGGGGTAGCTTAGCTTCTCGCGCGCCGCCGGGAGCTCGCTTCTGATCGCGTGCGTCGTTAGATCGGCGTCTCGCGAGCGGAAGCAATAGCACCCGAACGGTTGGAGCAGCCGTTAGCTTGATGCTATTCTGTTGAACGTGCTTTGATTTTAACATGTTTTACACTCTTGACCACGACGTCATCCTTGACAGGGGATGTTCGTCGACCCTGCCTGAGCCTAGACGGGGATTGCGTCAACAAAGAGGACTGTAGCGACTGGTGGAGCGGCGACGCTGCCCGGATCGAACAACACAGGACGGCTGTGTTCTACGGTGTCTTGTGACTGCACTTCGCTGATCTGCGTTCCGGGTAGGTACGGGGTTGGCCAGACCTCATAACACGTCTTCTGGTTTTACTTTGCTAAATGTATTGTGAATGACGGTGTTTTTTCCCAAAACGTGTGTTGTTGCAATGCATTTGGGATACGTTGCGGGTTGTGTGTGAGCTGTTTTTGTCACTGGCAGTTAGCTTCTCCGTGCAGATCGTGATGTATTGATCTGGTTGTTGTGTGAGAAACATCATGGTGTTTATGTGTACCGTGTACTCACTACTAAGGCAACTAACCTATGAAGCTATGCTTGGTGACAAGTGAGTAAAAGAATGTTCTTTCTCAGACTGTAATGACAATGAACAGTGAGTTCACACATTAACAGGTTTTCCTGTTTTAACTGGCCGTATTGAGGGTAAAATAGGAGGATTGTGTTTTCCCCCCCGGTTCCCTGGGGACTTTATCACCTCCTATCAGACATGTTGTGCATTAATTGTGTCTTTTGTGTGGTAGGGATACGATGTAACTCTTAGCTTGATTGCTGAGGTTGTGCTAAATCTGCTGGAGAAACTTATTTCCTAAAGGGAAATTGGTTTGGTTGCTGTCATGTGTGCTTAGCAAGGCCTGTGGTCGATACTAATCAAGAATGATGTATTCTCTCATTGTGAAAAAAACGGCGTTCCTCTGTTGAGTGTTTTTGCCATTTTTTGTAGGTGATGATGGGTTGTGTGTGTCATGTGACCTACAACTGGGTTGTACTGGCCACAGAAGCACATGTGTATGTTGGACCGGGGTTCTTAGAGCCTTCTCTATTCTGTGTTTTTCCTTAGTAAAAATCAGATAGCAGGTTAGCTCATGCGCTGTGTGGAGCTGTGAAACGCTTCATAGAGCTGACTATGACTGTGTCATATTCTCTTTTTGTCGTTACGTCGTATCATGGGTGTGGGGTCGTAAAGGGGTGAACTGGTAACCTTTCCTCTCCCCATTGTTCTGTCGGTCAGGGGTACACCCCCTGTCCTTCAAGGTTCCCGTCACGTGGCGGTTCGGCACGTTACGGGGGGGGGGGGGGGGGGGGGAGGGAGTTCCTGGTCCCACGGCCTGGTATATTGGGCGTGTGCACCGCAGGAATTCCCCCGCCATAGAGTACGTCACCGTGCGCGTCTCTGTTGGTAGGACTTCCGTGTGCTGTTCAGGTCCATGTGATGGATCTGTTTTCAGGGGGGGGTGGTCAGGGCTCCTCCTCACCAAGCGCCTATTCAGGCCTTCTGTGAGTTCGGACTCCTTCTTCCATGTGAGGAAGCCTCCATCAGAGTACAGAGCCTTCCTCCTCAGATTGTCAAAGTGAGTGGACCCTCTAGAAGGGTCCTTTTCTATTGTATGTATATTCGATTCAATTCGTTTATTGAGTGTGTATGGGTTCAGTGCCTCTTCCCCGGAGGCCCTAAAACCAGTTTTTTACATGGCTCGAGGTGCAATATATTCTTTTCAATCTGTACAGCTCGCGTGGGAAGTCTCTCTGGGGATCCCCGTCTCTTTCCTATGGGAGGGTGGTGGGATGTAAAAATGTGAACATTTTTTACCCCGGCTGTGTAGACTGGGATACATACTGTTGATGCTTCCTTCTTTCTATTCCAGAAGTGTTGGAGTTAGGGAGTGTCACACCCCTCTTGTCGTTCCCCTGGGCGCCTTGGGGATTCAATGACAGGTCTAAATAGCCTGTTCATTGATGGGGGTGTGTCCCGACGCACGTATAGTGCTAGCTCGCTGTAAACAGGCGATTGACTGGCACGCCTTGGTTGCTTGTGGTTGAAACAGCGTTTTTATAAAGCAACTGAGATGGGGGTTTTTCCTCTTCCGACGACCACATCCCATGACCTGGGTGGGTTGTCGACGGATTCTCGTTCATGTCTGGGGGATGATGACGGGATGGATCTGAACATATGTAGTGGGGTCTCACGCCCTTGGGGTGGGCCACCAGGCGCGGTTCGTCCGAACGTCTGGGTGGCGCCTTCTTTTCATGTTAAGATCAACACGCATATCTGCCCTTCTCCTGTAGTAGGCATGTCGGCGTGGTTAGGGCACGGGACTGGTTCTGGTCACGCTGGTCCAGATCAGTTGAACCCGTTGTCCGCCGGGGATGCAGATCTGCTGTTCTGGTACCCTGAGGGACTTGGGCTTTTTTCAGGGGGAAAAATGCCAGGTCGGTCTGGGTGTCACAGGGTTAAGCGCTATGGAGACCCTGGTTGGGTATGTTTTTACTCAGCACTGTCGTCATGGCTTACAGCCATGCCATTCTGTACGCGCTCGATCTCGTCGGATCTCGGCCGCTACACAGGTTGGTCCTGGTTAGTACTTGGTTGGGAGACCGCCGGGGAATACCAGGTACGGTGTGCTTAGGGGCTGGTTCTCCGTTATTTTTCGCTCCTCTCTCACGCATGGCGAAGAGGGGCCTGTGGGGGTGGTTTTTTGACCTCCTCTGGTGACCCTGTGCTTCCCGTACCGCCAGGCCCGGTCCGAAGTGATGTTTGCGACCCGTAGGCCTGGGTTAACCCTTTTTGGAAACTGAAACACTTGTACTGCGGTATAGCCGGTGTATACCCGCAGGTGTGTTTTGGAGTTTTTTCTTGAGGGGTTATAGGAACAACCACCGCATTGGGTAACACCGAGGTGGTTGATTCCCTGGTGTGTTGGAGCAGTGTCAACTCCCGGGTTCACCGTTTGAGGGTGCCCCTGCACGTTCATGACGTCTGCCAATCGTGTCAGCCTTCTCTGCCTCGACCCCTCTGGGTGGGGGTGGTTAAATGGAGGCTTGGTCATGCAACACCGCCAGCTTACGCTCCTTCCGCCGGGGCGGCTGTGTTCAGCTGTCCCCTCTGGCGCCTGTCTCGTCCGCAGTCTCCAGGCTAGGGTTAACAGCCTGTTGCCTGGTTTTTCCCCGGTGCGCTGCCTGCTTCCGTTGGTTAACCTTTTTTGTGTGCTTACGGCCATGCTGACTGCCTGTTCTGCAGGGTCAGTGTGCCAGGCGGTGTACTATTGGGGGGACGGGGCCCGCTCAGCTTACGGCCATACCGACCTGAACACGCCCGATCTCGTCCGATCTCGGAAGCTGGGCAGGTTCTGGCCTGGTTGGTTCCGCCTGGGAATACCAGGTGCAGTAACTGAGGGGCCTTTGTCCGAATACGCTGGCGATGTGGGGGGCGGGGCACTACGTGCCCACCTGGTGGGGTCTTGATGCTGGCATCATGGACTTCTCCGGGCCCCCATTCTAGGGAGTCCAGTCCTTTTGGTGGGTCTGGGTCTTCCTTCATGCTCCGCTGCTACGGCCTTGCCACGGGGTTGGGTTTGCCCTTGACCCCGTGATTCTGGGGGCAGTAACGAGGTTGTTCCTCCGTTCGTTCCCGGGTGGCATGCGGGTTGTGCGTGTGTGTAGTCGTGGGGTCAAGCCACGGTCTGCTCACCCTGTGCGTTGAGTTGCTTGAGTGCCTCTTCGCACGGTCGGGTCCGTCGCCCTCCCGTGACGTCCCTAATAGGGGGGCTACCCTCCATTAGGGGGGGTCGGGGGGGCTCGGCCCTCCCTGTTCTGATGGTTTTGGGGGGCTGTCAGCGGGGTGTATTTGTCAGCCAAGTGGCTCCGCTTGGCCTCCCTTGTGCAGTAGTGATGCCAAGCTAAGCCACTAACGATACAGAACGTTAGGTTATGACTATAACCAAGTTCTGTTAGTTAGGGGCGATGCTTGGCATCAGACGGCCGCTGCAGCCCTTGTCCTCACCTTGTGGTGAAAGCTTGGGAAGGAGGAGAGCAGGTGACCACACACCTGCTTATGAAGGTAAGCTGATGAGGGGTGTGGTCAGACTAATACTGGTATTAGAGGTACATTTGTGGTTTATTCAGTACGCGTGCACGTACGCGAGATAGTGCAGTAGTGATGCCAAGCATCGCCCCTAACTAACAGAACTTGGTTATAGTCATAACCTAACGTTAAGGTTAAGGTTAAGGTTAGGCATTGTTTCAGAGTTGGTTAAGGTTAGAATGGTTAAGTTTAGGCGCTGTTAAGGAGCTGGTTAAGGTTAGAGTTTGTCTTAGAGAATGGCAATATTCTTTCTATGGTTAAGGTTAGGCATGGTTAAGGTTAAGGTTAAGGTTAGGCATTGTTTCGGAGTTGGTTAAGGTTAGAACGGTTAAGTTTAGGCGCTGTTAAGGAGCTGGTTAAGGTTAGCGTTTGTCTTAGAGAATGGCAATAGACAGCCTATTTCCGCACTGCCGCTCTCCCGCGTTGCCGCGGTCACATGGTCAAATTGTCACATTCTTGCACTCCTCCGCTGTTAGAAAGCAACACGCAGGTGGGGTGGGGTTGGGTGGGGGGGGGGGGGGACACTGTACACTGTACATTGGAATACTGACAAAGCCATACTTGGTCATTTACTGTACTGTACAACTGTAGGGGCCAGTTTCGAATAGCAGTCTCCCGTAGGTGTTCTTTGAGAGTGTTTTTGAAAGTGGGTAGTGATTCACATTCCTTTACAGCTTTGGGTAGGGCGTTCCACATTGATGTGGCATAATTGCGAAACGTGTTTAGTCCCTTGTTTGAGCCGAATCTGGGTTTAACATGATTTGGTCTGTAATTATTGATACTATTATTCTCCCAATTTTGGTATTTATTGGCACCACACCATGAAGTAGGGACAAATTAATACAGTGAGCGAGTGGTCTGACTATAATATTAGCTATTAGGATTTTGCTGCAGATTCCATCAGCACCGGCTGTGCGAGTGTCCTTCAGCTTCATGATAATGTTGAATAGTTCATCATGGTCAGTTGGTTTCATGAAAATAGAGTTATATGGTTACCTGATAAATACTGTTTAAAAGACACACCCCGGGGATGGCTGATTTTATTCGCCAGGTCTTCACCAATGGATGCAAACTAGGTATTAAATTTATCAGAGAGATCCTGCTGAGACATATTTGTAGGGTCAGGGAGCACTGATGTTTTTTTGTCCCTATTCAGTATTTTATTTAGAACTGACCATTGTAACGTTCGGGAGACTATCATCCTTAGGATTGTCTCCCACTGTCTACCTGGGTCACTCCTGTTGTTATTGTTCACCTTGTATGTCACCACTGATTGCTGTCATCACTAATTGTCTGTCACACCTGGGTGCTGTCATTGGCTGTCAGACTGCTGCTCCTCATTGACAGCGTGGAATGTTGAGAATGTGACGTATTTAACATTTGCTCTATTCCTTGTTCTTTGCTAGAGCTTCACCTAATTCTACGGACGTACCTACCGCTGGACAAGCACAGACAGATTGTCTTCTCCCTGTTATTGTTTATGCTTTTCCCCTGTTAATAAACAGTTCAACTGTTTTGTTATAGTAATACATTCTCCGTCTCGTTCTTCTACCTCGACAACTTGGAAGTCACTTACCCGTTCGTAACAGAAGCTCTAGCCATCATGACTTCCAACGAGGAGATACGGGACGAGATGGTGAGCCTACGGGACCAGCTCAGGATCATGATGGAGCGGCAGATGGCAGTCGGTGTCGAGCTGGGTCGACTGGGAGATGTTTCCCTGGCTTCTCAGGAGACGGCGGAGACAGCGTTGGCGGCGGTGAGCCAGGCCCGCTCTACGACATCAACGAGGATATCCACAGCCGGAGGAGCATCATCGATCGGCGGGGAAGGCGAGCGGGGGTATCCGGTGGATCGGGAGGACTACCGAGAGCCACGTCTGCCGGCGCCGGAGCGCTATGGAGGGGCTCCTACCGGCTGCCGTGAGTTTATCGCCCAGTGCTCTCTCATTTTTCAACTACAGCCGCGTACTTTCCCCAGTGGTGTGGCTCGGGTAGCCTATATTATAACTCTCCTCACGGGTCGTGCTCTCTCTTGGGCCACAGCGGAGTGGGAGAGTGGGTCTGTGGTCTGCCGCGACGCGGATGCCTTCACCCTGGAGTTGCGCCGTGTATTCGATACCTCCAGGGTGATTTCCATTTACGAGGCCGGCAGTCGACTTATGTCCTGCCGGCAGGGCATTCGCGCCGTAGCAGACTACGCCATTGATTTCCGTATTGTGGCTCGGGAGGCGGACTGGCCTGAGGTTCCCTGCTGTGTCCATTTTTTGCATGGTCTCTCCACTCGCATGCAGGACGAGCTGGCTACGCGGGAGCTACCCGAACGCCTGGATCTATTGATTAACATGGCCATTCGGTTAGATAATCGTCACCGGGAGAGGGGACGCGAGAGGGAGGCTTCGTCACAGGTACTCTTCCGTCCCTCTCCTAGTGTCGATCGGCCAGCATACCAGCCAATGAGAGAGCACCGGGGCGATGACGAGCCCATGCAGCTGGGAGCGTTGAACCTCTCTGAAGCGGAGAAACAGAGGCGGGTCAACGAGAAGCGCTGTTTTCATTGTGGCCGCACAGGGCATCGCTTCACCGCCTGTCGGGGCTCGGGAAACGCAGGAGCCCGCTAGGCCTGGGGAAGGTGCTAGCAGGTGGGCATGTCTCTCCGGTCATAAACGTTCACGACTCACATACTTTTTTTGATGTCACTGTCAGGTGGGGGGATTCTTCTACAACGGCCAAGGCTTTAGTGGATTCGGGGGCTGCGGGCAACTTGATTCATGTGGGGGTGGCTCTAGAATAGGGGGTTCCTTTAGAGACACTAGAGGTGCCCTTCCCTGTCCGTTCGCTGGACGGCCGACCGCTTGGTTGTGGATTTGTTACCCAGCGCACCGGGAAACTGTGGGTTCGGGTGGCGGGTAGCGAGGGGGAATATTTGAACTTTTTTGTTGTTATGTCTCCTCATTCCGACATTGTTTTAGGCCACCCCTGGCTTGTGCTGCATAATCCTCGTATTAATTGGGCTACGGGTGAACTCTCCATGGGAAGCGGCGTCAGCGCTGACGCTGGCGTGAGTTCATCCGTCCCTCCCCCCCTCCCTCTTTTGTCTCTCTCCAGGTTGACGGTGGACGTTGCAGATTCTTTATTATCCCCCAACCCCGATTTGGCAGGTGTTCCTGCGGTCTATTGTGACCTGGCGGACGTTTTTAGTAAAACGCGTGCTAAAGCACTACCGCCTCATAGACCTTACGACTGCACCATTGATCTTCTACCCGGCGCTTCTCCGCCCCGGGGACGGATGTTCTCTCTCTCCCGCCCTGAGACAGTGTCCATGAACACTTACATTCGAGAGGCATTGTCCGCGGGGCATATCCGACCGTCCACATCCCCTGCAGGCGCTGGCTTCTTTTTTGTGGCTAAAAAAGATGGTGATCAGCGGCCGTGCATAGATTATAGGGGGTTGAATGACGTTTCCATCAAGAACCGTTATCCTTTACCGCTCATGGACACCGCCTTTGAGTGCTTACAGGGGGCACAGGTCTTTTCTAAACTTGACTTACGTAATGCATACAACTTGGTCAGGATTAGAGAAGGGGACGAGTGGAAAACTGCATTTAATACTCCTAATGGGCATTATGAGTATTTAGTCATGCCTTTTGGTTTAGCTAATGCTCCAGCAGTTTTCCAAGCCCTGGTCAACGACGTGCTGCGGGATCTAATTGGGGTGTCAGTGTTTGTATATTTGGATGACATCCTTATTTTTTCTCGCGATATGGTGCAACACCAACTGCACGTTCGTGAGGTGCTTCAACGTCTCCTTAAGCATCAACTGTTTGTTAAGGCTGAGAAGTGTGTGTTTCACACTGACACCGTTTCCTTCCTGGGCTTTGTGTTGACGAAGGCCGATCTTCGCATGGATCCAGCCAAGGTGAGTGCAGTCTTGGATTGGCCACGGCCTTCGTCGCTCAAGGAGTTACAACGGTTTTTGGGCTTTGCAAATTTTTACAGGCGCTTTATTCGCAATTTTAGCGCCTTAGTCAATCCATTAACCGCTCTCACTAAGTCCTCTCTCCCTGGCTTTGAATGGTCGCCTAGGGCAGAGTCGGCCTTCTGCGACCTCAAACGTCGATTTACCTCCGCCCCTGTACTGATCCGTCACGACACAGAGGCTCCGTTCATTGTGGAGGTGGATGCCTCTGACACCGCGGTGGGGGGGGTAATCTCGCAGAGATGTTTAAAGGATGGTAAGGTGCATCCTTGTGCCTTCTTTTCGCGCCGGCTGTCTCCGGCCAAGCGTAACTACGACGTGGGTAATCGGGAGTTATTGGCAATCAAATTGGCATTGGAGGAATGGAGACATTGGTTAGAGGGGGCGGCACATCCTTTCATTGTTTGGACTGACCATAAGAACTTGGCTTACATCCAAGGGGCTAAACGCCTTAACGCTCGCCAGGCCAGGTGGGCGTTATTCTTCACTCGATTTCGGTTTACCATCTCCTATCGACCCGGTTCCAAGAACGTCAAGCCTGACGCCCTGTCACGTCAGTTTGATCTTCCGGGTCGAGAGGAGAAGCCCCACCCTATTGTTCCACAGGCCTTGATTTTGGCACCCGTGTCATGGGGCATAGATAGGGTGGTGAGGTCGGCTCAGGCACGGGAGCCCGATCCCGGTGGGGGTCCTCCGGGTCGGATGTATGTGCCCAAGGCGGCACGCTCACGCCTGCTGCAGTGGGCGCATACATCCTCTCTCACCGGCCACCCTGGGGCCACCAGAACCCTGGAGTTTATCCGTAGGAGGTTTTGGTGGCCGACAGAGGGGGGGGATACACGCTCCTTTGTGGCGGCCTGTCCGGTGTGCGCGCGCAGTAAGACCTCTCGCCGTGCGCCGGCGGGTCTCCTCCGACCGCTTCCTATTCCCAAGCGTCCCTGGTCGCACATATCCCTGGATTTTATTTCCGGTCTTCCCTTATCGGATGGGTTCACTGCCATCCTGGTGGTGGTGGACCGGTTCTCCAAGGCGGCCCACTTCATTCCCCTTCCCAAGCTCCCCTCGGCCCGGGAGACGGCTGACCTTGTGGTGCAGCACGTCTTTCGGGTTCATGGGCTTCCAGTGGATATTGTGTCCGACCGGGGTCCTCAGTTCGCCTCCAGGTTCTGGAAGGCGTTCGCCGCCGGTCTGGGCGCCTCCGTCAGCCTGTCGTCTGGGTTCCATCCGCAGACGAACGGGCAGACGGAGCGTGTCAACCAGGACCTGGAGGGCGTTCTGAGGTGCTACGTTGCTGGGTGTCCGGCGACGTGGAGTAGGAGGTTGGCCTGGGCTGAGTATGCGCATAATACCCTCCTCTCCTCCTCTACTGGTATGTCTCCCTTTCAGTGTCAATATGGTTTTCAACCTCCTCTGTTTCCCGAACAGGAGCAGGAGGTGGAGGTGCCGTCGGCCCAGGCACATGTGGCTCGCTGTCGCAGGACGTGGAGCAGAGTGCGGACGGCGCTGCAGAAGGCCTCGGTTAAGGCTCAGCGGCAAGCTAACCGCAAGCGTCGTCCGGCTCCGGTTTTCCGTCCGGGACAGCGGGTTTGGCTTTCCACTCGTGATCTCCCTCTCCGGGTGGAGTCCAGGAAGCTGGCTCCTCGCTTTATAGGGCCCTTTAAAGTGGTACGTCGGGTGAATCCTATGGCTTACAGGCTACGCCTTCCGGCCTCTATGAGGGTCCATCCGACGTTTCATGTGTCCCTGTTGAAGCCATTCCTCTCATCGCCCTTGTCCCCGCCACTCCCTGCGGTTCCTCCGCCCCGCATTATTGACGGTCAGCCTGTCTATACGGTGCGGAGAATCCTGAGTTGTAGGCGGAGGGGTAGGGGGTTTCAGTTCTTGGTGGATTGGGAGGGGTACGGGGTAGAAGAGCGTTCTTGGGTGCCTCAACGGGACATATTAGATCCCAGCCTGATCGATGATTTCCGGCGGCTGCATCCCGAGGCCCCTAGGTGAACGTCAGGTGCCGTTCGTCGGGGGGGGATACTGTAACGTTCGGGAGACTATCATCCTTAGGATTGTCTCCCACTGTCTACCTGGGTCACTCCTGTTGTTATTGTTCACCTTGTATGTCACCACTGATTGCTGTCATCACTAATTGTCTGTCACACCTGGGTGCTGTCATTGGCTGTCAGACTGCTGCTCCTCATTGACAGCGTGGAATGTTGAGAATGTGACGTATTTAACATTTGCTCTATTCCTTGTTCTTTGCTAGAGCTTCACCTAATTCTACGGACGTACCTACCGCTGGACAAGCACAGACAGATTGTATTCTCCCTGTTATTGTTTATGCTTTTCCCCTGTTAATAAACAGTTCAACTGTTTTGTTATAGTAATACATTCTCCGTCTCGTTCTTCTACCTCGACAACTTGGAAGTCACTTACCCGTTCGTAACAGACCATGTCCTTTTTTAATCACCCTGAGATGCTCTTACCTGATCAGTATAATGATCACATTTGCTTTTCCTTATTAAATGAGTACGCTTATTTTTATATAGATTGTATTTATTTCTATTATTTATACTAGGATTCTTAAGATAATGTTTGTAGAGTTTATTTTTTGTGTTTAATGGATGTTAAAATGCCCTTTGTAAGCCAGGGGTTCTCATTTTTACTGCTCCATCCATCCATCCATCCCTGCTTTCCCATGATTTTCAAACAAGATGGTACTGAGTCACCACTAGGGGGCAGGGATGCGTTGCTCATGGGACGGGGTTGCTCATGGGACGGGGTTGCTCATGGGACGGGGTTGCACGGCGGGCAACCAGCTTTTGTGAGCAGAAGCGCGTGCACGGATGTGCGCGCGCATGTGCGTGCACTCAAGAACGCGCTGCACTCGACTCGTCGTGTGTACCTGGCTACCTTGCATAAGCATAACAATAGCGCATGGAATGTAACCCATTTCATGGCAATCACATTCACAGGTTTGGTGTGAACGGTGCTCTGCCTGAGTCAGACCATCGTTCACACCAAACCTGAGGGGAGGGGGCAGGGAGCTCTGTGTCTATCCACTACACTACACAGTAAAATACTTATGCACAAAAGTCATTCCATGCAGCACTGCAGAATGTGAAAGGGGATTCAGCGCCATGAATCAAATTATCACCAAGTATAATTTTCAAGTAAACACAAGTTGTCTGATTATTTTAAGTTTGCTTTTGTGTTTGCGTGTAAAACTATTTCTTTAATTGAATTAACTTAAACTAGAAAATTAAATACAAACTAAATTAACACTTTAGTTGCCAAAGGACGAGTTTAGGCGTCCTTCCCCGCCATGCTCAAGTTGCCGAAGACGCCGTAACTCGTCTTTGATATCAATATTTCAAAAATCTGTGATCGGAATCATATTTCCTTTCCGGGGCCCTGAGACACAAGTGTGATCTCCTCTCAATCCTCTAGCGGGTCAAGACCGCCATCTGGTGGCCGATCGGCAGATCGAAAAAACGGATGTTACCTTTAACCCGGCAGGACTCACTCCATATGTGGTCCGGGCACTCGCTAATGTTAGAGAGACTCAGTCTTCACACAGTGAACATCGATCGCTGCAAATAACTCGAAAAAACAACATGATTTGGACGTATATATTATTATACAACCTGGAAATGGACCGGGTATTTCAACATCCCATAATGGAAAACTGTCTACCCCACGCTGATCGCCCAACGGCCTGCGGAGACTGGGGTGAGTTTTAGCGTGTAATATTACCGTGTTCGACACTAACTGCTATGATGAACATTTGACCCACATTAGATGAATGGTAAAACGTTGCCCACGGAATTATAAACGATCCCCCGCCCATCCGGTCAATATCAGATGATACGTAGAAACTTCTAGAAGTACGTCCAATTGAAATTTTTGATCTCGCACAGATTCCTACCAAACTGTATTTCATTATCAATATAATGTATTTGGGGCTATAAATCACGTTCTGGAGAAAGCTGCAGAAAGAGATGAAAACATACTTATACTTTAGATCATATTTTAGTATGAATATGTGAATGAAAAAGTTTAACGTTGCTACACCATGAACAATACATATAGGACCTTGAATGGGCCCTAATAATGGCAATCTAGCAATAGAATTTAAAAAGTTATAGCCCTGCAAAGAAGGGGAACTTCTCCATGTTAAATAGAGCTGGCAACGGATGGTATATCATGAATTTAACCTTAGGCAATCAAAGTGTTAACAATGTAACTACGATTACATTTAAAACATTGTTTGTTTTTCCACCATATTTGTTGACAATATAATTTCTTTATATATTGAAGGCTACATCCTGTGCGCATGCGAGGGAACATTTATGACATCAATAAAACGCGTGCAAGCAGCTTTGAAATAACCAACGCATGCCTGCTAGGGGGTGATCCAGAGTGGGGCCGTGCAATAAAGAAAGCCATTTGGTGTAATGTCCTGCAACTTAAAAACATAATTTCAATAAAATAAGGTATTGGGTTCCTATGAAATACAGTAATTCACATATTGGATATTGACCTGGCTTCACTGATCCAGATTCCATAGCAGGGTTCCAGATTGCGATAATATTTTTTAAATAGTGCTACGAAAGATTATAATTAGTAGTATGGATATACCCCAGTTTTTATCATGCTGTATCACATTCACTTCTCATTCAGGAGGGAGAGGTGTGTGTGTGTGTGTGTGTGTGTGTGTGTGTGTGTGTGTGTGTGTGTGTGTGTGTGTGTGTGTGTGTGTGTGTGTGTGTGTGTGTGTGTGTGTGTGTGTGTGTGTGTGTGTGTGTGTGTGTGTGTGTGTGTGTGTGTGTGTGTGTGTGTGTGTGTGTGTGTGTGTGTGTGTGTGTGAGCATTGAAGTGCGGAGCGGTCAGCCAGTGTGTGTGTCTCTCTCTCTCTCTAGTGTGCGCCCTCGCCTCGCTTGTAGTGACATCAGGTCCTTCTGTGCCACATACTGTAGTCCCAAAATTACAACTATCAGGACGATTGAGACTAATCAGCAGACAATGACGAGGAAAAGGCAAACTTCTCAGAATGACTCGTGCCTCAGTTGGGCAGGGTTAAGCATCAGAATAATTGTACATCTGGTCAAACATTTTCAAAATAAGGGTCCTGAAGTCAAAGTATATTGTTAACAGAAAAGTACTGGGCACTGTTCAGTGCGCCCCTATACCATTGTTTAGGGAAAGCCCAGCATCCATCCATCTTTTTACCATCTCTCTTTTCTGCTCTCCCTCCAGGCTTTCCCAGCACATTGACCTGTCTCCTCAGTAACACCTCCCTGGTGCCCATGAACTTTGCCCTGCGTGTCCTGGGGGATGGCGAGGGGCCTCCCAGCGTGAGCAGTGACATCCAGGTGTCTGAGCTGTCCAGAAACCACTGGCTCAGCAGAGCTATCGGAGACACACACTTAAACAATGGCATGCACATTTCTTGATTCTTGTTACAAAGGATCAGATTAAACCGAATATATATATTTATTGATTGATATATATTGCATAATATTTGTATATCGTTTGATATCCCTTGTATATTCCTTGTACATATACACGGAATATCCCTTTAGCCTAGTACAGACCATAATATTTCATTCTCCTATTGGACAGCGGTCCACAGGCGCCATGGCCATACCTTCAATGTCGGGTTCAAAGTCACCGCCGGGGACATGCCTGGACATGAACGGTATTGCGCAAGGATATGAGACAGGAATAAAGCTGGCACTAGTTTATTCATCTAAGCGTATAAATACGGCGCAGGTGAATACAGAAGCACTTAGAGAGTTACCCAATAAGTTGAAGCCTCACCCACGATACGACGTGCGGTGCAGTATGGCCTGTTTGGCCCCAAATAGAGCATTGAGACCGCGTGCGAATTAATAACTGAAGTGTCAGAGTTTAACGCTGTACCGTCGAGTTCGACCTATTCTATTAAGTCAGTAATAGTCTATTTGTGTATAGTGTATCGTGCGGCTAAAGTTCTACAGTGACCAGCATCACCAACGTTTCCTCGTATCAGCTAGAGTGCTTATCCAGGCTGGGCTGCTTATCATGGCACTTTCACCCGAGGGGCCCTAGACGAGGACCGTGTGGATTATGTACACTGGATAACCTACCGACGCTGGATAACCTACCGACGACTGCATAGCCCTTTTCGGCTGGATTATATTTGCTTTTGGTCCTGTAATTAATGGAGCGGAGAATCGCAGACACCCACAAGTGTGTGGGATTTAACCTGTGAGGAGCCACGTCGAGTCTGCCTCTCAGAAGTCTGAGGCCGGCTAGCTTTCTTCCATGTGGAGCTACATGCTACGGAGAACAGCTGTATTCGTCTGTGGATCAAGATCTTATTGCACCGTCTCCTGTACTTGGAGTCTCCTTATCATCGTTGACCCAGACTCTGCTACCGACAGATCCTCTACCCTTGCTGGCTTACAACCGGGGGGACCCTACCAGTATCTCCCGCTATATTACTAGTGTACCATAGATATAATTCCCTAAGATTCAGGTTGTATGATTATCTCCTGCGTAATATGAGAATGGACATTCGTTATTGATTTGCCTACGCACATTCCTTTGCCTTATAAGCGCATCCGAAGTGAAGTAAAGTAAAGTATATTATGTACCTTTTGCTGCTAATAAATACTTAAATACAGCTTTGTGTGGAACCGAGTCATTGTGGGGAAGTGTTCATCATTAGATACCTGTGTACTGTATGGCCAGTAGGAATGTACATAAGACGGTAGTGGTTTAATGATACCATACTTATCAATACAGTCAGGGAATTGTACCCCTCAGTTACAATTCTGATTGGCTGAAACAGTCAAGTTAGACGTTGTTATTTCGTATAACACACTCCACGTGACCCCAGATCCCTCCCACAACCGAATAACTTTTTTTTTGTCTGAATGAATCCGCCATAGATAGACAAATGGAAGTATGAATAGCTTTTGAACGAATCCTCCAAAAAAGATACAGTCAACTAGAATATGTTAGTTCGTTACATATTATGTTGGATTATGTAATTAATTTGTCATGACCCATTGTGAAACAAAAGAAATATCGACTTTTTTACTTTCGTCTTGTTTACATCAGGGTCCCCCATTTTCAATTAATCATAACATAATATGTTACATTGGATTATCGACGAAACCTTACTTGGTCCCAAGAAGAGGGTCTCGTGTATTATTGGGTTAGGACATTTACTGTACATTGGAGGGGGTTTGGTTAGGACATTTACAGGGGCCAGTTTCGAATTGCAGTCTCCCGTAGGTGCTCCTTGAGAGTGGTTTTAAAAGTGGGTAGTGATTCACATTCCTTTACAGCTGTGGGTAGGGCGTTCCACATTGATGTGGCATAATTGCAAAATGTGTTTAGTCCATTGTTTGAGCCGAATCTGGGTTTTACATGATTTGTGGAGCTCCCTCTGGTGTCTACTAGTGAGCTGTGGTGTTCCACAAGGAAGCATACTAGGACCGCTACTGTTCCTAATTTATGCAAATGACATGTCGTCAGCTTGTGACTGCAACTTGTTCCTGTTTGCGGACGACTCAGCCCTGCTGGTCTCTGACAAGAACAAGTTACAGGTTGAAAAAACCCTCAGCTCGGAACTAGGCAAAATCTGCATATGGCTCGCTGATAACAAACTATCATTACACATGGGCAAAACAGAGTCCATTCTCTTCGGTTCAAATAACTAACTCAGCAAGACCGATGACTTCTCAGTTACAGTGGGTGACAATATTGTCACAAGGAAAGATGAAATTACCTACCTGGGTTCCATCCTAGAGGCTAATCTCTCCTGTGACAAAATGGCATCCAATGTAATAAGAAAAGTCAACCAACGAACTCGATTCTTGTACCGGATCTCCTCTCTGGTAAACAAGAATACCCTGAAGACTCTGGCTGGAGCACTCATTCAAGGGTACTACGACTATGCTTGCACCTCATGGTACCAAAGCACCTCAAAGGCGCTAAAAACAAAATTACAAACATCTCAAAACAAACTGGTCAGACTACTGCTTGACCTTACTCCTAGAACCCACCTCACACCTGCCCAGTTTGACAACCTAGGATGGCTTAGAGTAGACAACAGAGTACAGCAACTTGCAATGGGCCTGGTCTACAAGATACACTACACGACCAAGGTACCCATGTACATGTCAAAATACTTCCCAAAGGTCAGTGAATACCACGCCCACAACACCAGAGGGAGCGCCACAAATCATGTTAAACCCAGATTCGGCTCAAATAAGGGACTAAACACGTTTCGCAATTATGCCACATCAATGTGGAACGCCCTACCCAAAGCTGTAAAGGAATGTGGATCACTACCCACTTTCAAAACCACTCTCAAGGGACACCTACGGGAGATTGCAATTCAAAACTGGCCCCTGTAAATGTCCTAACCCAACCCCCTCCAATGTACAGTCATTTACCTAGTATGGTTTTGTCAACAGTCCAATGTACAATTTTGCTTGTTTGTACAGTGTCTCCCCCCCCTCAATGTACAGTTTTGCTTGTTTATACAGTGTTTCTCCCCCCCCCCAACCACATCCAATGTAAATTACCCAGTATGGTTGACAATATCCCAATGTACCCAACCCCCCCCCACACAACCCCACCCAACCTCCTCCAATGTACAGTTTCTACATCAAATGTATATACTCCCTTTTCTTGACTCCTTCTGTATCACAAACAGTACTGTATTTGCAAATCTGGTATGTCATAAATGTATAGATGTAGCAGTACTGAATATCTGTATGTCATATATGTCCTGATGAATTGAAAATGGGGGACCCTGATGTAAACAAGACGAAAGTCTTTCTCTGGTCTGCATCCCCTTAACAATTGTGTGTATTGAGCTGTACTGTATTGTACCCATTCTGCAATAAAGTTTACAATCAATCAATCAATCAATCAATCTACTATTGGATCTACTTTCTCTGTGGATGGTTTTGTGAATAAATCTCCATTATGCTTCAATTACTGTGTGTTTATTGTATAGCAATAAGGTTGGGTGAATTGGGCCATTGTATAAAAGACATTACATCACTTGAAGTTGTGTGTTATACTCATTATATCACGCCTAGGCTGGTCTAACGACCCTCCGCTGCGTGTCGGGCCTAACAACCACCCCTAGGCGTGATCTAATGAGTATAACACACTCCTGCGTGTGATGTAATGCTTAAACACAGCCCACAGAGTTCAGCCTCCACCCTGCGCCCGCACCATGAGGTCCATGTCAGATGTCACTGTTAAGGTAGCTTTTACTACAGAGCCTGATTATCACCCGGCCTGTCTTCTTCTCACCATGGTCAGCCTGATAAGCTTTCTTCACTTGCCTCAGCTCTGTTTGATTTTTTATTGGGAGCTCTATTCGCTGTTTTCTTCAGTCTCAAGATCTCAAGGGGGATATGAAGCATCAAAGGAATGAGATACTTTGGACAAACTGAGTAACTGATTACATTTGAGATAATGAGTGTTTTGCAGTCATGATTGTAATGAAATAAATTACCGTGACCAAGCAGTTAGTATCTTTTGTTCTCATGTGATGTTACAGTGCCTCTCTGCAGCCATTTTGCTGCGTCCATTTTGTGTCCATCCAGTTTCAATCAGCTTATTACATCTGATCCGGACACAAATGGAGGGCGTGAAAACAACCCAAACGTCAATTTGTCTGTCGGTCTATTGGTTCATGGTTGGTCAGTGAAGAAAATGTGTGTGTGTGTGTGTGTGTGTGTGTGTGTGTGTGTGTGTGTGTGTGTGTGTGTGTGTGTGTGTGTGTGTGTGTGTGGTGTGTGTGTGTGTGTGTGTGTGTGTGGTGTGTGTGTGTGTGTGTGTGTGTGTGTGTGTGTGTGTGTGTGTGTGTGTGTGTTGTGTGTGTGTGTGTGTGTGTGTGTGTGTGTGTGTGCGTGCGTGTGTGTGTGTGTATATATATTTGCTAACACAGACTTGTTGGTGGAATGTAGACTCCCGTTAGTTGTGGCCAGAGATGGTGGGATGGGCATGAGCTCATGCTGGAGGATATTGTCAAGGTCTACATTACGACCTGCTCTGTAAGCTGTGATGAGCCTTTGTAGAATCTGCATGTCCACTTTGATGGTGTTTTGCTTCTTCTTGGAAAGTTGCACAACTTCATACAAAGAGGCAAATGTCTTGGCTTTGTTCTTTCGAATGGGTGATTTCAGGTTCAGGTGCTGGTCACTATCTGGAGGTTCACACAAACGTTTGTCCACAAACATGTTCAGTTGTGCCTGTCCAAGGTGTTCTGCGCCAAGTATGGATTCTTGAATCTCCGGTGTGACTACGTCCTTGTTGATGTATGTAAGAAAACTTACAAAAGCACATTTAATTCAGGTTTGTACCTTGTGTAGTCACACTTAACTCATTAAGCCCCACCATTTATTTTTAGAAAATTCGCCTAAAACAGCATGCTTACATTAAAATGCTTATATATCCAGATTTATAAGAGCTACTTGCATAAACTTGGTACCTGAAGAAAGCTAAGACTTGGGGATTCTAATGTTAGTGTCCAACACTGTACAGTTATTACCAAATTGCTGTAGTATTCCTGCAAACACTGAAGAAATGTATTTTTTTTTATCCTCGCCTATACAAAGATTACATTTACAGTCAAAAACACCCTGTTACTCATGGTTGCACCCCAGCTATATTCCTATATTTCTTCCTCCATAGGTGCAGATGTTATGCGCAAAGTTCCATGTCAGTAGAATAAAAACTGTGGGTTTAGCACCTGTTTTTGTGGAGAGAGGGCCTGGTGCTGGCGGCCATGTTGGATTTCTCAATTTTGAGGCCTTATTTGACATTTTTGAGCTTGGTATACAGCATATTTGGATTCAGCACCCCTTAACACATTCGGGGCCATTGGGATGCGTCTAATAAATCTCTAGAGGACCGTGTTGAAGGCAGAGGTTCTGTGTAGGATTGTTATTAACTGTCTAACTGCATATATAACTGTTTACACTAGTAACTGTCTAACTGCATATATAACTGTTTCCACTAGAGGGCGCTCTAGGCGGAGGCACTCAGGAACACCGCCAGGTGGCGAGTATAAATAGTGGTGTCTCCTCCCACTTCTTTCTCTTCCCCCAGTCTCTCAGTGAGAGAAGACCTGTAGTGTTACTGCTCTGCCATGTGAATAATAAACCACGCCAGTTCAAGATAGAAACCATGCCTCTTGACCACATTATTGTCGCCCTATAGCCGAATTCTGTTAATAGGTTATGGGCCCAGATAACGCCGGGGCGAAATAATAAGGGTACTGTAGCAAGCTTAGCTAAAGTATAGGCTAGGTTAGTGCCGGGAGCACCGCGTGGCTAAACGCTAGGCCAACAAGAGCTAAAGCTAAGCCTACCACCAACGAAGAGGATGGAAAACAAGGGAAGGGGCAAATGGCCATCATTCAATGGAAAAGCAGAGGACTATGAGCTCTGGGAAGAGCGCATGCTATGCTGCATGCACGGTGCAGGGCTGAAGGAGACGATCCTGGCAGCCCCCACGGGAGAACTGACGGCGGAAGAGCAAGCCCTGGATGACCAGCGTAACGCAGACGTGTACTGTGAGTTAGCGCCGCTGCTTGATGACACCAGCCTGGGGCTGATATTCCGCGACACTAAAAACCGAGGCCGAGAAAGCCTGGAGGTGTTGAGAGAGCATTACATCGGGCGAGGAAGACCCAGAGTCGTGGCCCTCTACATAGCACTAACGGCCCTGAGGAAGGGGCCCACCGAGACTGTGACCGAATACGTCAACAGAGCGGAGCAGATCACGACACCATTGAGGAGTGCCGGAGAAGCACCAAGCGATGGGCTAATGATAGCGATGATGATGAGAGGACTACAGGAGCTGTACAAACCGTTCACACTCCTGGTAACACACAGTTCAACGGACATGACGTTGGGACAGTTCAAGGCTAAGTTAAGGAACTTCGAGGCCTCAGAAGATACCCACCCAGCCGGCGCGGAGGCGGGAGAGTGCTAAAGGCCCGAGCGACGCCAAGGGAGAGGACCAGGACCACGACGGAACTGGTGTGTTGGCGATGCGGAGAGAAAGGCCATCGGAGAAGCGACTGCACAAAGACTGTCTGGTGTAGCTTCTGCAAATCCACGGGGCACACAGACAGAGCGTGCATGAAGAAACACGACCAGAGCGCGCGATATGCGCATGGGCAAGATGAAGGCCATGGACAAGACGGCGGCCATGGGCGAGACAGAGGCCACGGACAAAATGGCTGCTACAGACAAAATGGCGGCTACGGACAAGATGGCAGCTATGGACAAAAAGACGGCTGTGGACAGGATGACGACAGCGGACACGATGGCGGCGACGGTCGACGTGAGACGGATCGAGACGACGCCCGGAGAATAACGGAAGACGGCTGTGGACAGGATGACGACAGCAGACACGATGGCGGCGACGGTCGACGTGAGACGGATCGAGACGACGCCCGGAGAATAATGGGACAAGAAGACTGCGCTTTCGGGGTGCGGATGGCATGCACCGCCGGACCGGCCCAGCTGCAGCGAGCCCAGAGAAGGGGACTGATTGTGGACACAGGTGCATCGTCCCATGTCATCAACGACAGGAGTCGGTTCAAGAACTTTGACGACACTTTCCACCCGGAGAGGCACAGCATGGAGCTGGCAGATGGGAGACGCACCTACGGATTGGCACAAGAGAGAGGAGACGCACAGGTATGCCTCACGGACAGTAAGGGGCGCCGGCGTACAGTGACGTTAAAGAACGCTCTCTACGTACCATCGTTCCCACAAGGACTATTCTCTGTAATAGCTGCTAATGCAAGCGGTGCCAAGGTATTCTTCGATAAAGGTAAAAATGTTCTTGTAGAACCTCATGGTACACGGTTTGACATAAAGATGTACCAGAGAGTATATTATCTGCAAACGGAGTGTAATGACAACGACAAGTGTAATGATAATAATGATATGTGTAGCGTGACGGCCAGTCACGATATTCAGACATGGCACGAGCTTATGGGTCATTGTAATTACGAGGATTTACTGAAACTGCAAGTAGTGTCAGAAGGCATGCACATTGAAGGACCTGACAAAAATTTTGCAGAGTGCAAAACGGGGAAGTTTACTCGACCGAGATACAGAAATCCCACAGACAGAGTAAGGGTACCACTTGCATTAGTTGACACGGATCTAGCCGGCCCAGTAAGCAATGAGTCCATATAGGAGGCTTTGGATATGTACTGTCTTTTACAGATGTGTGCACAGGGGCAGTGTTTGTTTATTTTCTCAAAGCAAAGAGTGACACGCCCCAGGCCACGGAGAGATTCCTGGCAGACCCTTATGGTAACGTAGGATGCTTGAGGTCCGACAACGAAACCGAGTTCACAAACAGAGAGTTCCAATCACTGTTGAGAAAATATAAGATAAGACACGAGACGTCACGTCCATATCCCCCACACCATAACGGGGTGGCAGAGAGGGAATGGCATAACCTTTTCGAAATGGCTAGGAGTAAGCTAGCAGATAGTAACTTACCTAAGAGCCTATGGCATTATGCGGTGCAAGAAGCCGCTTACACCAGAAACAGGTGCTTTAACCTGTTCCACCCGATGTGAAAATCTGCATAAAATGTATACCTAGGTAAATGGAATATTGCTCCACTTCTATAAGGGCTATTTGCATATTATTGGTATCTAGGTACATCTATGGACCTCAGGGAATGTATTCAGTGTCAGAAATATTGTGTCTATTACTAGGCTTGCTTAAATTGTGATGAAACAAAGGAGAATATGAATTATGATTTGTATTTGCATCTTTGACAGTGAATAACACCATGATAATAATGACCAAACTTAAAAGACTGCCACTGACCTCGTTCAGTACCCTCTTGGGATCATGTGTACAAAAAAATCTAAGGAAATTAATAAAGGGAAGATGATAAAACTGAAGGTTCTGTAGATACAGTACTGAATTCTCCCATCCGGACCAATGCAATTTGAAATATTATTATGGAATATAGAATAGATGCTTATACATTACCTTATTATAGCCAATTCGCACATTTATATATATATACATATATTATCTTTCAAATGCCCAAGTTCAATTTGGATTTAGTATCACCAGGCGTGCATAAGAACAGATAATGATATCTACTGTAATGTACTGTACTTTTTTACTTTCACCACAGTGCAACCATTTTGAAACTAATTTCAGATCTAATTGTTGCTATATGCTAACAATAGGGAGGAGAAACTAACTGCGTTTCAATATTTGTCAAAAACGTTACCTTTTGTGGCTTATTATCCCGAATAATAACAGTTTTTTGATCCACTTTTTCTCCCATTTTCTATATTTTCTCCCATCCCAATTTTGTATCATCCAATTCAACCCTCCCCTGTCACGAACGCTGTTTCTTGCCTCCCACAAGCCGGCTGCAATGTGGACTAAGTCATACATAGCACAAGTCCCCTCCGGTACTTGAGGTAACAGCAGTCGCATCTTTTCACCTGCGCAGCTCGATCTCTCAGTGGCGAGGAGTAACGCGTGGGAGGCTCACGCTGCCCCCGACACTTCCTGATTCTACAGCGCAGGCGCACCAAACGACCTGTAGGAGTCGCTGTCCACAACGCCCGATCCCCACCCATCAGTTTCCCACCCCCTAATACGGCCAATGTGTATTAGTATGAACGACCAGCTAAACTGAAAGCAATGTGGAGCGCTGGGCTCGAACAGGCGAGCCCAGCGTCTCCGTCATTCGTGGCGAGCGCCTTGCCCACTACGCCACGTAGCCGCACCTCCGAACAGTTATTGATATTATTCATTCAGAACGCTGAACTTTGAACCCCCACTGAACCTGCCAGGAAGTGAAGTTCGAAAAAATTCCAACGCTGATCGGCAGCTATAGAGGCCCTCCACAAAATGGCAGCAAATAAAACTACAATTCCCATGGTTAAAATCTTCAAAATGGTCGCCGTCCTCCCGGTAGACTTCAGTAAATCAAAAACTTAAAACGATCTAATGGCACTTTTAACCTATTGCTAAACTAACGTATTGATGATAATATACATTATACATGCTTTTGTGACATGTTAGTGATGTTAATACTTGAAACCGTTTGATTTTAAAATCGCAAATTTTTTGCATGATTGATTGATTGATTGAAAACTTTATTAACAGATTGCAGAATGGGTACAATACAGTACAGCTCAATACACACAATTGTTAAGGGGATGCAGACCAGAGAAAGACTTTCGTCTTGTTTACATCAGGGTCCCCCATTTTCAATTCATCAGGACATATATGACATACATGACATACAGATAGTCAGTACTGCTACATCTATACATTTATGACATACCAGATTTGCAAATACAGTACTGTTTGTGATACAGAAGGAGTCAAGAAAAGGGAGTATATACATTTGACGTAGAAACTGTACATTGGAGGAGGTTGGGTGGGGGGGGGGTTGGGTACATTGGGATATTGACAACCATACTGGGTAATTTACATTGGAGGTGGTTGGGGGGGGGGGGGCACACTGTATAAACAAGTAAAACTGTACATTGAGGGGGGGGGGGAGACACTGTACAAACAAACAAAATTGTACATTGGACTATTGACAAAACCATACTAGGTAAATGACTGTACATTGGAGGGGGTTGGGTTAGGATATTTACAGGGGCCAGTGTTGAATTGCAGTCTCCCGTAGGTGTCCCTTGAGAGAGGTTTTGAAAGTGGGTAGTGATCCACATTCCTTTACAGCTTTGGGTAGGGCGTTCCACATTGATGTGGCATAATTGCGAAACATGTTTAGTCCCTTATTTGAGCCGAATCTGGGTTTAACATGATTTGTGGAGCTCCCTCTGGTGTTGTGATCGTGGTATTCACTGACCTTTGGGAAGTATTTTGACATGTACATGGGTACCTTGGTCGTGTAGTGTATCTTGTAGACCAGGCCCATTGCAAGTTGCTGTACTCTGTCGTCTACTCTAAGCCATCCTAGGTTGTCAAAGTGGGCAGGGGTGAGGTGGGTTCTAGGAGTAAGGTCAAGCAGTAGTCTGACCAGTTTGTTTTGAGATGTTTGTAATTTTGTTTTTAGCGCCTTTGAGGTGCTTTGGTACCATGAGGTGCAAGCATAGTCGTAGTACCCCTGAATGAGTGCTCCTGCCAGAGTCTTCAGGGTATTCTTGTTTACCAGAGAGGATATCCGGTACAAGAATCGAGTTCATTGGTTGACTTTTTTTATTACATTGGATGCCATTTTGTCACAGGAGAGATTAGCCTCTAGGATGGAACCCAGGTAGGTAATTTCATCTTTCCTTGTGACAATATTGTCACCCACTGTAACTGAGAAGCCGTCGGTCTTGCTGAGTTTGTTATTTGAACCGAAGAGAATGGACTCTGTTTTGCCCATGTGTAATGATAGTTTGTTATCAGCGAGCCATATGCAGATTCTGCCTAGTTCCGAGCTGAGGGTTTTTTCAACCTGTAACTTGTTCTTGTCAGAGACCAGCAGGGCTGAGTCGTCCGCAAACAGGAACAAGTTGCAGTCACAAGCTGACGACATGTCATTTGCATAAATTAGGAACAGTAGCGGTCCTAGTATGCTTCCTTGTGGAACACCACAGCTCACTGTGAGGGGGGGGGATAGAGTACCGTTTACCTCCACCATCTGTTCCCTCCCCTCAAGGTAGGATTGCATCCAGCTCACTGATAGACTATCAAAACCAATTGCTTTTAGCTTGTCAATCAGAATGGAGTGATTGACCGTGTCAAAGGCCTTTTGTAGGTCCAGCATGACCATGCCGCAGTATTTGCCCGCGTCCACCTCTTGTTTGATGTGGTCATTCAAATAGAGAAGGCATGTGTCAGTGGAGTGGGATGTTCTGAAGCCAGATTGGAATTCGTAGATTCGATTTTTTTCCGCTAGGTACTTTTCGACCTGTTCGTAGACAATTTTTTCCATGACTTTCGAGATGGAGGTGAGAATAGAAACAGGGCGGTAGTTGCCTGGGTCTAATTTGCTGCCCTATTTGTGCAGAGGGGTTACCCTCGCAATTTTGAAGTCCTTGGGGATGTGTCCCTGTTTTATGGAGAGGTTTATTATGTGTGTGATGATTGGGGTGATGGCGGCTGCTGAGTCTCTGAGGAATTTGGAGGGGATGTTGTCATGGCCAGTGGCCTTGTTAGGTTGGAGGGCGCTCAGTTTATTGAGTACCTCATCTGTTGTTACCATTTCCAGCTTGAAGTCGTCCTTGCGGACCCCTAGGTTTTTGTAGTAAGCTACTATGTGTTCTACCCCATAAAGCCCTGAGTGGGAGGGTAGTTTGTTTACCAGTGTTGTGGCTATGTTTGTGAAGAAAATGTTTAAGTAATTGGCTACATCCAGCTTGTCTGTGATGAGCGTGTTGTCCGTTTTTATGTTTATGTTTGAGAATCTGGTTTTAAGTTTTTTACTGCATCCTAGTTGATTATTGAGTAATTTCCAAAGTTCACGTGGTTTGTTTTTGTTTTCCTCAGTTTTGTCATTGATGAAATTCTTTTTTGCAGTTTTGATCATGGAGTTTACGTCGTTTCTTAGTCTGTTTCTTTCTAGTTTGAGTTCAGTCACGTGGGCTTGGAGTTCACTGCTCGTGCTTTTAGTAAGCTTTGACTGACTTTTACGAAACTCAGAGCATTTTTTGTCTCTGGTTTTCATAGCGGCCAGTATTTCGGAGTGCATCCACGGCTCAGCGCGATTTTTTACCCTGGTGGTTCTTAGGGGGGCCATGTCGTTTAGTATTGTTGAGAATTTGGTTTTGAAACCAAGCCATGTTTCTTCAACCAGTGTACCATTGAGTTCATCTGACCAGTCCAGACTCTCCAGTTCAAGGTTGAAGGCCTTGCTAGAGTAGGTTTTGAGGTCTCTAGATGTGACTGTTTTGTGGCAGCCAGCCTTTTGTTTTAGTTTTTTTCGGGTACAGAATATCATATAATGATCACTTAACCCGCATGCTATAACCCCTTTATTGGAGATCTTGGACTTGTCGGAGGTCAGAATGAGGTCAATGGTAGTCTGAGTTGATTCACATACACGTGTGGGTTGGGTGATTAGCTGGCTGAGGCCGTGCAGATCACAAAACCTACTGAATGACTTGAAGACGGATGCATCTTTTCGTTGCATATCCATGTTCCAGTCTCCAATAAGAATTTTGTCTACATCCTCAACTCCAGCCAAACACCCATCCAGTGTATCATAAAAGCCACTATGATCTGGCGGCCTGTAGACTGTGCCAACCAGTAGGGATTTCGCCCTTTCGAATAGGATTTCCACCCATACAGTTTCAATTGATTTATGATTCAGGTCATTTCTGTTGATGAATTTGGTGTCCTTGTGTATGTACATACAGACACCACCTCCATATTTGTTTCTATCATTCCTGATTATTGAGTAGTTCTCAATCTCTATCTCTGGATCTTTTACAGAATCGTCAAGCTTAGTTTCTGAGAAGCACAGTATGTTTGCCTTACCATTTATGAATAATTGTTTGATTTCATCCAATTTGTTTTTTAAGCTGTTAATGTTAATGTGAAAAATGTTCAGTCCATTGGCGTTGGTTATTTCATTGATGTTGGCAGGTTCGAAGTATTGTTCGTTTGTGATCTGTTCCTCTGTGTGGGGCTGGGGGGCTTTGTTGTTGTGGGTGGGAAGGGGGGAGGGGGGGGAGGGTCCCGCGCCGTGCTGGAACAACAAAGAAGGGGGGAGGGGGGGGGTTGGGTCCCGCGCCGTGCTGGAACAACAAAGGACTCGTTCCTGGTTGTTTTCGTTGTTAGCTCTGCTAGCTAGCCGGCTATCGGGCGTTGAGATGTTTAAATCCCGCGTCGAGTTGGTCGTCATGGTTTCGACCCTCGGTTCACCTCCTCTCGTCACTGCCTCACGTGTGCTCGTCTGCTGCGGCGTCATTGGGGGAGCTTCGCCGCCCGCGCTGCATCACTCTGAAAAATATGGATATATGATCATAATGACATTTAAGGGTCGGTACCGACCCTTGCGGGTGGAACACTCGGGCACCACCCTGTATACAGCACTGACAGGAAAGAAGTGTAATCTAGCCAGAATGCACCGATTTGGATCAGTGTGTTATGCGTACCTGCAGGACAGGGGAAAGCCCAAGTCCAGATGTGTAAAAGGACTTTTTGTAGGACACGACCAAGGAAGCCCCGCTTTCCTAGTTTATCATCCCGGTAACGGGAGAGTGCAGAAACACATGCTAGTCGAGTTTGTCACAAAGGCAACAGGTGAGAGCGAGACACAAACAGAGGAGCCAGAGCTGGATTCCAGAGTAAGGTGTGTAGAAACAGAGACACATCAACCCAGTGTACTTAGTACGGCCGTGCAGGCAGACAGTCAGCAACCCCCAGAGGGCGATGACGCGGAGCACCCGAGGGTGACGTCAAGTGCCCCAAGCAGTGGGAGGTATCCCTCAAGGGAACACAAACCCCCAAAGTATCTGACAGACTATGCCCGGAAAGGGAGTGACGAGGAGGACAGTACACCTACCCCCGTTGGTACTACTACAGGGTAGTCAGTGGGGTAACCCCGACCTTTAAAGAGGTCACATTGTCCCCTGAAGAGGGCCGACAGACAGTGGGAGGGAAATGGGTGTATTCAACCAAGTTACCAGAGGTCAGACAGACAGTGGGTGGGAAATGGGTGTATTCAATCCAGGAGGGTATTGAAGGCCACGACAAATAAGTGTGGTTTGTAGCAAATTGCTTAAAGGCTGAAGGAGGGTTCTCCATGTTTAAATAATGAAGGAGGGTGGCTACACTGCTTAAAGGGGAACTATCTTATAAATGGCCTTTTTGAGTGTTTAGCATTGTTTCCTAGCTATGTGAACTTATATTAATATGATCTATGTCTCTAATTCTCATTTTGGCGCATTCTTCCAATTCTCCTCTCACAATATTCACCCTCACTGAACTGAGTCATCTGAAAATGTGCTGATTTGTGATGTCAGAGAGACACCGCTGCATGATAATGTGGCTGTGTGGCATCAGGTACATGATGAGCTGCACACAGTGGTTGGAGCCCAGGCTCAAAACGGCTTAAGATCTTGAGGTAGAAAAATGCTGTTTTTGAGGACTTGGTTAGAAATAAAAAGCAATGAATAAAAAAAATAAGAAAATTACAGAGGTGTTCCATAGACTCACAGGAATTGTGTAAAAGTGCCCAAATAGTGAAAGAAATAGTAAAATAGTTCCCCTTTAAAGGCAGGAGGAGGATACTCTAGGTTTAAATACGGGAGGAGTAGAATCCAGGTTTAAATACCTGATTAGAGTCCATGTCTAAATACTGAAATGGATCCTATGTTTAATCCCAGGTTTAAGTACAGAGGTGGGTGATTGTTTAATTCCATGTTTAAGTACAGAGGTGGATGACTTACCATGTTCTCAATGATGTAACTATGTGGGAAAGACCCTGAAACGTTAAGACATGTAAGAATGTAGATCAAGGGAAACACCATGTGATCAAAGACTAGACTATCAGTAGGATGCTCAGAAACTGAAAAATGTACAGAGATGCTGTGGGTAGCCTCATTTATTTAACAATGTGTACCCGCCCTGACCAATGGTTTGTAGAGAGTGGATTGTCACAGCATTTGGCTGACCCCATAGAGGAGCATTTGGATTACAGCCAAACATGTTTTTTTGTTATCTTAAAGGTACAGGATATTGTGTGAGTTTGAATACAGACAGCTCACTGGTTTCGTGGGAAAACAAAGAAGCAGCCCACAATGGTACTATCAACTAGTGAAGCCGAATATATGGCTCTAGCTCTGACCATACATGAGTGTGTTTATCCAGAACAACTGTTAGAAGTGATGGAGATGGAGGCGTGGCTAGGCGAGCAATGGAGTAGCACGCTGTTTGTTCGAGCTCCTGTCGAGCCTCTACTTATTTTTATTTTATCTTAATTTAATAAGCTTACGGATTTACAAAACATAGTGAATCTTACATTTGTTCAAACCAATGGTCATTGTTTACACGGACAGATGGCATCAAACCTATGCAAATACAAATATGTCTCGACTCCAAGAAGGCCTGAAAAAGCCTCGACTTTCAGTTCCAAGCCACCACCGTCCACACCGTCAAAGATGTCCGGCGTGGATACCACAGCCTTAAAGGCGGAGATTCTCCTCGCGCTGAAATCGGAACTCGCAGAGATAATACAATCAGAATTGAAAGGTGCACTTTCCAAAGAGTTCAGCCTTATTAGAAATTATTTGAAAGTGATGAATGAGGAAATGCGAAGCTGTGTAGCGGCACTGCGCGTGGATATGAACAAAATGGAGGCTACAGTTAAAGACGTGGAGGGTGGTCTCTCGAGGTGGTCGGAGGTGGTAACACTACAAACCACAGTCGAAGACTTAAAATCAGAGGTGGCGGGTCTCAGAGGGAAGTGTGAGGACATGGAAGGAAGAATGAGGAGGTGCAACGTGAGGATAATTGGGGTGGCTGAGACGGATGGCTCGAGTTCCACTGCGTCGGTCTCAAAGCTACTGAGAGACGTGCTACAAATGGATAATGAAGTGCTGGTAGACCGCTCGCACAGAACACTGGGGCTGAAGAGGACGGACGGGAAGCCTCGATACAGATCAACGGAATGACTATTGCAATCTTCCCCGACTATGCCACAAGCGTCACAAAAGCCAGGGCTGCGTTTACGGAGGTAAGGAAGCTACTACGCGGTCGTGAGGACACCCGGTACGGCATTCTTTTTCCAGCCCGACTTCGCATCACGCACAAGGGAAAAGATAAAGAGTCCATCGATGCAAGTGAGGCAATGAGCTACGTCAGAAAGAACACTGTACACGCAGCAGCGGGTGAGGTCGGGTAGGCTACCTTTGGCACACACAATGCTAGCATTCTTTAGAAAAGAAGAATAAAGGATTCTTGAGATGCTGTTTGCTCTGCACATCACTATAAACTTTTTCTATCAGAAAGGGGAGATACTCGGATATTTGTGTGTTATATCTGTACCGTACAGATGTTGTGAATGATGTGCCATCTTGTCCCCGACGGGTTACTGCTTGCTAAAAGGCCACTGCAAAATCTGCTAATTAACAATCTAGTGTAATGATCCACCTACTCAGTTTCAAGAATTTACCACTGGTTGTTATTAAGCTATACAACAGACTTAACACCCAGCAAATCTCTTATCCTATATCAACAGACCACATAGAAAGAGAGATGTATCGGTGTGTCCATGCTGCTTATGATGTGCGGCAGGGGCGTTTTTAGGGTTAGAAAACATTGGGGGCTTCAGTAATTAGAGATGAATACCGAATAACTAGAATCATTAGAGGTTCTCAAAGTGAGGTCCAGGTCCATGAGAGGGATCTGGGCAGTCCCCATAGAAAATTCAAAGTTAACAGGACCAAATCATCAGTTTCTTATTTATTTATTTAACCTTTATTTAGCCAGATAAAACATTGATCTGGTCCAAGAAGCCCCAACAGGAGTACACATATACATATATACACATATATATACATATATATATATATATAATATATATACATATACTGTACATACATACACACATAGGCCTACACCAATAACAAAATAAAAACACAGTTAAGAATCATACACATAAGCAAATAAACAAACAAACAAACATATGCACAGCCTATGTACAAAAGAAATAAACAGTTCATCTCTAGTCTTTACAGTTTTATTCAATTGCATAAACACTCAAATAAAAAATATTACACAATTATCAAAACCTTACACTCAAGGAGCAAAATATAGGCCCAGATTTGCACCCCTACAATGTCAGCCTCACACTTTTTGCAAAACAATACACACAGTGATTTGCAAAACACTAAACACACTTGCATTACATTAGACACAGAATGTCAAATTACCACACATATGAGCCAATTGGTTAAACACAGCCATCAGATGCACAAACACACCATTGCTTAATTGTAGATACACCAATCAGGTTTAAGCACTATAAAAATGCAGCAGGTGAGTTCACCTGTCTTCAACCAAAATGGAAGGAGAGTGAAGTACTGTACACAGAGAACGTGAAAATATACAATACATTCACCAAACACTACACAAGACAACCAATGATGCAGACTGATGAAAATATAAATGTTCTCCCATTTCCCCAAATCAGTCAACATGTCAACATGGAGAATCACAGCAAATAATTATCTTGCCAGATCCAGCTAGGCAAAGAGATGTCTAGTATTTTCTGTTTAAATCTTTTCAAAAAAAAAATGTTTACTGTATTTTTAACCTGTACTGGATACAGTATTTTATGTGTGTCTGATATTTGCTGAGCTTACAGTGTTATGCACATAGTAGCATGAAAACTGGGACATGTATTGTTGTGATTCTCCATGTTGAAATGTTGACTGATTTGGTTGTATGGAGAGAACATTTATATTTTCATCAGCCTGCATCATTGATTTGAGTATATGTAGATAAATAAATTATATTTTCATCAGTCTACAGCATTGGTCTTGTGTAGTGTTTGGTGAATGTATTGTATATTTGCACATTCTCTGCGTACTTCACTTACAGTACTCTAATCACTGAGAAGTAGAATTGCTAAATGTGTTTTAAGCACAGCAGTGTGTGTAACTGGTTCAAACAGAATTAAGTCATATGAAACACACGTTTCATATGGTAACAAAATGTAGTTTTTTATAAATTAGTGTATGGTTTTGACAAGTGTTTAATTTAGCAAAGAATCTGAGGTGTTCTGATAATTGTGTGTGTGGTTGTGTTAATTGTGTGTTTTGAAACACCGGGCCCCGTTTTCAAAATCATGCTTAGGCAATCGGAAAAAAACTGTATTGTGTGTTTCATTATATACATATGTTTCAGTCTTCTCATAAAAAAATATTAGATTTTTGGGTCTTTTCCTGCCTTTGGTCCGCTTTGCATTCACATCTCAAATGAACCGCAGCAGGGTTCACTTGCAAGAGTGAATGAGCTTTCACACCACCCCAAACCAACCGGACTATCCGAGGAAATGAACCAGGGTTCGATTAAAGCTTATTATAGGACACTGGACATGGGTATGGATGGCTCCAGGTGCGTTAAATTGCACATCTTCAATATCTGTACTATTTAAAAGCACAGTGCAGGACACACTCAAAGGTTATCGCACCTCAGAGATGGCAGTGGACATGTATGACAGGACAAAGGCCATATGTAATGGCCTTTGGATTGAGGAACATACTACCAGCCAAAGGAGGAAGCAGAAAAGGATGGACGAGTATGTAGTTGAGTCATCTTGTGGCACAAGCTCAGACCTCAGCTCAGGAGATCAGCTGAGACAGAGACTGTTCTATCCAGTCGTCGACAGAATGCTGCAAGAGCTTGAGAGCAGGTTCTCATGAGTTGGATAACAACTTATGAGAGGCATACAGGCATGTTATCCAGCCTCAGACCAGTTTCTCTCAGTGGAATTGCTGCAACCCCTCGCCACACATTACAATATCCAACTATTGCCAGAGGAGATCACAGTTGCAAAGTGTTTCCTGGTCAGGACAGGCAGAGATGCAGTCCTTACTATCCAAAGTGTCTTTCCCTCCTGGATGATGATAATAATAATAATAATAATAATAATAATAAATAATAATGCATTTGATTTATAAGGCGCCTTTCAGGACACTAAAAAAAAGTCCACAAATCGGTGAATGAAAAAACTATAGGATCAAATGAAAACTACTTACTAAAAATGGATGTTTAAAAGTACTAAAAACCAACAAAAAATACCAAACACTAACAAACATTCAGCACAGACAATGGGGATGCTGACACCTAAAAAAAAATAAAAATAAAATAAAGGTAAAAAAAAATAAAAAAATGTAAACAATTTTTTATTTTATTTTATTTTTAGATCCGGGGCTAGGAGAAAAACATCCGGGGCTAAAGCCCCGGAAGCCCAGGGCTAACGACGCCACTGATGTGTGGGTGATGTGAACAATGTATCATATTAACTTCAACAGGACAATATATGTATAGAGGCTACTGTAATGTCTACTGTGTGATCATCTATGTGTAGCATCATCTGCCTAGCATTGAGAGGACGCCACTGGATACCATATATCAAGCTAAGTGACTCACCAATCTCCAGCAAATTCATTGCCCTCTACTTATGATGTACAGGTGATGTGAACAGTGTATAATTTTGGCCCCAATAGGACAATATGTGTATACACATACAGACATATAAATATATACACACACGCTCACACCTACAGTATGATGACACACGTGCTCACACACCTAATGGATGCACTATCTATAGGTTCTAGACGTACCACACACACGTAGGCGCATATTACGCGCATGCACAGACACACATGTAGACACACATACACGTTTACACATTATACAGATACAGGGGCATGGACCCACACACTCACACCTACACACCCATACGCTTACACCCTGGCTGTGTCCAATACATCCATGCACACGCACACATAGGTTCACGTGCATACAACTGCACGAACACAGAAGGGCATGCGCCCAGACACACACCCGCATATAAACATGTTGACACACGCACACTCACACACCTCTTCCAACTTACTCTATATCACACAACCAGGCATCCTTTTGTTTTTGTTTTTTGTGTCTAGCGGGGCACGCTGATCGCCCCTGCTAGGGAAGAGGTTGTTCTGCCTTACTTCGGGACCTGCTTAATGCTTAATGTGATAGTGCTAATATACGGTTATGCTTGACGTTTACCGTCGCCACCTATATAATTTTACCCGGTTGGGTGCATTCCACTAGACCAGGGGTGGGCAATTATTTTTCCCAGGGGGCCGAATGAGCAACTGAAATTATGTTGGAGGGCCGGGCCAAAATTCCAAACTCAATTATGCATAATATACATTTTATTTCTATATAAAAAGCAGTAAATGGCATTGTTTTGACCCCTGGCAAGAGTGTATGTTATTATTTGGCAATTAAAAGGTGAGGTTAGCTTTCAAAAATATCATTTATTCAAATAGAATTTATTTCCAAAATGATAAACAAAATGTGAAACATTAATAACAAAGGGCATTTTGAGTTTCATATACTATTGAAACAAGGATTTTCTTAGCTTTCTAAAGACATCACATCATCTTATAGCAAAAATAAACAAGACATGTCACTGAACTGTGTAAATAAAAGTGTCCCAGTTTTGTAGCCTTTTTTACTTTACATGCCTATATTAAACATTTAATGTTTTCAGAATTGTGCAAAAAAAAGAAAAAAAAATATCAAGTGTCCCATTTCACTTGTTATATTTCCACATTTTAGTGTTCTTCAGTTATTTTTTTTTTCATTCAGTGTGAGCAATCCAGTCTCTGTTGAGCTTTAACAAGTCCATCAAAGTCAGGTTGCATGTCTGAGGTGGAGATGCGAAGCACAGCTGCCAGATGTTCATCAGTGAGAGAGGATCTGTACCTGGACTTGGTAAACATCATGACTGAGAATGTCTGTTCACATATGTAGGTGGATCCAAAGAGAACCAACATCTTCTGAGCATGTCTCCTCATGTTTGGAATGTTCTCCTCCTTGAGAGCAGAGTAGAACTCTAGCAGTGATGCTGACTTAAAGTGCTCTTTCAGTAGTGAATCAGACTGCAGGTCAATGAGTTCAAGCTGAACAACTATCAACACTGCAGGCAATGTTCCCCCTAAGGTGTGCCCGTGCGCGTGCGCACATGGCAAAACGCTCGCGCGCACATCTGAAATCGGTCGAGAAAAAAAAAATGGGGATTTTTTATTTAATTAAATTTTTTTTGTATTCAACAAACATGACCATGTTCACGTCTTAAACTCATACTGAGGCCTTAGTTTTAATCATTAATTTATTTATTGTCACACAGAGCAGAAGAATTTTGCCAAAACAAACCAATAGTATCCAGCTGCAGAACGGCAGACCAGCCACACTCTCACCCAAACGCTTTAACAATTTAATTATACATCAAATGATTTATGTCAAGGATTGCAATGCCTCGCTTGAATGAAGTTAACTTTTCACCTGGATAACGTCAACATTCAGGGTGAATGTAATGTGAGAAATTGGGATAATAAAAAAAAATATATATATATATATATATTTTTTTTTTTTTTTTTTTTTTTTTTTTGATCGGATCGGGAAAGATCGGTATCGGTAGATACTCAAAATCACATGATCGGGATCGGATCGCTTTCAGTGCTTTGTGGGCAGCGCTACTGCACGCTCACACAGACACACACAACAGATGAGGAAGTGGACAGATCCGACCAGCATTGCTGGCTCCTCACAATGCAAACGCGAAAATGTACATTACAGATGAACTGCAGAGAAAATTTCCAATTTATCATCCCGGTCGAGACTAATTGGAAGCGGAGTGCAAGGCATGCAAAGCTTGACCATATGTTTATGTGTCTAATAAAGGTGCTGGCGATCTCAAAGCTCACATGGACACAGCAAAACATTACAAACAAAGCAGTGCAAGGCGAGAGTTTGATGGAAAAGTTGACCGAATTGATTGAAGAATGCAGCTACAGAGAGAGAAAGAAAATAATTGAAAACTATTTTGATGCCTCAAAATGATGTTTTGGTTTGATAAGATGCTTATGATACAATCATTCTAAGGATTATGTGTGTAATAAATTAGTTTAGTACACTAATTGCAACAAATCTGAAACTGCATAGTGCACTTTTAAATTAGTATCTTTGTGAGGTTACTGTTTTATAATTTACATTACATTGAAAAGATAAAGATATATTTTTTAAAGCTGGATTTTCTAATACAGAAGAGGTATTATTTAGAACATTACATCATATTTTTCTTGTTATTTATTTTGTCCAGTAAGACTTGAAAATATATATTATTTTGTCATAGGTTGATTTAGTTATTTTCTTGAGATTTGTCAGGCATAATACAGCATGTTGAGTAACTTTGGTTATAGAGCGATATTATTTTGTTATATAAAATAATATAAACAATAATTGTATATCCATACAGAGGAGGTATACTTTAAATTAGGGATGCTCGATATTGGCTTTTTTACCGATACCGATATTCCGATATTGTCCAACTCTTAATTTCCGATACCGATATCAACCGATACCGATATATACAGGGTTTCCCCGTCCAAAAAACGTTAGGTTATGACTATAACCAAGTTCTGTTAGTATAGTGACGCTCAGCGTCACTCTCTGCACTGTCCTCGCACACGTGCACGCGCACTGAATAAAGACCACAATGTACCTTTAATCCCAATATTTGTCTGACCACACCCCTATCAGCTTACCCATATAAGCAGGGGTGGGGCCACCCACTCGCCTCCTTCCCAAGCTTTCACCACAAGGCGAGATCAAGGGCTGCAGCGGCGTCGGACGCCGAGCGTCACTATACTAACAGAACTTGGTTATAGTCATAACCTAACGCTCTGTATCGTATAGCTCTCGCTCGGCGTCACTCTCTGGACAAGGGAGGCCGAGCGAGAGCCATCGGCCGACAAATACACCCCGCTGAAAGCCCCCCACAACCATCAGAACAGGGAGGGCCGAGCCCCCCCGACCCACCCTAATGGAGGGCACCCCCCCTATTGGGGGCTTCACGGGAGGGCGACGGACCCGACCGTGCGAAGAGGCACTCAAGCAACTCAACGCACAGGGTGAGCAGACCGTGGCTTGACCCCACGACTACACACACGCACAACCCGCATGCCACCCGGGAACGGAGGGAACAACCTCGTTACTGCCCCCAGAATCACGGGGTCAAGGGCAAACCCAACCCCGTAGCAAGGCCGTAGCAGCGGAGCGCGAAGGAAGACCCAGACCCACCAAAGGGACTGGACCCCCTTGAACGGGGGCCCGGAGAAGTCCATGATGCCAGCATCAAGACCCCACCAGGTGGGCACTTAGTGACCCCGCCCCCCACATCGCCAGCGTATTCGGACAAAGGCCCCTCAGCCGAGCGGGCCCTGTCCCCCCAATAGTACACCGCCTGGCACACTGACCCTGCAGAACAGGCAGTCAGCATGGCCGTAAGCACACAAAAAAGGTTAACCAACGGAAGCAGGCAGCGCACCGGGGAAAAACCAGGCAACAGGCTGTTAACCCTAGCCTGGAGACTGCGGACGAGACAGGCGCCAGAGGGGACAGCTGAACACAGCCGCACCGGCGGAAGGGGCGTAAGCTGGCGTTGTTGCATGACCAAGCCTCCATTTAAAAAGCCCCCACCCAGAGGGTTGAGGCAGAGAAGGCTGACACGATTGGCAGACGTCATGAACGTGCAGGGGCACCCTCAACCGGTGAACCCGGGAGTTGACACTGCTCCAACACACCAGGGAATCAACCACCTTGGTGTTACCCAATGCGGTGGTTGTTCCTATAACCCCTCAAGAAAAAAACTCCAAAACACACCTGCGGGTATACACCGGCTATACCGCAGTACAAGTGTTTCAGTTTAAAAAAAAAAAAAAGGGTTAACCCAGGCCTACGGGTCGACGAAACATGACTTCGGACCGGGCCCGGCGATACGGGAAGCACAGGGTCACCAGAGGAGGTCAAAGACCACCCCAACAGGCCCCTCTTCGCCATGCGTAAGAGAGGAGCGAAAAATAATGGAGAACCAGCCCCAAGCACACCGTACTTGGTATCCCAGGCGGTCTCCCAACCAAGTACTAACCAGGACCAACCTGTGTAGCGGCCGAGATCTGACGAGATCGAGCGTGTACAGGTTGGCATGGCCGTAAGCCATTACGACAGTGCTGAGTAAAAAATTTACCCAACCAGGGTCTCCATAGCGCTTAACCCTGTGACACCCGGACCGACCTGGCATTTTTCCCCCTGAAAAAAGCCCAAGTCCCTCAGGGTACCAGAACAGCAGATCTGCATCCCCGGCAGACAACGGGTTCAACTGATCCGGACCAGCATGACCAGAACCAGTCCCGTGACCTAACCACGCCGACATGCCTACTCCAGGAGAAGGGGCAGATATGCGTGTTCATCTTAAACATGAAAAGAAGGCGCCACCCAGACGTTCGGGCGAACTGCGCCCGGTGGCCCCCAGGGCGTGAGACCCCTCTACATATGTTCAGATCCATTCCGTCATCATCCCCCAGATATGAACGAGAATCCGTCGATAACCAAACCAGGTCATCGGATTTGGTCGTCGGAAGAGGAAAAACCTCCATCCCAGTTGCTTTATAAAAACGCCGTTTTAACCTCAAGCAACCAAGGCGTGCCAGTCAGTCGCCTGTTTACAGAACACCCCGAGCTAGCACTATACGTGCGTCGGGACACACCCACATCAATGAACAGGCTATTTAGACCTGTCATTGAATCCCCAAGGCGCCCAGGGGAACGACAAGAGGGGTGTGATGCTTCCTAATTCCAACTCTTTTTAGTAGAAAAGAAGGAAGCACCAACAGTATGTATCCCAGTCTACACAGCCGGGGGTAAAAAATTTTCACATTTTTACATCCCACCACCCTCCGATAGGAAGGAGACAGGAATCCCCAGAGAGACTTCCCACGCGAGCTGTACAGATTGAAAAGAATATATTGCACCTTGAGCCATGTAAAAAATTGGTTTTAGAGCTCTCCGGGGAGGAGGCACTGAACCCATACACACTCAATAATCGAATTGAATCGAATACATACACAATAGAGTAGGACTCCTTCTAGAGGGTCCACTCACCTTGACAATCTGAGGGGGAGGCTCTGTACTCTGAAGGAGGCTCCCTCCTCACGGAAGGAGTCCCAACTCACAGAAGGCCCGAATAGGAGCTTGGTGAGGAGGAGCCCTGACCACCCCCCGAAACAGATCCATCACATGGACCTGAACAGCACACGGAAGTCCTACCAACAGAGACGCGCACGGTGATGTACTCTATGGCGGGGGAATTTCTGCGGTGCACACGCCCAATATTCCAGGCCGTGGGACCAGGAAACTCCCTCCCCCCCTCACCCTGTAACGTGCCGAACCGCAACGTGACAGGAACCTTGAAGGACAGGTGGGTTTACCCCTGACCAACAGAAAAAAGGGGGAGGAAAGGTTACCAGTTCACCCCTTTACGACCCCACACCCATGATACGATGTAATGACAAAAAGAGAGTATGACACAGTCATAGTCAGCTCTATGAAACGTCTGACAGCTTCACACAGCGCATGAGCTAACCTGCTATCTGATTTTTACTAAGGAAAAAACACAGAATAGAGAGGGCTCTCCAAGAGCCCCGGTACCAAACTTACACATGTGCTTCTGTGGCCAGTCCAACCCAGTTGTAGGTCACATGACACACACAACCCATCATCACCTACAAAAAATGGCAAAAACACTCTACAGAGGAACGCCGTTTTTCATAATGAGAGAATACATAATTCTTGATTAGTATCGGCCACAGGCCTTGCTAAGCACACACGAAAGCGACCAAACAATTTTTTCCTTTAGGAAAATAAAGTTTCTCCAGCAGTTTTAGCACAACCTCAGCAATCAAGCTAAGGGTTACATCGTATCCCTACCACACAGTGACACAATGTAGTGCAACAACATGTCTGAAAGGAGGATGAAGAAGTCCCCAGGGAACCGGGGGGAAACACAATCCTCCTACTTTACCCTTAATACGGCCAGTTAAAACAGGAAAACCTGTTAATATGTGAACACACTGTTCATTGTCATTACAGGCTGAGAAAAGAATCATTCTTTACTCATTTTGTCACCAAGCATAGCTTTATAGGTTAGTTAACCCCCTTAGTTGTGAGTACACGGTACATATAAACACACATGATGTTTCTCAACACAACAAACCAGATCATTTTCACATCTGTAACAACAACCCGATTTGCATGGAGAAGCTAAATACCAGTGACAAGACAATTCACACACAACTCGCGTCGTATCCTAAATGTAGTGCAGCAACACTCGTTTTGGAAAACATCGTTATTTACAAAACATTTAGAAGGGAAAGCCAGAAGAAGTGTACAATCCCCAGAGAGACTTCCCACGCGAGCTGTACAGATTGAAAAGAATATATTGCACCTTGAGCCATGTAAAAAATTGGTTTTAGGGCTCTCCGGGGAGGAGGCACTGAACCCATACACACTCAATAATCGAATTGAATCGAATACATACACAATAGAGTAGGACTCCTTCTAGAGGGTCCACTCACCTTGACAATCTGAGGGGGAGGCTCTGTACTCTGAAGGAGGCTCCCTCCTCACGGAAGGAGTCCCAACTCACAGAAGGCCCGAATAGGAGCTTGGTGAGGAGGAGCCCTGACCACCCCCCGAAACAGATCCATCACATGGACCTGAACAGCACACGGAAGTCCTACCAACAGAGACGCGCACGGTGATGTACTCTATGGCGGGGGAATTTCTGCGGTGCACACGCCCAATATTCCAGGCCGTGGGACCAGGAAACTCCCTCCCCCCCTCACCCTGTAACGTGCCGAACCGCAACGTGACAGGAACCTTGAAGGACAGGTGGGTTTACCCCTGACCAACAGAAAAAAGGGGGAGGAAAGGTTACCAGTTCACCCCTTTACGACCCCACACCCATGATACGATGTAATGACAAAAAGAGAGTATGACACAGTCATAGTCAGCTCTATGAAACGTCTGACAGCTTCACACAGCGCATGAGCTAACCTGCTATCTGATTTTTACTAAGGAAAAAACACAGAATAGAGAGGGCTCTCCAAGAGCCCCGGTACCAAACTTACACATGTGCTTCTGTGGCCAGTCCAACCCAGTTGTAGGTCACATGACACACACAACCCATCATCACCTACAAAAAATGGCAAAAACACTCTACAGAGGAACGCCGTTTTTCATAATGAGAGAATACATAATTCTTGATTAGTATCGGCCACAGGCCTTGCTAAGCACACACGAAAGCGACCAAACAATTTTTTCCTTTAGGAAAATAAAGTTTCTCCAGCAGTTTTAGCACAACCTCAGCAATCAAGCTAAGGGTTACATCGTATCCCTACCACACAGTGACACAATGTAGTGCAACAACATGTCTGAAAGGAGGATGAAGAAGTCCCCAGGGAACCGGGGGGAAACACAATCCTCCTACTTTACCCTTAATACGGCCAGTTAAAACAGGAAAACCTGTTAATATGTGAACACACTGTTCATTGTCATTACAGGCTGAGAAAAGAATCATTCTTTACTCATTTTGTCACCAAGCATAGCTTTATAGGTTAGTTAACCCCCTTAGTTGTGAGTACACGGTACATATAAACACACATGATGTTTCTCAACACAACAAACCAGATCATTTTCACATCTGTAACAACAACCCGATTTGCATGGAGAAGCTAAATACCAGTGACAAGACAATTCACACACAACTCGCGTCGTATCCTAAATGTAGTGCAGCAACACTCGTTTTGGAAAACATCGTTATTTACAAAACATTTAGAAGGGAAAGCCAGAAGAAGTGTACAAGGTCTGGCCAAACCTTGCCTACCCGGAGCGTAGATCAAGCGAAGTGCAGTCTCAAGGCACCGTAGTAAACACAGCCGTTCCGTGTTGTCGATCTGGGCAGCGTCGCCGCTCCACCCCGTCGCTACGGTCCCTCTTGTTGACGCAGTCCTTGCCGTCCTGGCCCAGGGCAGGTTCGACGAACATCCTCTGTCAAAGATGACGTCGTAGTCAAGAGTGTTTAAAACATGTTATAATCAAAGCACGTTCAATGATGTCATTGAATCACTGGATTCCAATAAATACTGTGCAGCTCTGTTCCTAGACTTATCCAAAGCCTTTGATACGGTTGACCATGCCATTTTATCGAAGTGTCTACATAAAATTGGTTTATCTAGACAGGCTGTAGAGTGGTTTTCAAATTACCTGACGGCTAGATCACAGTGTGTACAGTCTGCTGGTTTATCATCATCTTTCCTCCCTGTACTTAAGGGTGTACCACAAGGTTCCGTACTGGGACCTCTACTCTTCTCCATATATGTAAATGATCTTTGTATCAACCTGTCTAATGCTGCTTACCATTTCTATGCTGATGACACAGTAATTTATTGCTCATCTCCCAGTGTTGTGCAAACGATGGAGTTCTTGCAATCTGCCTTTGACATTGTTCAGTCACATCTTACCCAGCTTAAGCTAGTGTTAAATGCTGGCAAATCAAAGTTTATGCTCTTCTCAAATGGGAAGAGACTCCCAGCTGATCTTCCCACACTTGTTACTGCTGGAGGGACTGACATCGAAAGGGTTGCTTCCTACAAATATCTAGGCATTACAGTGGACAAGAACCTTACGTTTAAATCTCACATAGACAAACTTGTGTCAAAGCTGAAGCTTAAACTCGGCTTCTTTTTCAGAAACAGGTCCTGTTTTTCACTTAAAGTGAGAAGTCACCTGATCTCGACCACCTTCTTACCACTACTCGATTATGGTGACTTACTGTATGCACCTGATCAGTACCTTAGAAAGCTTGATACTGTGTACCATTCTGCCTTACGCTTTGTCACGGGATGTGGAAATTGAGTGCACCATTGCACCCTATATACCATTGCAAGTTATCCATCTCTACAAATACGGCGATTTTCTCGATGGCTCTCTCTGGTGCACAAAGCTCTGCTTAAACTGGTTCCCTCGTACCTAAGTGTGCTTCTGTGCACAAAGCAATATAAGTATGCCCTTCGTTCTCAAGCTGTTCTAACACTGGAAGTTCCCCATATGAGAACTGAATTGGGAAAAAGGGCTTTTAAATATGCTGCTCCTTCATCTTGGAACAAGATACAGGAGGACCTAAAATTACCAGGACTGGTCACCCTCGGAGAATTCAAAGCCATTTTAAAATCCTACGAACTCAGTTCCCTTGGTCAGTGCAACTGTGTTTGATAATTTGCCTGTTTGATAACTTGCCTGAAATTGGAGCTTGATGTAAATGTTTATCTGTATTTTATTGTGATGTTCTTTTTTATGTTGAAACTTTCTGCTGCCTTGCTTGGCCAGATCGCTCTTGAAAAAGAGATTTTAATCTCAATGATGCTTATCTGGTTAAATAAAGGATTTGATTGATTGAACAGAGTAGCATTAAGCTAACGGCCGCTCCAACCATCGGTCGCTACCGCCCCTGCCCGCGAGACGCCGAGCGAACGGCGCACGCGACCAGAGGGGAGCTTCGAATCCCCCCCCGCCTCTCCCCGTGAGGGAGAGGGGAGTTGGGAACCGCGGCGGCGCGCGAGGGGCCGGAGCCACCCCGCGCTGGGCCTCGGCCGATAGCAGCAAGCTAACGTTTCCTAGCCTAACCCAGGTAGGCCACCAAGTGATCACAGCAGGCTAGCGCCGCAGCTAACAGCTGACTGGCTAACAGTAGGCCAACACTAGCACGTAAGCTAAGCAGCTATCACCTGAACTTGTACACAATGATATAACACTCACCCAGACAGGCCGCCGTTCTGAAACCCTCCTCACTTTTTAAGAGAAAAGAGAAACAAGATGTCAACACAGTTTTACAACAGTGATTTTACCAACACCCGACGGAGCCAGCACAATACCCAACTGGCCTGTGTAGCTGACTTTGAACACAGATCTTCCGCTAATGAACATCTATGCCCATATCTCCTCGTGAGGGAATACTCTCATTTGGATATGAAAGATGGGGCCTAACACGGTGACAGAGAGACATCCACTCGTCCAGAAAACACAGGGATCACCAGTGTTAATGGTCGTGGCCCACTAGTTAAACTATAATGGGCTTCAGACCAAGGTCTTCTGTCGCCTAAGAGGCTGAACAAAGGACCCTAGTCTGGGGCCGGTTTTCATAAACATTGTCAACTAGCCCCCATAGCACTAACAGACAAGTGGAGCTTGCCAGCAAAACATAAATCACCAAACCTGGAACCCACCGCTTCTCACAACAGCGGCGCGTCCTACAGCCCAGCTGTGTCTTTACCGCAACCAGCACACAGCAAGGACTGCAGTTGGAAAGGCATGTAGCGGCGCGAACTCCCAATACGAAAACCGGTGGAGGATTTTTAGAATGATCATCATCTTCCAGACACTCCAGTACGAAGACAATATCGCCGTATTTTCTCGAAAATAGTGAGAGAGAAAATAAAGATATGATGTCAACGTATCCTTGTTTTCCAACTCTTCTCCTACCATCACATCACTTCAAGTGGGGATCTACCAAGGCACTTCCTTGTGGTGAAAGCGAGAAGGAGGCGAGTGGGTGGCCCCACCCCTGCTTATATGGGTAAGCTGATAGGGGTGTGGTCAGACAAATATTGGGATTAAAGGTACATTGTGGTCTTTATTCAGTGCGCGTGCACGTGTGCGAGGACAGTGCAGAGAGTGACGCCGAGCGAGAGCTATACGATACAGAACTGAATAATTTCAGGTAACTAATCATTTCACTGGATATATATATAACAAATATTGTTATTGTTTTTTTTGTTTTTAAACCGATACCGATATTTTCCGATATCACATTTTACTGCCGATATCGGCCGATAATATCGGTGGCCGATAATATCGGACATCCCTACTTTAAATATATTATAATGATAAGGCATCTTTGAGTAAACTTTGATTAAGTATCTTGAGGCTGAAGGCAGAGTGTCCTCTTTAAAAAAAATCACAATATGGTCACCCTTGAAGTCGCATTATAATTCACTTAATAAAATAATGACGAGTCAGCCTCCTAAAAAGACAAAAGTTAGTGCCACGACTCACACCGCCGCCGCCAACCCAGCCAAAGTAAGGACTATGCTCTGTATCGTCAATCAATGGTCAAATAAATATTTGATTAAGGAATATAATATGCCTTTTTGTATTATTTCTCTGTGTATCAGCAAAATGTATATATTTTTATGTTAGACATTAAGGGAAATTAAGATTCTCAGATTTTTTACAAACCGCCTGTTATGGTTTGTAACCGACCCCAATCGCACAACACAAGACAGGTATGATGGTTTGCCAAGAAACAGATATTTATTGAACAACAGGGAAAAACAGGGAAAAGGGCACTGTCCCTTTAAGGGAGAATCACAAACACAGGAATATAATATGAGGGGAAGGAAAGGTGCCTTTAAGAGGCGGGCAGGAAAAGGGAACACTAAGGGAAAGTAAGGGAACGCCTAAGGGAAGGTTAAGGGAACGCCTTGGGACAGAGGAACTAGAGACTAGGTAAACCAGGGACAAGGAGAACTAGGGAGAGAGGACTAGGGACTAGGAGAGCTAGGGAACAGGAACTAGGTGGTACTAGAAGGGGAGAACTTGGGACCAGGAACTAGGTGGTACTAGAAGGGGAGAACTAGGGAACAGGAACTAGGTGGAACTAGAAAAGGGGAGAACTAGGGAACAGGAACTAGGTGGAACTAGAAGGGGAGAACTTGGGAACAGAGGGGACTGAGGCCCGCGGAGGCGGGCTGGGAAACAGGGAGGAACTGGGGACTGGTGGGAAAACATCTGGGCCGCTCTGCAGGACAGAGGAGAGAGTTAATGCACAAAAGGGAAAAAACAGAGCAGGTGCAGAACAGTCCAAAAAACAAAGTGAACAAAGTAATAATATCTTCGTGTGACAAACACACAGGGGGAGATGTAAAGTCCAAAAATACTATTCTAAGTGAGAACCAAAAACAGAGGCATTACGCAGGGAGATGAAATGTCCAAACTAACTAACAGAGGCAATACGCTGGGAGAGTGACATCACAATCTAAACTCAACCAGGCGTATGCGTAATGGTACAGGAACAGCAGCGGGAACGGGGGCAAGGGCACTACGCTGAGTGAGTGACATCACAATCAAAACTCACCCAGCGTATGCGTAAAGGTACAGGAACAGCAGCGGGAACGGGGGCAAGGGCACTACGCTGAGTGAGTGACATCACAATCAAAACTCACCCAGCGTATGCGTAAAGGTACAGGGACAGCAACGGGAACGGGGGCAAGGGCACTACGCTGAGTGAGTGACATCACAATCAAAACTCACCCAGCGTATGCGTAAAGGTACAGGGACAGCAACGGGAACGAAGGCATCGCCACCGGGGCGGCTGGCTGTCCGAGCCGAGGGAGAGGGTGCTGGAACAGTGGCGGTGACGAGGGCATCGTCCACCGGGTAGCCGCTGTCGGAGCCGAGGAACAGAGTGCGCGCCACACCTTGGTGTGCGCGTCGGAACAGGGAGCTGGAACAGTGGCGATGGCGAGGATGTCGTCCACCGGGTAGCCACTGTCGGGCCGAGGAACATGGTGCGCGCCACACCTTGGTGTGCGCGTCGGAACAGGGAGCTGGAACAGTGGCGATGGCGAGGATGTCGTCCACCGGGTAGCCACTGTCGGGCCGAGGAACAGGGTGCGCGCCACACCTTGGTGTGCGCGTCGGAACAGGGAGCTGGAACAGTGGCGATGGCGAGGATGTCGTCCACCGGGTAGCCACTGTCGGGCCGAGGAACAGAGTGGCGCGCCACACCTTGGTGTGCGCGTCGGAACAGAGAGACGCATCGGGGTGCGTCTGCCAGGAGGAGTGTGCCAAGCACGAGGATCCTTGGAAGATGCGCGTTGCGCGCTGGAGACTGGAGAGCGTGCCAAGCTCGGAGGTCTGGAAGATGCGCATCAGGCTGGGAGTGCGCGCTGGTACGGAGGAGCGTGCCAAGCTCGGAGGTCTAGAAGATGCGCGTCAGGCTGGGAGTGCGCGCTGGTACGGAGGAGCGTGCCAAGCTCGGAGGTCTAGAAGATGCGCGTCAGGCTGGGAGTGCGCGCTGGTACGGAGGAGCGTGCCAAGCTCGGAGGTCTAGAAGATGCGCGTCAGGCTGGGAGTGCGCGCTGGTACGGAGGAGCGTGCCAAGCTCGGAGGTCTAGAAGATGCGCGTCAGGCTGGGAGTGCGCGCTGGTACGGAGGAGCGTGCCAAGCTCGGAGGTCTAGAAGATGCGCGTCAGGCTGGGAGTGCGCGCTGGTACGGAGGAGCGTGCCAAGCTCGGAGGTCTGGAAGATGCGCGTTGCGCGCTGAGGACTGGAGAGCGTCTGCGCTGGTCTGGATGTGCGTCAGGACGAACAGCTGCGCGGGGGTCTGCAGTGGAACGCTGGGGTGCCTCCCGTGGAAGTACAGGGAGCGCAGACCAGTCTCCCCCACAGGCAACGGCGACAGCTGGCGAAGGCTGGAGCAAACATCTCAACGCCGGAGAATGGAACAGCATAGGCAGACAGAGGATCTCCCGAAAAGAGTCTAGATGTTAGGAATATGACTCGGCATGAATACAACACGACCCCACGCCGAAACGAGGGGAAGAGCCCTGGTATTTAAAGCCCACAGGGGAACTAATTAGCCTGCCACCACAGGTGCGAGAGATAATAGAATACCAAACAGGTGTGGCCACTAAGGGTAAAGAACGAGAGGGTGGGGGCTAGAGAGAGTGAGTAGGGAATTCCTAACAGTAGGCTTAAAGAAGACAGAGAATAGGGAATTCCTAACAGTAGGCTTAAAGAAGACAGAGAAAAGGTAGTGAGCAGCGGGCAAAACCTCACAGTATCCCCCCCTCCAACGGGAGCCACCCGGCGACCCAAAACAAATACAGACAGAGTGGCAGGGGGCAAAACAAGAGGTACTGGCCAAGCCAGCAGGGGAAGCCACCACAAGAGTGGGGCTAGCAAAAGAAACAGGGTCGCCGAGGGGTAACTGGGGGAACTGGTCTAGAGGAACTGGTCTAGAGGAACTGGGTCTAGAGAACTAGTCTAGAGGAACTGGTCTAGAGAACCGGTCTAGAGAACTGGTCTAGAGATCCGGGCTAGAGAACTGGTCTAGAGAACTGGTTTAGAGAACTGGTTTAGAGAACTGGTCTAGAGCAACTGGTCTAGAGGAACTGAGGGGCAAGCAGGGTAGCAAAGGGGTAACCATGGTAGCACCGGGAAGGGGCTAGCAGAGGGAAGGTTGCTGCCAGGGCAACTGATAGCTACAGGGCCTATGCTAGCTGTACTGCTACATCAACATAGAGGCTGCGCTAGCTGCCGAGCTAGGCTAGCAGAGGGAAAGGGTAGCTGCCAAGGCACTGATAGCTACAGGGCCTATGCTAGCTGTACTGCTACATCTACATAGAGGCTGCGCTAGCTGCCGGAGCTAGGCTGGCAGACAGGGCTGGACCAGCATGAGAGAACAAGCTAGCTGGAAGGACAGTCCTAGCTGTGGGAATACTGACCTTGCTAGCTGAAGGGCAGTCCTAGCAGTGGGAGAAACAACACAAAAAAGCGGAGGCCATGCAGAGGGACCGGGTTAGCTGCTTGGGCCTGGCTAGCTACAGGGCCTATGCCAGCTGCAAGGCTGCATTAACATAGAGGCCGTGCTAACAGCCGGGGCCAAGCTAGCAGACCGGGGCCATGCAGAGGGAAACTGGGTTAGCTGCCAGGGCATGGCTAGCTACAGGACCCATGCCAGCAGCAAGGGCTGCATAAACATAGAGGCTGTGCTAGCAGCCGGGGCAAGACTAGCAGACAGGGGCTCTGCTGAGGGACTGGGTTAGCCGCCAGGGCATGGCTAGCTACAGGGGGGTCAAACAGGGCAAACGGGAAGCAAACAGGGGAGCTAACCGGGGAGACTAACAAGCTAAACAGGGAAGCCAAACTGGGCTAAACAGGGGAGTAACAGGCTAACAAGGGAGCTAAACAGGACTAACAAGGAAGCTAAACTGGGCTAACAGGGAAGCTAGAGGGGAGACTAACAAGCTAACAGGGGAGCTAGAGGGAACAAGAAAAAAAAAGGCAAACTCAACATACACAGTCTGTGCTGGCTGGGGTCGTAGACTTGGTGGGGTCGTACTGTTATGGTTTGTAACCGACCCCAATCGCACAACACAAGACAGGTATGATGGTTTGCCAAGAAACAGATATTTATTGAACAACAGGGAAAAACAGGGAAAAGGGCACTGTCCCTTTAAGGGAGAATCACAAACACAGGAATATAATATGAGGGGAAGGAAAGGTGCCTTTAAGAGGCGGGCAGGAAAAGGGAACACTAAGGGAAAGTAAGGGAACGCCTAAGGGAAGGTTAAGGGAACGCCTTGGGACAGAGGAACTAGAGACTAGGTAAACCAGGGACAAGGAGAACTAGGGAGAGAGGACTAGGGACTAGGAGAGCTAGGGAACAGGAACTAGGTGGTACTAGAAGGGGAGAACTTGGGACCAGGAACTAGGTGGTACTAGAAGGGGAGAACTAGGGAACAGGAACTAGGTGGAACTAGAAAAGGGGAGAACTAGGGAACAGGAACTAGGTGGAACTAGAAGGGGAGAACTTGGGAACAGAGGGGACTGAGGCCCGCGGAGGCGGGCTGGGAAACAGGGAGGAACTGGGGACTGGTGGGAAAACATCTGGGCCGCTCTGCAGGACAGAGGAGAGAGTTAATGCACAAAAGGGAAAAAACAGAGCAGGTGCAGAACAGTCCAAAAAACAAAGTGAACAAAGTAATAATATCTTCGTGTGACAAACACACAGGGGGAGATGTAAAGTCCAAAAATACTATTCTAAGTGAGAACCAAAAACAGAGGCATTACGCAGGGAGATGAAATGTCCAAACTAACTAACAGAGGCAATACGCTGGGAGAGTGACATCACAATCTAAACTCAACCAGGCGTATGCGTAATGGTACAGGAACAGCAGCGGGAACGGGGGCAAGGGCACTACGCTGAGTGAGTGACATCACAATCAAAACTCACCCAGCGTATGCGTAAAGGTACAGGAACAGCAGCGGGAACGGGGGCAAGGGCACTACGCTGAGTGAGTGACATCACAATCAAAACTCACCCAGCGTATGCGTAAAGGTACAGGGACAGCAACGGGAACGGGGGCAAGGGCACTACGCTGAGTGAGTGACATCACAATCAAAACTCACCCAGCGTATGCGTAAAGGTACAGGGACAGCAACGGGAACGAAGGCATCGCCACCGGGGCGGCTGGCTGTCCGAGCCGAGGGAGAGGGTGCTGGAACAGTGGCGGTGACGAGGGCATCGTCCACCGGGTAGCCGCTGTCGGAGCCGAGGAACAGAGTGCGCGCCACACCTTGGTGTGCGCGTCAGAACAGGGAGCTGGAACAGTGGCGATGGCGAGGATGTCGTCCACCGGGTAGCCACTGTCGGGCCGAGGAACAGGGTGCGCGCCACACCTTGGTGTTCGCGTCGGAACAGGGAGCTGGAACAGTGGCGATGGCGAGGATGTCGTCCACCGGGTAGCCACTGTCGGGCCGAGGAACAGGGTGCGCGCCACACCTTGGTGTGCGCGTCGGAACAGGGAGCTGGAACAGTGGCGATGGCGAGGATGTCGTCCACCGGGTAGCCACTGTCGGGCCGAGGAACAGAGTGGCGCGCCACACCTTGGTGTGCGCGTCGGAACAGAGAGACGCATCGGGGTGCGTCTGCCAGGAGGAGTGTGCCAAGCACGAGGATCCTTGGAAGATGCGCGTTGCGCGCTGGAGACTGGAGAGCGTGCCAAGCTCGGAGGTCTGGAAGATGCGCATCAGGCTGGGAGTGCGCGCTGGTACGGAGGAGCGTGCCAAGCTCGGAGGTCTAGAAGATGCGCGTCAGGCTGGGAGTGCGCGCTGGTACGGAGGAGCGTGCCAAGCTCGGAGGTCTAGAAGATGCGCGTCAGGCTGGGAGTGCGCGCTGGTACGGAGGAGCGTGCCAAGCTCGGAGGTCTAGAAGATGCGCGTCAGGCTGGGAGTGCGCGCTGGTATGGAGGAGCGTGCCAAGCTCGGAGGTCTAGAAGATGCGCGTCAGGCTGGGAGTGCGCGCTGGTACGGAGGAGCGTGCCAAGCTCGGAGGTCTAGAAGATGCGCGTCAGGCTGGGAGTGCGCGCTGGTACGGAGGAGCGTGCCAAGCTCGGAGGTCTGGAAGATGCGCGTTGCGCGCTGAGGACTGGAGAGCGTCTGCGCTGGTCTGGATGTGCGTCAGGACGAACAGCTGCGCGGGGGTCTGCAGTGGAACGCTGGGGTGCCTCCCGTGGAAGTACAGGGAGCGCAGACCAGTCTCCCCCACAGGCAACGGCGACAGCTGGCGAAGGCTGGAGCAAACATCTCAACGCCGGAGAATGGAACAGCATAGGCAGACAGAGGATCTCCCGAAAAGAGTCTAGATGTTAGGAATATGACTCGGCATGAATACAACACGACCCCACGCCGAAACGAGGGGAAGAGCCCTGGTATTTAAAGCCCACAGGGGAACTAATTAGCCTGCCACCACAGGTGCGAGAGATAATAGAATACCAAACAGGTGTGGCCACTAAGGGTAAAGAACGAGAGGGTGGGGGCTAGAGAGAGTGAGTAGGGAATTCCTAACAGTAGGCTTAAAGAAGACAGAGAATAGGGAATTCCTAACAGTAGGCTTAAAGAAGACAGAGAAAAGGTAGTGAGCAGCGGGCAAAACCTCACACCGCCGCTTATCAACTAACCGGTTAATCGGCAGGTGACGTATGTTGCTCAGTAGTTGCTGATGTCTGCTCAGGAGGTTTGAGTGTTTGCTCAGACCAAAACATAATTAGAGGGAACATTGACTGCAGGTAAAGGGAGAGGAAACCAGCTGCATTTCATCCTCATCCTTTTTGAAATCTTGAAAACGCCTTGAAAATTAATCATGCAGTGCTCCCAACATGGATGAGTACCTGTGCCGGTGATCAGCTGATGGTTTGATTTCTTTCAGGGTTTTCATGTGTTTGAGATTGTTGCTGCCTAGTTGCCTTGAAATTAATTGCAACTTTGTCATGAAGGCTTTCACATGGCTATGCATTTCATGAGCAAAAATGCCCTTGCCCTGCAGACAGTTGTGTGTTCAGTAGGGATGGGTACCGTTCACATTTGAACCGATACGGTACCGGTACCTGTGAATCGATACCGGTACCCAACGGTACCTTTTTTCTGTACTTTAGTCTCTAAAAATGTAATCTACCTACCTCAGTTGTGAAAAAAAAATCCAAACTTCAAATAACCACACTTTCAACCGTTTTCGGCTTGCCCCGACTGCTTTGTTGTTGAATCAAGTCAAATCCTAGGTAACCGTATATTGTGCGTGTGAACGTTGACATGAAAATAAAAAAGTTAAAAAAAATAAATAAAAGAAATATTAAAAAGAAAATATTTTTTTTATATTTTTTTTATTATCATGTAATCTTTCGCGGGCCGGTCAGAATCATCCCGCGGGCCGTATCCGGCCCGCTGGCCGTACAATGCCCAGGTCTGCACTAGACAGTGGAAGATTCTATATAATACCAAGATCTGAGTAAAGATTTTTTACTTTGACTTTTCTTTTCTTTATTATTATTATTATTATTATTATTATTATTATTATTATTATTATTATTATTATTATTATTATTATTATTATTATTATTATTATTATTATTATTATTATTATTATTATTATTATTATTATTATTATTATTATTATTATTATTATTATTATTATATATTTTTTCTCTCCTAAGAGGCTCGACGGGGGTCTGAGCGGCAGGCTCTATAGATAGAGAACCTCCAACACAAGCACATTATGTGTGGATTTGTTTCTGAAGGGTACTTAGGACACCTTGCTTTTATGGGTGTCAGGGGGGGGGGGGGGGTTACCAGACTTGTACATTCAACATGCTTAATTGATCAGATGTCTGTTTTGTTTTTCACCTGCAGTTGTGCTGAGCTCTCTCTAGGTTCCAGATGCATGGCCTCTCTCATCTACTATGATCGACACGGGTGATACCATGGGGCTGGAAGGGTGCTCTGTCAATTTCGTGAGTTGGAATGTTAAATCACTCAACCACCCAGTAAAGCGTAAGAAGGTACTTACACATTTAAAACAACTCAATGTAGACATAGCGTTTTTACAGGAGACGCATTTGAAAACTGCGGACCATGCTCGACTGGGGGGGGGGGATGGGTGGGACTGGGACAGATGTATCACTCCAACTTCCACACAAGGGCCAGAGGAGCAGCCATTATGATAGATAAAAACACGCCATTTACTATGTCAAGTGTAGAGGCCGACCCTGCAGGGCGCTATATTATAGTGGTGGGGAAACTGCATTAATTCCCGGTCATTCTGGCTAATATCTACGCACCAAACTGGGACAACCCTTCGTTCTTCACCAGCCTTTTTTCTCGCCTACCGGATATGACCTCGCACCATCTCATCCTTGGTGGCGACATGAATTGTGCACTCTCCCCGGGGCTGGACCGTAGCTCGTCCAGGAAGGCCCCCCAGTCTAGCTCGGCCCGCGCAATCCGGCGCTTTCTTAAAGGTGACATGCATTATAAATGTCATTTTTCAGTCTCTATTGTATTATAGTAATAGGAGTTAGTATCAATGTGTTTTAGTGTCTAAATACCATATTGGCGGATTGCTCTGATTCAGCTCAGATAATTTCCTGCTCCAGTAAATTAGGCCATCCTGATTTGAAGGCCTGAATGACGTTACTCAGGCTCTGGGTAGCAGACAGTGATGTGATTGGCTCTGTGGTTGTAGCTAATGCCTGCCCACAATCTACCTAGAGTCCTAGACTGACTGTACACAGCGATAGAGATAGAGAGCAGGGGGGGGGGGGGGACCTGCCGCGCGGCACACACCGAACGGGAGAAGAAAGAAAAAAAGGAAGAGAGAGGGAGGAAGGGAGGCCCCCCCCCCACAAGCTGCCGTGCGGCACACACAAGAGGGAGAGAAAGGAAGAGAGAGGGAGGGAGGGAGAGAGGGGGCTTATCAATGATGGCCTGTTTTTCTCTCTCTCTCTCTCTCTCTCTCTCTCTCTCTCTCTCTCTCTCTCTCTCTCTCTCTCTCTCTCTCTCTCTCTCTCTCTCTCTCTCTCTCTCTCTCCCACCCCCTCCCTCTCTCTCTCTCTCTCTCTCTATCTCTCTCTGTCTACCAGTCGCAGACTGTGTGGACTGACTGTCACTCAAAGTGCTTATGGGCGGAGCCAGGCCATAACAGCCTGAAATCTTGAAGCTGAAAAATTATGGTTTTGAGTACTTGATTAGAAATATAAAACAATGCATTTAAAAAAAAGAAAACCTTACAGATGTGTTCAATAGACTCACAGGAATTGTGTAAAGTTGCCCAAATAGTGCTAGGAATAGCAACGCATGTCCCCTTTAAATCATATGGAGTAGCTGACGTGTGGCGGTTTCGTAATCCTACATTTTCTCCGGTCCATAATACCTTCTCGCGCATAGACAGCTTTCTCCTGGATAAGAGACTCCTTCCCCTCGTAACCAAATGCGAATACGGAGCGATAGTTATCTCTGACCATGGTCCCTTAGTTATGAAAATGAGTATCCCGAATACACGGCTCGGCCACCGCCAGTGGAGACTCAACCCGTTGCTCCTGTCGGAGGAAGCCTTCACAAACTTCATCACCTCGGAAATTACATTATTTCTCGACATTAATAAGACTCCGGGAATGTCCTCTTTAACCATTTGGGAATCACTGAAGGCGTACTTAAGGGGACAGGTGATTTCATATTGCGCCAACCAAAAGAAGATAAACACGGCACGCCTTAAGCAACTGACGGACGAGATTCTGGAGCTAGATAGACTACATAACCATAGAGTACCTCATTACTAAAACGCGACAAGGGTACTATGAACATGGGGAGAAGGCCGGACGGATACTTGCCCATCAACTGCGACAAAGAACTGCCAACCAGTCCATCCCCACTATCAACGACGAGCAGGGCTCAAAAGCCACTGACAACCTTAAAATTAATGATAGCTTTAAAACTTTCTACCAATCGTTATACACCTCGGACTCGCAAGTGGGGCCCTCCATGCTAGACGATTTCTATAGGACCCTTTGCGTCCCGACAGTCGACCCAGAGAGGGCCGCAGATTTGGAGGAGGAACTTACGGTTGCGGAGATTACAAGAGTGGCAAGTCCCCGGGGCCAGGCGGCTACCCTACAGACTTCTACAAAAAATTCTCAACCCAGCTGTCCCCACTGCTGCTAGCCGTATTTGATGAATCATTCTCAACAAATTATCTTCCTCCGACCATGTGCCAAGCTGTTATCTCCTTAATCCTTAAGAAAGACAAGAACCCACTGGAATGCGGCTCGTTCCGTCCAATTTCCCTCCTTAACGCCGATGTCAAGGTTCTCGCTAAGGTTCTGGCCCGTCGTCTGGAGGGGGTTCTCCCCTCAATTATCTCGCCGGATCAAACAGGCTTCATCAGGAATCGGTACTCTTTCTTTAATATCAGACGCCTCCTAAATATCCTGTATAGCCCCTCTCCACCCGGAACGCCTGAGGTGGTCCTCTCCCTTGATGCGGAAAAAGCGTTTGATCGGGGTGGAGTGGAACTATCTTTTTCAGGCTCTGGAGAGGTTTGGGTTTGGCCCCAAGCTCATAGCTTGGATTCAAATTCTATATACGTCTCCGATGGCTGCCGTTCGCACCAACAACAATCTATCCACCTACTTTGAACTCCATAGGGGTACGAGACAGGGATGTTTTTTATCTCCACTCCTTTTCGCGATCGCAATGGAGCCCCTTGCGCTGGCTCTGAGGCAGAACACCGATATCAAAGGGATCATGCGTGCGGGCTCGGAGCATAAAGTCTCGCTCTACGCGGACGACATGTTGTTGTATATATCACAACCCCAAACGAGTCTTCCTCGGTTGATGACCCTACTTGCGGACTTCGGCAAAATATCCGAATACAAAATCAACATTCAAAAAAGCGAACTGATGCCCGTCGGCACCTCGGCGGGTCGGGTACCTCTGAGCACATTCCCGTTTAAAATTAGCCCTAAAAAGTGCAAGTACCACTAAGTTAAATAAAGTTTTCATTCATTCATTAAAAAAAAAAAAAAAAAAAAAAAAAAAAAAGTGCAAGTACCTCAGGATATGGATCACGCATGAACATAAGGACCTATATATGGCTAACTATCAACCTTTACTGTCTAATCTGGCGAGAGATATTGAACGTTGGGACCCCCTGTTGCTATCCCTGGGTGGGAGAATCAACACAATAAAGATGAATGTATTGCCGAAATTTCTATATGTGTTTCAGAGTCTTCCAGTCTTTCTGACTAAAACATTCTTCTCCAAGATAAACAACCAGATATCTTCCTTTATCTGGAACAAAAAACCGCCCCGGATCAAAAGATCTATGCTGCAGAGAAACGTTAGGTTATAACTATAACCAAGTTCTGTGAGTAATGGTGACGCTCAGCATCACACTTGCACTGTACTTCACTTCGTGCACGCGCACTGAATAAAAAATTCCACCATGTACCTTTACATCCCAACATTCGTCTGGCCACACCCCCATCCGCTTACCTTCATAAGCAGGTGTGTGGTCACCTACTCGCTTCCTTCCCAAGCTTTCACCACAAGGTGAGATCAAGGGCCGCAGCGGCGTCTGATGCTGAGCGTCACCATTACTCACAGAACTTGGTTATAGTTATAACCTAACGTTCTGTTTCGTAATGGATCTCGCTCAGCATCACACTTGCACAAGGGAGGCTGAGCGAGAGCCATAGCCCGACAAATGTACCCCGCTGAGGCCCCCCACAACCATCAGATCGGGGAGGACCGAGCCCCCCCCGACCCTCCCTAATGGAGGATACCCTCCCTATTGGAGGCTTACGGGAGGGAGACGGATCCGACCGTGCGAAGAGGCACTCAAGCAACTCAACGCACAGGGTGAGCAGACCGTGGCTTGACCCCACGACTACACACACGCACAACCCGCATGCCACCTGGGAACGAACGGAAGGAACAACCTCGTTACTGCCCCCAGAAATCACGGGGTCAAGAGCAAACCCAACCCCGTGGCAAGGCCGTAGCAGCGGAGCGCGAAGGAGACCCAGACCCACTGAAGGGACTGGATCCCCTGAAAAACGGGGGCCCGGAGAGGTCAATGACGCCAGGCATCAAGACCCCACCAGGTGGTCACTTAGTGACACCGCCCCCCACATCGCCAGCGTATTCGGATAAGGCCCCTCCAAGAGCGGGCCCTTTCCCCCCAATAGCACACCGCCTGGCACACTGACCCTGCAGAACAGGCAGTCAGCATGGCCGTAAGCACACAAAAAAGGTTAACTAACAGGCAGGCAGCGCACCGGGGAAACTAGGCAACAGGCTGTAACCTGAGCCTGGAGCACTGCGGACGAGACAGGCGCCGAAGGAGTCCGCTGAAAACAGCCCCCCCGGCGGAAGGGGCGTATGCTGGCATTGTTGCATGACAAAGCATCCATTAAAAAAAACTCACCCAGAGGGGTTGAGGCAGAGAAGGCTGACATGATTGGCAGACGTCATGAACGTGCAGGGGCACACTCAACCGGGTAACCCGGGAGTTGACTCTGCTCCAACACACCAGGGAACCAACCACCCTGTCGTTACCATATGCGGTGGTTGTTCCTATAACCCCTCAAGAAAAAACTCCAAAACACACCTGCGGGCATACACTGGCTATACCGCAGTACAAGTGTTTCAGTTTCCAAAAAAGGGTTATCCCAGGCCTACGGTATCAACGAAACTTGACTTCGGACCGGGCCCAGCGGCACGGGAAGCACAGGGTTACCAGAGGAGGTCCAAGACCACCCCAACAGCCCCCTCTTCGCCACGCGTGAGAGAGGAGCGAAAAGAATAGAGAACCAGCCCTAAGCACACCGCACTTGGTATTCCCAAGCGGTATTCTGTCACAGAAACACACCTGAGCCAGCACTATGTATGCGTCGAGACCCAAACACATCAATGGATAGTCTAGCAAGACACCAAACATTGTTCCTCCAAGTCGCCTGGGAGAACGACACAGAGCCGTCGTGCTTCATGTACCTTCCTCTTTTTATTCAAAAAAGAAAGAACACAGACTGACATGAATCCCTCGTGACGCCGCTGAGGGTAAAAATTGTTTACATTTTTACATCCCACCACCCTCCCATAGGGAGGAGACGGAAATCCCCAGAGAGACTTCCCACGCGAGCTGTATAGATTGAAAAGAATATATTGCAACATTGAGCCATGTAATATTTTGGGTTAGGGCTCTCCGAGGAGGAGGCACTGAACCAATACACACTCAATAATCGAATTGAATCGAATACACACACAATAGAGCAGGACTCCTTTTTGAAGTTCTACTCACCTTGACAATCTGAGGAGGAGGCTCTGAACTCTGAGGAGGCTCCCTAACAGGGAAGGAGAGTCCTAACTCACAGAAGGCCCGAGTAGGAGCTCCGTGAGGAGGAGCCCTGACCACTCCCTGAAACAGATCCATCATATGGACCCGAACAGCTCACGGAAGTCTTACCAACAGAGACGCGCACAGTGACGTACTCTATGGCGGGGGAATTTCTGCGGTGCACACGCCCAATTTTCCAGGGCGTGGGACCAGGAAACTCCCCCCCCCCCCCCCCTCTTACCCTGTAATGTGCCGAACAGCAACGTGACAGGAACCTTGAAGGACAGGAGGTTGTAACCCCTGCCCATCAAAAGGGGAGGAAAGGATTACCAGTTCACCCCTTTACGACCCCACACCCATGATACGATGTAATGACAAAAAAGAGCATGACACAGTCATAGTCAGCTACATGAAGTGTCTAACAGCTTCACACAGCTCATGTGCTAACCTGCTATCTGATTTTTACTAAGGAAAAAACACAGAATAGAGAGGGCCCCCTTAAGAGCCCCGGTACCAGACTTACACATGTGCTTCTGTGGCCAACCTAACCCAGTTGTAGATCACAAGACACACACAACCCTTTATCACCACAAAAAATGGCAATTACACTCTACAGAGGAACGCCGTTTTTCATAATGAGAAAATACATAATTCTCGATTAGTATCGGCCACAGGCCTTGCTAAGCACACACGAAAAGTGACCAAACAATCTTTTCTTTAGGAAAATATAGTTTCTCAAGTGGTTTAGCACAACCCCAGCAACTAAGCTAAGGGTTACATCGTATCTCCACAACATGGTGACACAATATATTGTAAACAACATGTCTGAGAGGAGGGTGGGGAAGTCCCCATGGAACCGGGGGGAACACCCCTCCTACCTTACCCTTGATACGGCCAGTTGAACAGGTAAACCTGTTAATATGTGAACACACTGTTCATTGTCATTACAGGCTGAGAAAAGAATTCATTCTTCACTCATATGTCACTAAGCATAGCTTTATAGGTTAAATAACCCTCTTAGTTGTGAGTACATGGTACATGAACACACATGATGTTTCTCAATACAACAAACCAGATCATTTTTACATATGTAACAAAAAACCCGATTTGCATGGAGAAGCTAATACCAGTGACAAGACAATTCACACACAACTTGCGTCGTATCCTAAATGTATTGCAGCAACACCCGTTTTGGAAAACATCATTATTACAAAACATTAGAAGGGAAGGAAGAAGACGCGTTTTAAGGTCTGGTCGGGACCTTTCCTACTGTGAGCGCAGACCAAGCAAACTGCAGTCTGGCTAACAGGGCACAGATAGTAAACACAGCATTCCTGTGTTGACGACACGGGCAGCGTCGCTGCTCCACCCCGCCGCTACGGTTCTCCTTGTTGACGCAGTCCCCGCCGGCCGGGCTCCCGGTAGGTTCGACTAACATCCTCTGTCAAAGATGACGTCGTAGTCAGAGTGTTTAAAGCATGTTATAGTCTCAGAACGTTCAACAGTGTAGCATTAAGCTAACAGCCGATCGGCTGATAGCAACAAGCTAACGTATACCAGCCTGGTAAACACAGCGAGCTAACGCCGCAGCTAACAGCTGCGCGGCTAACAGCTGACTGGCAGTAGTCCATAACTAGCACGCAAGCTAACAGCTATCACCTGAACTGCATACAATGACATAACAAGCTACACTTCAGACAGGCCGCTGTCCCAATCCCTTCCCTAACAGGGAAAAGAAAAAGAGATGTCAGAACACAGTTTCAACGGTGATCCAGACACACACAGGGCCCTTTGAGCATGGAACTTCCGATAAAGAAGATCTTATGCCCACATTTCCTCGTTAGGGTAAACTTTCATTTGTATATGAAAGATGGGGCCTACACGGGACAGAGAAGCATCCGCTCTAGAATCCTGGGATCACCAGAACCTAGCGCGGGCCACTAGATTAGCCATCATGGGCATCAGGCCAAGATCCTCCGACCACCGTTTTAAGCCGAGAAGAGGACCCTAGCCTGGGGCGGCATTTCGTAAATTGTTAGCTAACCCCCATAGCATCAACAACAACCAGAGCTCGCAATCAAAACAGTAACTACCCAACCTGGAACCCACCGCTTCTCACAACAGTCGGTGCGTCCTACAGTCCAGCTGTGTTGCTGGAGGGTCTTACCCCATCCAGCCGCAGCAAGGAGGATTGTAGTTGGGAAGCATGTCAGCGGCGTGAGCTCCTAATACGAAAAAAACGGTGGAGGTGTAGAATGATCATCATCTTCCAGACACTCCAGTAACGAAGACAATATCGCCGTATTTTCTCGAAAATAGTGAGAGAGAAAATAAAGATATGATGTCAACGTATCTCTTGTTTTACAACTTTCTTCTACTAACAACCTCGTCAAGTGGGGATCTACCGAAGGCACTTCCTTGTGGTGAAAGCGAAGAAGGAGGCGAGTAGGTGACCACACACCTGCTTATGAAGGTAAGCGGATGGGGGTGTGGCCAGACGAATGTTGGGATGTAAAGGTACATGGTGGAATTTTTTATTCAGTGCCCGTGCACGAAGTGAAGTACAGTGCAAGTGTGATGCTGAGCAAGATCCATTACGAAACAGAACTTTATTTACTACTACTGGGCAGCAAACATAAGATCGTTACTATACTGGGTAAAGGGCGAGGACACAGCCCCCTGGTGGACAGTGCTGGAGAGAGCGTCGGTTAAATCCACCTCCCTATCTGCCTTGTTATGTGCTAAGCTCCCGTTCACACAGCCCATATCTAGCTTTACCTCGAACCCAGTTGTCATCCATTCGATAAAAGTGTGGAACCAATTTAGAAGAACCTTTTCCCTCAGGGAACTATCACTGGCTGCTCCGATCACAAGAAATCACATGTTTGTCCCATCAACGATGGATAGGGCCTTTGACAGTTGGGCTGGGAGTGGAGTGAGTACGCTGTCTGACCTCTATATAGACGGCAACTTTGCCTCCTTTGAACAGCTAGTACAGAAATACAAGATCCCTAGGTCACACTTCTATAGATACTTGCAACTCCGGAGCTTCGTAACTTTGAACTCGGACTGCTACCCAGTGTGTCCTCCTGCCTCCCTTTTAGACTCAATCTTGAACTGTAAACTGATCCAGAAACAGGCTATAAGCAGAATCTATGAACTACTTAATAGAAGCAAAATTACGAGTATATTGTTTAATATGTAATAGGTCATTGGAATGTACTCTCTATATCAGATAAGGTGGTTTTTGAAGATGAGGGGCATTTTGTCAACATCAGTTAAAAATGATGGACACTGTTGTTTATGAGGGCAACCAGGGAACCATTGTGATTGCTAGGAACCCAGTGTGTCAACATAGATGTAAACATGCCAATATAGAAAATATCATCTCATCAGATCTGTCATCAGAGAAGAAAGGATGACACCGGTTTACTGTCCAACGGACGACAGAGTAGCAGACACTATGAGGAAACCTGTTCCAAATTCAAATTGAAGGGATTTGCAAGGGTCATGTGAAAGTATTGACTGTCATACCCTGTTGATGTTTTTGGATTATATTATTTCCTTTGTAAAATGTTTTTCCAAGAAGTTATCCAGTATGCTAAACCCTAAGTGGGAGTGTTGAAGGCAGAGGTTCTGTGTAGGATTGTTAGTAACTGTCTAACTGCATATATAACTGTTTACACTAGTAACTGTCTAACTGCATATATAACTGTTTCCACTAGAGGGCGCTCTAGGCGGAGACACTCAGGAACACCGCCAGGTGGCGAGTATAAATAGTGGTGTCTTCTCCCACTTCTTTCTCTTTCCCCCAGTCTCTCAGTGAGAGAAGACCTGTAGTGTTACTGCTCTGCCATGTGAATAATAAACCATGCCAGTTAAGGCTCAAGATAGAAACCATGCCTCTTGACCACATTATTGTCGACCTATAGCCGAATTCTGTTAATAGACCGGCAAATGTAAACAGACGTGGGGCTGTTTGTAGAGCTAAATCTATACTTTATAGTATTGCTATCTGTCCATTATCATTGTCAATTGGGACCATAAACTGTCCCTTCAAAATGGATTAAAGAAAAAAAAATGTCATCAATACGTTCTCATTTTATAGCGCCGTGAATATAAGCGTTATACGGCATTTGGTTTAGTATATTTCCTGGAAAGCGAGATAAAGGGCTAATAGATACTAATGTTATATCCAATGGCATTTCCATTATACAGATGCTACAGTTAAAACTCAAACTGCATATGATCGGCACGATCCTCAAGCATGTATGTGTAACCCAGGTTTCAGATTCATAACTATTTAAGTCATAGGAACATAAATAGTTAATGCCATTGAATAAGAACATAAATAGTTAAGGCTATTATGTAAGAACATAAGTAGTTAATATTATTGGGTACCAAGTCCTTTGAATTACAGCATTGCCCTTTAATTTACTTCATGAAGCAAGATAGATGTCACGACAGCCACGCCTTGCTTTACAGCAGGTGAGTCTTGCGCACGCGCAGATGAGATTACAGAAACCACGGAGAAAGACACACAGTTGAATGCTGCTGGATAACGAGATGAAATATCATGATAAAACCAGTTATCAAACAGTTATAAAAGATTCCCCCAGTTGCAAAACCGAAGAAGCGTTGCAGTAAAGTAGCTGTAGCCTGCGGTTTTGGTGAGTTTCAATCAATATTGTGCTATTCAATTGTCGAGTGTGCAGAATGGTTAGCTCCATGCTACAAGCTAATAACGATAACGTAGCTTCATTCTGAGTCAAATACAAACTGCTCCAAGCTCAATTTGGTTAAATGAAAACTAGGAAGGAACCATTTCAGAAGTACTTATAATTGTATTGATATGCTGTACGATAAGAACAAGGTCTATATACATTTTGAATGTTTTTGAGAGTTTTATATCAACATGGGGAACGTTCCATATGCTAGCGCACTTTAGCCTAAATTAGCATGTGGCATATGTTAATCCCACGTGCTGTGATAAGATAGCCTACTTTAGCTTAGCATAGCTAAAAGTAGCCTGATTGATTATTCATTCTGAAAGCAATGAAAAGATGATGAAGCGATAAAAGATGGTAAATAGCTTTTATTTTCTGAATGCCTGCTTGACGCAGGCCAGGTTTTTTCAGCACCCCGTTCCACCCTGGGAGCAGTTCCAGACCACCCATCACCACGTGTGCCCACGCGGGACGATGCGGTGTGCCGGACCGATACAAGATGGCGAGCCAACCCACTGAACATCTGATATAGCTCAAGGCTAATGCCAGCCTGATTTGAATACCCCTGTTGCTCAACTCCTGTTACCTCAACAGTCCGGTAGTTTGGTTGAGTTGAGTGTGGTTAGGGAGAGAGAGAGAGAGAGAGAGAGAGACAGAGAGAGGACGCTGGCGCTGCTTGCTGCCGCTTCTCACTGTCGGTTGAGTTTTAATGTTAATTATTTTATTGTTTTATTGTCGTTTTTAAACCTATCTTGATCACTTGATCACTTTTTTTTAAAAACTCCTACTGCTACCTGTGGAGCCAGCCATTTTTAGCCTCTAGCTTTTAGCTTCTTAGCCCCCCTCTGGAACCTGTTAAACTGTCTGTTTTTCCGGTCACAGAGTGGTTTGCCTACCTGCCGGCGTGCTTCTTTTTTTCTCTACACCGACCATCCTGGTGTTGTCGCCGAACTCAAGCGGCACCATCTATCACCCGCCAGGCTGCCACAGCTTCCCACCTCCGTACGAGTGCTTCATGGCTAGAAGCTAGCGTCAAGTTCGGCTCTTCCTCCTTCGGAATGCGGCTATATTCCATCTTGCAGCTGCTGCGACTCAACTGCACACATATTCCAACCTGCCTTCCAACCATCAAACAACTGAAACTCCTTCCCCGGCCCCGGATCTTCCACAGGAGTGCCCAGAGGAAAGTTGTTTACACGCAGCAACAGCAGCACGGAGCCCCATTGCTTGGTCAGTCAATCCCCACTGTCGCAGTGGTGCGACGTCATCAGAGCGCTCCCTCTCTGCAGCCTTGTAGCTCCGTGAACATTACGAGCACTAGGTGGCACAGAAAACACGGAGTGGATTCCAGTGTTTTACGGCCCCTCCAAAAACACACAACACCGTCCACTGTTAAAATAGAACTTTTAAACGTTCGATCCCTCACATCAAATTCCTGCTCCATCCATGAGCACATTCTGGACAGAGGGATAGACGTAATGTGTCTTTGTGAGACTTGGCATCAGCCAGGGACCTACTCTGTCCTGAATGAAGCCTGCCCCCCCGGTTACACCTACCTAGAGAAAGCCCGCAGTACTGGGCGACGTGGCGGCGGTGTGGCCATTCTACATCGAGATGGAATAGAGCTGACCCCCCTCCCCCTGCCCCAGCCCTCCTCATTCGAATGCCTTGCTGCAAGGTGCAAACCCCCCTTCCCCATGACCATACTGGTCATCTACCGGCCACCCAAACCAAACCCAGCATTTATTCCCGAAATACATGACCTCCTAACCACCCTCTGTACTACATCTGCAAACATGATAATTCTCGGTGACATCAACATTCATGTTGACACCCCCTCATGCCACTCTGCTTCAGAGTTTCTACAAATACTGGACAGTGTCAACCTGACACAGCACGTGCACGTCCCCACACATGACAGGGGGCACACACTTGACCTTGTGATTTCCGACCCTGCTGCCCCTATTAACAACTTGTGTGTATACGACCCAGGCATGTCGGATCACATGGCCGTTTCCATGGATATGCTGTTCCCCCCCCCCACCCATTCAAAGCCCAAGCGCCAGATATGTTTCAGAAACATAAAAAACATCAACCTGGATGCTCTGGCCTTGGATCTTCAACATCTTGCCCCTCCTGCCCTCTCCTCAGCCAGTGACTTGGTAGGCTATTACAACAAAGCCCTGAGTGGCCTCCTGGATGTTCACGCCCCCGTGAAATCCAAGATGGTCACCTTCTCACGCTCTGCCCCCTGGTACACCAGCGAGCTGAGGGAGATGAAGGTGGCTGGCCGTGTCCTTGAGCGACGCCTCACTGCGTCGGGACTCACCGTGCACAGAGAGGTCTACAGAGAGCACCAAAAGGCCTACTCCAAAGCCCTGAAGGACGCTCGGTCACGGTTCTACTCCAACATCATCAACAATAGCCCCGGCAATTCCAAACAGCTTTTTTCCACCATACACCACCTCCTCAAACCCCAAACCCAGGCACACAGAGAGACCACTGAGAAGCGATGTAATGACTTTATGTCATTTTTCACATCCAAGGTTGAGGGCATCCGCTTTCTCCTCCCCGGCTCCTCTTCCTCACCTGCTCCACCTGCTGTCTTACAGCCTGAAGTCTCCCAGCTCCTCCGCTGTTTCAGCGACACCACGCAGCGGGAGGTCGAGGCCATCATCGGGAGGATGAAGTCATCCACGTGTGCTCTGGATCCCCTCCCCACAGCCCTGGTGAAAGCCAACATCCGCACTATTGGCCCCCTCATGACCAGCACCATCAACCTCTGCTTGCAGGCTGGCCACGTTCCGCCTGCCCTCAAAACTGCAATCATCACCCCCCTCCTGAAGAAACCCACCCTGGACCCAGAGGCCCTCGTCAACTACCGGCCCATCTCCAACCTCCCGTTCCTTTACAAGGTGCTGGAGAAGGTAGTTGCGAAGCAGCTCCTAGCACACCTCGGAGACAACAACATCTTCGAGAAGTTCCAGTCTGGTTTCCGCTCCGCGCACAGTACAGAGACAGCCCTGGTCAGGGTAACCAACGATCTACTGATGGCGGCGGATGCGGGAACCCCATCCATTCTGGTCCTTCTCGACCTATCGGCAGCCTTCGACACGGTGGATCATCCCATTCTACTGGACTGTCTCCACTCCAATGTCGGACTCCGCGACCTAGCCCTTGGCTTATTCCAGTCCCTCTTGGCTGGTCGGACTGAGTGTGTCTCCCTCGGGGGCGCAACATCCTCCAACCACCCTGTCACCTGCGGTGTCCCCCAGGGATCCGTCCTCGGCCCCCTGCTGTTCACCCTGTACATGCTCCCCCTCGGCCGCATCATCGGCCGGCACGGTGTGTCTTTCCACTGCTACGCTGACGACACCCAGTTATATATCCGGATCACACCATCATCACCTTCATCACCCCCCACACTGACTACTTGCCTGGAGGAGACTAAGGCGTGGATGAACCACAGGTTTCTCCAGGTCAACAGCTCCAAAACACAAGCCATGCTGATCGGTACCCCACACCAGGTCCGGTCAACCACCATCACCACCATCTCCTTCTCCGGTCAGGACATTCCCCTTTCCACCCTTGTCACCAACTTGGGCGTGAAAATGGACCCCCACCTCACATATGATACACACATCAAACACCTCTGCAAGACCTCTTTCTTTCACCTCCGTAACATCACCAAACTCCGCCCCTCACTCACCCTGGCAGACTCGGAGAAACTCGTCCACGCTTTTGTTTCCTCCAGGCTGGACTATTGCAATGCACTCCTCATCGGGATTCCTAGCAAAAGCATTAAAAAACTGCAAACCATTCAGAATGTCGCTGCTAGGATCCTGATGAGGGTGCGCAAATATGATCACATCACCCCCACCCTCAGATCCCTTCACTGGCTCCCCGTGGAACACAGAATTGAGTTCAAGGTGTCCCTCCTCACTCACCAGTGCGTACACGGTGGTGCCCCTGCCTATCTCAAGGAACTCCTCACCCCCCAGTCCTCCTCACGTTCCCTCCGCTCCGGCACAGCCTACCTCCTCAAAGCCCCCAGGACTAAGCTGCACTCCATGGGTGATCGCGCCTTCTGCTCCGCCGCACCCAGACTGTGGAATGCTCTCCCCATCCACCTGAGAGCACCACAATCCGTCGAGGTTTTTAAAAGGGGCCTAAAAACATTTCTTTTTAACAAGGCTTTTGCCTGAATTTTCTTTTACTTTTTTTTTTTTTTTTTTTTTTTTTTACTTCTATTCATTTTACTATTATTTTTATTTTATTTTACTCTTAGGTTCTTCCATTTTACTGGTTGTTAGTCTTTTTAATTGTTTTTATTAATTTTAAATTGTTTTATTCATTTAACTTTTGTATTTGTCTCCTGTAAGCGCTCTGAGATTCTCGCGAATGTGGAGCGCGGTACAAATCGAATCCATTATTATTATTATTACTGATGAACTTGAATAATAAGAACTTCCACGGATTGAACTGATTGCACGAGAATACAAGGACATTCCAAGGGCTTCGACCCTGTTCACCTTTTGTTATTTTGATATTGTGTTTTGTATTTGATTTGATTTAATTTGATATATGGGTACTGATATTTCTCCTATAAGAAATATCAGAAGAAGGGAGACTTAAAGGGTAATTACACCCAGTAAGATACTTGAACCACTGATAAAACACTGATATTCTCCTATAAGAAGGGAGACTTAAAGGGTAAATACACCCAGTAAGATACTTGAACCACTGATAAGATACTTGAACCATTGATATTCTCCTATAAGAAGGGATACTTAAAGGGTAAATACACCCAGTAAGATACCTGAACTACTGATGTTCTCTTGTAAAGAGGATGAGTTAAAGGGTCAATGTACCCAATAAGATACTTGAATCCCATTGATGACATTGATTATAGTTGAATCACTGATGGTTCTCCTGTAAAGAAAGAAGGTTTAAAGGGTAATTTCACCTAATAAGGTATTTGCATTCTCATAACCTAGAATATTCTAATTGGTACTTTTGTTGTGTTACACCTTCCAAGGAAGAGTTTAAAGGAGCATTTCACCTAACAAGGTATTTGCGTTCCCTGCACATTTAAAGGTTTAAATTAATATGTTTAAACATTTACCTATTGAAGTTATAAACTGATATAGAGTTTACTGACAATAAAAGGATACATCCAATATCCAACCTTGAACCTAGCTTTTAGCTAGAGATAACCTCAGAGACGTCTGAACCAAACCTAATGTGTTGATCCAAGCAACCTAGGGCTTGATATCGAACTAACCCTTTAAAGGAGAGGTTACTGAAAAAACCTAAAAGGGATACTTCGAACCACTTTACGTCTGTATGTATTGTTACTGTCTAGCTAGCGCGCTTTTGGTTAATAAACTGGTTATTATTATAATTCTGTCTCTGGTCCACTATTCTTTTAATTGTGCATATTACTCCTCTCCTCATTCGTACCTAGAACTGTGCCCGTGGCGAACAGCTGTTACAATAAGTGACACAAGTGCTACATATGCATGAAAGGGGGGGGGGGGGGCGGGGGACGTCGTTTCTTATTATTGATTACCAATAACCGTGTTCGTCTAAGTAGCCACATAGGCCGATCGTATCGTATCATAACAAGGCTTGATCGGGCTTTAATTTACGTGAAAAAGATCTTACCATGAGCCGGTTGGATCCCCCCGAGCATTTCCCCGTTATCGATCGCCATCTGGTAGAACAATATGTCCATTGGCTGATGATAAATCCCCTTATTGAATAGTGAAATCCGCGATCCAAAACGTAATCCAAGCTACATGCTGCACATCCAGAATCCTGCTAACTGAAAACTCCATTGAAAGTAAAAAAAAAAAGACTGCTCCGTTCAGCCACAGGGCACACTGCATTATCACGATAGCGCCCCTATGAGGATCTGGCCGGTATTGCACTTTCTCGAATTCAAAGAGTAGGGTACATCTGCAGTGCATCTCGGCGACCTTGAATAGGTTATTAAAATGGAATAAAAGCAAAAACAACTTGCCACGGATATATCCGTGCTTCTGTCCACAACGGGTGGAATCGAAACACGGAGATCTCTGTGGTCGGGCGCCATTGTGTTAATACCCCTAGAAATGTTGTGTACCAAAAATAAACACTAAATGCCTTCAGCACTTTATACAAGCACATTTTCTGAAATTCTGCCTAGTCTATTATTGTCCAAAGAAAATTATGGTTGAGAACAGAACAGTTAGCGTCTTCTGTGAAAAAACATTATCTCTCAAACAATACTTGTCCAAGCTGTGGTAGTGAATGTATTGTAGCGATCAGTCATGCAGTAATGTCAGGAAGAATGAGGAGAGGTTGTATTCGTATATGGTGGTTTAATTCCAGCTCAATATGGGTTTTACAGGTTAATACTTCCCACAACACAGCTAACTGCTAATACGCTCGCTTCACGACAACCTAACATCCGGTCTGTCCTCTCATATCTCCCGGGGGGAAACAGCACCCCCAGCTAAACAGAGCGACATATATAGCTTATTATATTACCTGAACGGTCGTGTCTGGTGTGGGCACTGTGGGGTGCTAAGTGTAGCGTGATCCGCTCTGCGTTGTGTCTTTAAGGTTTTTCGAAATAGGATGGCCAGTTCACATCCAATTTATTTCTGCGATCTGTTATCAAGCAAACACAGCACAAACAATAATGGCGTGAGCTACCGTCTGCCGCAGGTGTACTCCACCTCTGCTCTCCTTTAGTTTCAGTCAGAGAGGCCCAAAGAAGCGCGAAACGCGCGTGAACAGCAAACTCAAGGTACACTTACTCAGTGTCGTGTACTACAAACAATACATTTAAAGAAAGTGTGCAATTATCAATTCAATCAAAATTAAACTGAAATACAAAACAACGATTCATACCTGTTATCAAGCAAACACAGCACAAACAATAATGGCGTGAGCTACCGTCTGCCGCAGTTGCACTCCACCTGCCATTGTTAACAGAATACTAATTATTACACAACTGTACTTTTGCTGTTTGACACAGGCAGAAAAAATAATGATCATCACACACATGAAAATTGCAGCACCAAAACTAAAACATAACTCACAATTACAATGTAGACATAGCGATTCAAACAAATATCGGAACACCAAAAATGCATACCTCTGCTTGTGAGAACTGGAGTCTGGAGCACAGCCCAATTGCTGAATACACGAGAAGAGAAAGGGAGCGGTTTCAAGGGTGTTTAATTGAATAGAGCAACACAGGAATTGGGGGGGGAAATAGAACGGGGTTAATGTTCTGTCCTGTGGCTGCCACGGCGGCAGTGAGCGAGCAAGCGGTCCTGGTGCTTGTCGGGGGAGCTGCTGGGGGGGCAGTGGGTGAATAGGGGTTCCTCTCGGGAACAGGTGACGTCCAGACAGGGACGCTGGAGCTGCTGGGTGGCAGCGGGAGATAGGTGTTCCTCTCGGGAACAGGTGACGTCCAGACAGGGACACTGGAGCTGCTGGGTGGCAGCGGGAGATAGGTGTTCCTCTCGGGAACAGGTGACGTCCAGACAGGGACGGCGGTCCTTTGGGGCACAGGAGAGAAACGAGTTAGAGTAAGCCAATACACGGAGGGTATCTAGCAGTAGAGCTTGTGGCAGAGACGTCGTACCTGGGCAGTGGTAATTAATACCACGACAGCTTCTGGTCAGCATCGAGGTGTAGATATAGTCCCCTCATCAGGGGAGGATAGGGTGCAGCTGGGGAGAGTGGTGTGCTTGCCCGTGTGTGAATTAGGGGGATGGAATACAGCTGGGTGAATGAGGGTGAAGGAAGGGGTGACTGAAGAAAGAGAGGATGATGAGGAGTGCGCAGTGGATAGAGAGGAGGATGAAGAGGAGCGTGTGGAGGACGTGAGGGGAAAAGGAGGGGGAGTGAAGTAGGCCCGTGCTGTGATTATGACAGGACCCCCCCCTCTACGGGTGCCTCCCGGCGGCCCAGGCTTGTCAGGGTGAGCCAGATGAAAGTCCCGGACGAGATCCGGGTCCAGGATCATCGACCGGGAGATCCAGCTCCGCTCCTCCGGGCCGTAGCCCTCCCAGTCGACCAGGTACTGGAAGCCGCGGCCGCGTTGCCGCACGACCAGCAACTCCCGGACCACGTAGGCCGGGTGGTCGTCTATCACCAGCGGAGGAGGGGGCTCTGGAGCAGGGGGAGACAGGGGACTGGAGACCACCGGTTTGAGCTGGGAGACATGGAAGGAAGGGTGAATGCGCATATGGGGGGGGAGCTGGAGCTTGACAACAGAGGGATTAATGAGGGACAGGACCTTGTAGGGCCCCACGAAACGGGGGGTTCGTTTCCGTGAGACGGATTTGAGTGGCAGGTCCCGAGATGAGAGCCATACCATCTGACCTGGTACATAGGCGGGAGCCGGGGTCCGGTGGCGGTCGGCGAAGCGCCGGTTCTGGTCCGCAGTCCAGAGCAGCGCAGCCCTCGTCTCCTCCCAGATCGTCCTGCAGCGATGGTACGGCGATCTCCTCTTCCTGGGCAGGGAACAGCGGGGGTTGGTAGCCCAAAGATGACTCAAAGGGGGACTGACCTGTGGCCGCCGAAGAGAGGGAATTGTGGGCGTATTCCACCGACGGCAGGAAGGCGCTCCAGCCGGAGGGGTCCCGGGCTGTCACGCAGCGGAGTGCGGATCCCAGGTCCTGGTTGGCCCGCTCCGACTGGCCGTTGGTCTGAGGGTGGAACCCGGAGGAGAGGTTGACCGTGGCCCCCAGAGTCCGACAGAACGCCCTCCAGACCTGGGATATGAACTGAGGGCCTCTGTCGGAGACGATGTCAGCTGGGATCCCATGGAGCCGGAAGACGTGGAGTACCATCAGGTCAGCAGTCTCTGCAGCAGAGGGGAGTTTGGGGAGAGCAACGAAGTGCACAGCCTTTGAGAAACGTTCCGGTGCGGGGACAGGGGGTTCCCTATGCAGGGGGCTTGGTGCAGCGGGGGTAGCGGCTGATGAGCCCTGCTGTGACAAGTGTGCCTCGATAAGTTGATACTGTTTCTCTCGTTCAATGGAGTCGAGGGCGAGAGCGGCCAGCTGTGCCGTGACGGCGTCTAGGGAGTGGGCGAGTTGGTCTACCCGGACGGTCTGGCCGTTAATGATACTCACAGACTGCTTCTGAAACTTTTTCCATTCCTCGGTCTCGTGTACAGCTGGTGCTGTCATCTTGGTCGTGGTATTCTGTGAGAACTGGAGTCTGGAGCACAGCCCAATTGCTGAATACACGAGAAGAGAAAGGGAGCGGTTTCAAGGGTGTTTAATTGAATAGAGCAACACAGGAATTGGGGGGGGAAATAGAACGGGGTTAATGTTCTGTCCTGTGGCTGCCACGGCGGCAGTGAGCGAGCAAGCGGTCCTGGTGCTTGTCGGGGGAGCTGCTGGGGGGGCAGAGGGTGAATAGGGGTTCCTCTCGGGAACAGGTGACGTCCAGACAGGGACGCTGGAGCTGCTGGGTGGCAGCGGGAGATAGGTGTTCCTCTCGGGAACAGGTGACGTCCAGACAGGGACGCTGGAGCTGCTGGGTGGCAGCGGGAGATAGGTGTTCCTCTCGGGAACAGGTGACGTCCAGACAGGGACGGCGGTCCTTTGGGGCACAGGAGAGAAACGAGTTAGAGTAAGCCAATACACGGAGGGTATCTAGCAGTAGAGCTTGTGGCAGAGACGTCGTACCTGGGCAGTGGTAATTAATACCACGACAGCTTCTGGTCAGCGTCGAGGTGTAGATATAGTCCCCTCATCAGGGGAGGATAGGGTGCAGCTGGGGAGAGTGGTGTGCTTGCCCATGTGTGAATTAGGGGGATGGAATACAGCTGGGTGAATGAGGGTGAAGGAAGGGGTGACTGAAGAAAGAGAGGATGATGAGGAGTGCGCAGTGGATAGAGAGGGGGATGAAGAGGAGCGTGTGGAGGACGTGAGGGGAAAAGGAGGGGGTAGGCCCGTGCTGTGATTATGACACTGCTCTCCTCTAGTTCCAGTCAGAGAGGCTGCGCACAGATTTGAGATGAAAATAAAAGTTTCTGTTTATAATCTAGTGTGGTAGTATTGACGTTGAATTTCATAATTAATAGGTGAGAATAAATTAGACCCATAATGTAAAGCCAGATGTATCTTTCAATAGCAGAGAGAGACTCAGTGGCTAAAACAGTCTCAACTGTCAGTTGAGACAGCTGCAGCAGATAAACAGCATGAGCCATTCTCAACCCCCACTCAAACAATGACTAAATTAGAGAGGAGAACAAACACCTTTTCGAACTGACTGTATGTAAATGCTGATCAAAGACAGCTGGGCTTGACCACAGGGCAGGCCAGTTTTAGACATACTGAAGAAATGATTAGTCATGGACACTGAGTCACAAACAAAGTTATATCTATTAATCAACTGTTTAGTATCAAAAGAGTAAACCATAATGGGTAAATTCATATATACGGGAGATACAGTTGGTAAAAGGTTTATTGGAACAGTACGGCAATCAGTTGAGTTGAGAGATCACACCAAGGAGGGGGGGGCCATAAGGACCCCCCTGCTTATCACTGAGGGAAGATGACATCACACCAGCCCCCACCCGTGGGACAGGACCCACACAGGAAATCGAGGAGGGGGGGGGCAACCAGCCCCCCCCCCCCAGAGGAAACCAGGGGGAAGGGCGGACCGCCCTTCCAGAAGCACCAGCCGGATTGGAGGACCATATTAGTAAAATGTGCTATTATTGGCTAGAAATTATAGGATATAAGGGGACACAAAATGTTAGTCTGGAGCCCAGATCACCCAACCCCGATCTGCGTGCTCCCCGCGCCCCACCCAGAGACTACTGTGAGCTGATTGCATTTTACGTGAGTAAATCATGGGAAACACCAATAGTTGTTTATAGAGTAGAGTAATGTACAGATCCCTGATCTGTAAACCAGATTTACTCATGTATAATGTGTACAGTAAATTCTCTATGTTCAAATTATGTTAACCAAGTGACTGTTTCTGTACATATTGGGGTTTGAGAATGCAAACCTTATTTGTGATTTCTGTACACAGGCAGCCATGTTGATGTTTTCTGATAATCTTTTGTATGCAAAAGGCAAACTTCTTATTCACCTTGGCCTCTGGCTCAAATAAATGTTGAATTGGACTATAGTTCATGGTTTGGTCTGGCTACACGTTTATTTCTTCCATCTGCTTTAAGTCAGATGAAGAGACCAACAATTCTATCAATATGATCCCTTTCTCCTCCTTCCAGATAAGCAATCTCATTGTACTGTACTACAATAACCTTAGATTATTGTAGGATTCTGTAGGAATTTACTACAGAAATGGTGCCGTTCTTCCCACCCTGTTGTATCCCCCCCTGAAGAGGTGCGGTGAGGTCTCTGGACCTTGCTGTGTGTTGGGGACGTGCAGGGAAAAGAGCTGGGGGTTGCTGCGTTTGAAGTTGCAGGCAGGGGCTTATTGTCTGGAATGGAGGACAGGGGGACAGGATGAAGGCTGGTTGTGTACGCCACTTGTTGGGACCCACGGTGAATATGGCCTTTTGCATACAGGGATGGGGGAGCGGTGACTTAGGTTAGGATGTCCGGAGGTATAGGGATCGCGCTTGTTGTGCAGTGAACATGCAAACGTGGGCTTTTTATGTTTGTGTGTTTGTTCAGACACAAGAGGCCGTTCCCGGCCTATGCGGGCCACGGGGGTTGAGTCTCGTATGGAATATACTTTATGAACTATACGAGGGGGGTTGCACCAAGATGAGGCCTCATGTAATATGAAGAGACATTGGGGGCACAAACTGTCTTATTATGGGAAATGGTCATAGCGTCGGATGGCGACAGGTGAAAGGCTTTTCTGGCCAGGAAGCGCGGTAATCTGGTGGCGTTCGACAGGGGCGCGTCCTGAGTATATGAGAACCCTAAAATTATTCTCAGGAAGAGGGCGCTGTAATGATTGATGATTTTGGCGGGTCTGTATAGTGGGAGAGCAAATCAGGTATGGAAAAGATGATTTAGGACCTGCGTAATCGGGGAATGTGGTTTGTGCGGTTACAGGATTATCACGTAATAATTGATATAAGCAGGGCTGGCGTGTTCAAGAGGCTCAATAATAGTGGTTTGCTGACTGAGCGTGATAGACAGGACGTGTCTGCGGGAAACTATCGGCCGAATTAAATGAATATGTATGTTCGACTTTAGGGCGTAATATCGAACGGATCCGGAGATCCTTTTTGATCTTGAACATAACCGGCGTGTTGATTAATTGCGTGCGCTGTGATACAAGGCGGACGATGTGCTTAAAAACATTTGGTTAAGATGACTGATAAAGTACTTAGTGGGAATTCGATTACAAAGCTATGGTAAGCTTAAACATTCAGTAATGATTGAATGTGGGAACAATGGCTATGATTAGGTATGATTGATGGTACGTAGGAGCTTATTGTTGTATTGTTATGATATTTTAATGACCAACGAACATGGGTCTGGGGCGAGTCATATTGGTGATTGGGGCTAGCTAGCTTAGCTCTGTGGAAAAGTCCTGTGGCGGCGATTGCAGGTAAGAAGCGAATCGAGGCGTAGGTTGGAGAGATTGTGGCCGTTTTGAGGGTTATTATTGATGCAGTAACGATTGTGTATGATATTAAGAAGTCGCTGCTTGATGACGTCATGGTGTTGAATGGAGAGTGTGTAACGTTCACGGTACTGCGGAGCCAGGCGGAGAGAAGGGTAGGAGAGATGATTCGTGTTGGACTATGTGTGCGGCGTTGGATGGTGTGAATGTTTTAAAAATTATTTTCTTTTGAGGTAGTTGGTTATTTTAAGCATGTGTGAATTGTTTATGGTTGGATTGGTACTGGGCGGATTACAGGGATGAACGGATCTTGAAAGGCACGGCTCCCGTGAGGGCATTGAACGTCGCATTAGGGTTGGCTAGCGGGTTAGCTGGTATGAGAGTTTGGGCGATAGCGCCGTGGAAAGGGTTCGTGCAATTTTATGTTTGGAAGCGGCGGGTGGCGTTGAGTGAGCGATGCTTATGTGTGAAGCAATTGTGTGATAATAACGTTGATTGGGAGTTATTTGCGAAAGTTGGTCGCTTCTGACGTCATAATTGTGGGACCTAGGGCTTGGGAGGCGCTGGGGCTGGCTAGGCTAGTTAGCTTGCGTGCCGTTGTTTTGTGGAGTTGGCGAGCGACATATGTTACGTTTCGAGTTTTGAGAATGATGTTTGGGAAGTGTTAAAGAACGCGGTGGATGTCGTGGCAGTGTGTTGTGTTGAAACAAGGCGTTTATGATATTAGTTATGCTTTGCCGTAATACATCGTCCGGGGTGCGCCGTTGGCTACTGTGCATGCGCGGTACAACGTGGATCAATGCATTCGTGGTAATTCGCTCAGGGGACAGTAATAACGGGTAAGGGTATACTCTGCATTATGTAAAATGGTTGTGTTTGTATATTGTGCATTCTAGTGAATATTCTGCATTTTGTAAAGTGGTTGTGTTTGTGTATTGTGCATTGTGCATTCTGTGGGTTGTAGACGATGTTCTGGGAGTGGGTTTGGTGGTATTACTGCAAATTGTGTAGGGGTAGCATGTGATGGGACAGGTGGTTAAAATAGGATTAGATGATTTAAAATACATGCCCTTAACTTACACTGGGATTCATATACCAGACACACATTGTACTTGTAATAAATGGGCAATAAATATGTTACACAGGGGGAGTCTTGTCCAAGGGGGAAGGCATATCGCTTGCGTCATATTTTGATTAATACATCTACATTTCTTTCACATGTCACCTGTATACAGGGCTAGGCGTTCCCAGAATATTCTGTTTACAGTTATGAGACTTGGCATGAATGGAACTTAAATAATGATAATGTTTGATTTCTGATGTGTACATTGTTAGTGGTGGGTTTGATATTTTTATCCAAGGGGGGATGAGTAGTTGATTGATTAAAAATAGTACAGCTAAATACATACAAAAGTAAGATACAGTAGAGGAACATTCCTAAACCTGTTTACAACCATTGAGGCTTGGTGCACATGTATGACTAACCACTATAATGTTATGTTGAAATGAAGCATGCTTACATGTATAATAATTAGAGTTGATGGGGTATTTCCAGTTTTTTAAATTTATGTAACGTGTACAATTGTAAGCTTGGAATAATGATGTTGTGTTTTATGTAGCTTGAATTAAGATACTTGTATAGAATGCATTGATGTTAAAATGTCAGATATTGATACTTGGTATAGCTTTGAGGCCATTGATTTAAATAGGCTGATGTTTATATTAAGATCTATTGCGAGTCCGGGGGTCACAATAGGATAACTTAGTGGCGGGGGACTAGTTTCTTTAATGATATGATTGTGTTTACAGTAGTTGAGATAAAATGTGTGTTTTATAGATGATTTGTGTGCAATGATGAACCCTTTGTTGATTACAGGAAATAATGGGGTTTTGTATGCCCGAGGGCCAACAAGGCCTCAGTTGAAAGCTGTATGATAGGTCACAAGGGGGGATGGTTAACAGATGCGGTTTATGACGTTGCAGGGAAGCAGAGAGGAGAATAGGTTTTAGACCAGGGGGGATGGTAAACCTGTGGTTTATGATCACTGTTACGCTCACGGGAAAGACCAAGAATATCTTCACAGTAGGAAGTGATAACGTTGTATGCCCAGGCGGGGGCAAGGGGGACAGCTGTTGTTTACAATGGCTGTTTGACAGGATGACGAGGCAAGATGCAACGGGGGAGAGGTCACAGGTGGAGATAGGAGAGAACAGTCAAAGTGGGATAACAGATAGGGTTATTTTTAGAGCAGAGGACAGGAAGTGGTGGTGGGCCGGGGCCAGGAAGTGACAGGGAGGTGAGACAGGGGAAGGTTTGTCAGGGAACAGTTGGAGTGTGAGTGTGGGAAATCAAAGTAGGCATTCATTTGGGGTTATGACTTATGAATGTTAACTGTTTTGGTAAGGGAATATTTGGGTCTGTCTGTGCACTGGAAGGCATGGATAGGTCTGAATTAAAGATGGATTCCAGTCCGTCTTTGAAGTGAGAGTAGAGGAGCAGATGTGAGGATAGACTGTAGTAGCCTGAGGTTGAGAGCAGAAAAGTTGAGAGCAGAAAAGTTGAGAGCAGAAAAGTAGAGAGCAGAAAAACTAACATTGTTTGTCGGTTTGTGGTTGATTAACGAGTTGTATGAGAGAGAGTTTGAAAGTATTTGTTTAGGTTCAAATGATAAGTGTAACTGTGAATGAATTGAGTGGCGTGTGAGTGTGTGTCAGGATGTGTTAATTTCAGGGGGTGATTGAAACTGTGATGTGAGCGAGGGACACATAGGAAGACAGGTTAGAATTAGAGACACATAGTCATTTGCAGAGCGATAAGAGTTAAGAGTTAAAGTGATTTTATTTTGTTTTATTGCTTTCATTTGGTATTGTTTCTTTTAGAAGGGGTAGTCACTCAGTACATATGTTTATTTGAATTTTTGAGTGTGTGGCCTGAATGGGTTTGAATGGGACCTGTCGGGGTGCCTGTGCTGGCTTGAGAGGTGTCAAAATCACAGTGACAGGTGTGATGAGGTTTGGATGTAAGGTTTTTGGGATTCTTTTCTTTTCTTTCTAAATAACCATTGAGGTGGTCTAAGTTTGGAGCTTGTTGATTTCATTGATTTGCTATTTTTGGGTATGAATGGTAATTTACTTTCACATGTGAGGTCTGTTGGAATGTTTTTTTGATTATTTGCCTTTTGTTTCTTATTTCTCATCTGTTATGGTCTGGGTGAGTGGAGAAAGCTGGAGGCTGGAGGAAGTGGCGTCAAAACGCCAACGGAGTGTCGACAAGAGCTAAGTGGCCCCGTCGCGTTTGCATATGATTACTCATTTGGTTTCTCTTGAAAATATTTGACATGTTATGTGAAAAGAAATTTGTTTTGTGTATTCCCTCGCAGATTTCAGTGGAGGGGGGAAGACGGACCATCACAGGTAGAGGAATCATGGAGGAGGTGTAGGAATACATTTCATTTGATTACGACACAATGGTGTGAACCCGTTCAGTCATTTCCTGTGGGAGATTGTTGGATTGTGAAAAGAGGTCGCTTGTGGACGCTGGCCCCTCCTTCAACATAGCCCCGAGAGCAGCGGCCGAAGGTTTGGGAAAAACCGCCAGGCTGACAGAGTCGTCTGTAGATCCAAGGAAATACAGTCATGGGTCAGAATGTGATGAGATCACAGGCCTACAAACGGGGTGAAGGGGGTGGCAAAAACGGTCAGAGACTGTGCAAAAAAGATGAGCGAGGGCCTCTGGGATGTGGTGGTTGATTAGTATGTTGAACGGGAGGTGACTGAACGGTAACAACTGGTATAGATTATGACACAACGCAGGGGTACTGAACACATTCACATAGGTAGAATATTAGGCGTAGATTATGGCCAAAGTGAGGTGGTGAAAAAATAAATTTCTTTGAGTGATGCTCCGCCTTCCCTGCCCGACTGATGCGCCGAGGTGGTAGGTATTATGTCCATGATATGTTCATAAAGGGGGGAGGATAGGTGAGAAGACCAACTGATTTGATTATGCAAATGTGATTGTGCTGTCTTGGAAAAGGAATTAACAAGAGAAAAAAGCAAAATGTATGTAAAAATGAATACTAATTTTTGTATCTCCCCCAGATCTTATGAAAGAATGTGGAATCAAAAGTGCTGTAACTTAAGAAAAATGGGTTTAAAAAAATTGTGTTTTATTTAAAGGTATAATGATTAGATTAAATTGTTTTATTGTTTTCAACAAGCCCAAAAGTTGTTGTTTCAAAAGTAGGCCTCTGGCTAGGAGCCTTGAGGAGCAAAAACTCATTGATGATATGTACCAAAGAAAAATGGAAAAAGAAAAAATGGAGAAATTGGAAAAAAAATGGTTTTTAATTTTGAAAAAATGATTTTTATTATTAAAATGTATGGTTAGTATGTATAGAAAATCAAGTCAATATATCGTATGTGACGATAAGAATCGTCAAAGTGGGGAATGTGGTAGTATTGACGTTGAATTTCATAATTAATAGGTGTGAATAAATTAGACCCATAATGTAAAGCCAGATGTATCTTTCAATAGCAGAGAGAGACTCAGTGGCTAAAACAGTCTCAACTGTCAGTTGAGACAGCTGCAGCAGATAAACAGCAAGAGCCATTTTCAACCCCCACTCAAACAATGACTAAATTAGAGAGGAGAACAAACACCTTTTCGAACTGACTGTATGTAAATGCTGATCAAAGACAGCTGGGCTTGACCACAGGGCAGGCCAGTTTTAGACATACTGAAGAAATGATTAGTCATGGACACTGAGTCACAAACAAAGTTATATCTATTAATCAACTGTTTAGTATCAAAAGAGTAAACCATAATATTAGAAATGGGTAAATTCATATATACGGGAGATACAGTTGGTAAAAGGTTTATTGGAACAGTACGGCAATCAGTTGAGTTGAGAGATCACACCAAGGAGGGGGGGGCCATAAGGACCCCCCTTCTTATCACTGAGGGAAGATGACATCACACCAGCCCCCACCCGTGGGACAGGACCCACACAGGAAATCGAGGAGGGGGGGGGCAACCAGCCCCCCCCCCAGAGGAAACCAGGGGGAAGGGCGGACCGCCCTTCCAGAAGCACCAGCCGGATTGGAGGACCATATTAGTAAAATGTGCTATTATTGGCTAGAAATTATAGGATATAAGGGGACACAAAATGTTAGTCTGGAGCCCAGATCACCCAACCCCGATCTGCGTGCTCCCCGCGCCCCACCCAGAGACTACTGTGAGCTGATTGCATTTTACGTGAGTAAATCATGGGAAACACCAATAGTTGTTTATAGAGTAGAGTAATGTACAGATCCCTGATCTGTAAACCAGATTTACTCATGTATAATGTGTACAGTAAATTCTCTATGTTCAAATTATGTTAACCAAGTGACTGTTTCTGTACATATTGGGGTTTGAGAATGCAAACCTTATTTGTGATTTCTGTACACAGGCAGCCATGTTGATGTTTTCTGATAATCTTTTGTATGCAAAAGGCAAACTTCTTATTCACCTTGGCCTCTGGCTCAAATAAATGTTGAATTGGACTATAGTTCATGGTTTGGTCTGGCTACACGTTTATTTCTTCCATCTGCTTTAAGTCAGATGAAGAGACCAACAATTCTATCAATATGATCCCTTTCTCCTCCTTCCAGATAAGCAATCTCATTGTACTGTACTACAATAACCTTAGATTATTGTAGGATTCTGTAGGAATTTACTACACTAGCATAACAACATTACTCTGCTACATTAGCAAGCGACAGCCGATCGCATCGCCAGGTGACGTTGCTCGCCTGGCGTGTGCTTTTGACGTAGCTTAAGAGAGACAAATGAAAGAGGAATGGAAGCGTTGTTAGTGCGACAGTAGAGTGTGTAATAAACCAGTTTTGTTTTGCATCGGAAAACGACTCCGTCTGTGCTATTATTACCGCACTCCTACAGTGCTATGCATCTGAGGATAAACTACCCAGACAAAACAAAAACTATGTAGCCTATTTTTCTTCAAGGCGTTTTTAGGAGACATCTTCATTTCAACACTGCAGCACACACATCCACATGTACATGTGACAGATCGTATCGGACTCCTCTGCGTTGTGTATTAAATGCTGATGCCCCGAGGGAGAGTCGAACCCGGGTCTCCCGCTCTGCGTGCAACGACATAGACCGCTGCACTAAGAGGTGAATTCACTTCTGGTTACCGTACATATGCGTCTATTAACCCTGTTATGGGGAAGTGAGTTTAACTCGCAGCCCGCTTACTGCCACAGTCACTTCTCAACACACTTGTTTTACCGTGACTGTGGATATACTCACGGACCTCCGTTACATACACACTCACTTTAAACAAACAGTCACCTTACCACTCACTTTACTCACTTTAACACACTTTATATTTATCTATTATTAAAGAGATTTGCACTATACATTACCTCATTTGCACCCTACCCTAAGTTTTGTACCTCTGCAGTGTACCTCACTGTTACTCATTTTACTCTGTATTGTATACTGTATATATATTGACTTTAATTACTTTTTACTTGCTTCTTAATTATTTTTTTTTACTTACTTTCTTTTTACTGTATACTGTAGTAGCACACTCTCAGGGGTTCATATAGAAACAAGCATGTCATCATAAAGTATTCTGTATTGTGTTGACTTGTGACTAATAATAAACAAACTTGAACTTGAAACAATGTGACATATTTTTGATGTCTTTATCTTGCAATACAATTGTCTTGGTTCCACTTTATTCAAAATGGTCTTCTCCTATCCAATTTCCATCACAAAGTATTTATAATACAGGAATAAGCAATACGCACACATACATACATTATGGCTTGGGGTGACTGCCATTTGTGCATGCAAGGCTTCTATTGAGCTTTTAGTTGAGTAGCAACTAAAGCAGACCGGGTTGGCCTGTATTGCCATAACACGTACACCTACTGTACATCTCAATTATTATCTTCCTCTATGAAACAAATTGATCTGCTGTCTGTTATGCTACTATGTCCTGGCTTGTTGTTGGTCTATAAACTAACTAAGGCTAGATTTGTTTTACTCAATTAGGATAAATAACATCTCAACCTGTTGCTGCTGTGATTTATTTAGTAACTTTATATTGGTTAGTAAAGTAATGGTCGTAATGAACTGAGCCTGCTTCTACCACACAGACAGCTCATTCCTAAATGGAAAACAACAACTTGGTAACTTTGAAGTGTAAAATTATGGGGAAAATATGCAAGAGAGGCCTTTATGTGTAAAAAAAAAAAAAAAGAAAAAAAAAGAAAAAAACACAAGAGGGTGACAGATCCCTCCCCAATCATATATCCATGAGGGAGAATTTGCATAATAGTTTGTTTCAGTTTACAAGAGTGAGGCCCATTCTGGCCATTCATCTATTCATTCCCCCCCCCCCCCACCAACTCACCCGTCTGTATGGCAGATTGACAGTCTTAGGGAGGCCACAACAACAGGGAAACTAAGAGACCGCAATTACATTTTACATTTTACATCACAATCTTACATGTCCCTGTGTAACTCTGCCGCCAGAAAATGTCACTATCCTCCAAGGACGTGATGAGCAAAGAAATAGCCTGCTACTTGTGGGAGTGAAAATAGTGCATTGCTCCTATAGTTATTTAAGCTTAAATAACCAAACAGAGCTGGGTATTATACTGCACAATGTGGCAGCACATTTCATCTGAAATATATATATTTTTTTTGCCAGTAAATAAAATGAACAGAAAGCTTTCCAGCAGCAGCGACATGGTTCACTATTATGTATTACTTAATCAGGGTAAACCTGGCTGGGAGAGTGTATGCATTCAACTTGGTGGTGATAATGATCAGTCATCCGAGCAGTTTCCCCCCCTTGCCGTGAGTCATTCGCTCACCGTTGCGTGGTGGTCTCGGGGCATCGCTTCAAGTGTTGTCCATAGTCCTACTGCCAACACACGCACTGCCTTCGTCTCCGTGCGCCTACCGCGCACCCAATCAACACAACAACCTCCTGTCTAGAAAAGGTAAAGGCTTCGTCCGCATCTCAAAAGCCGAATAGTCATTTCCCCCATCCATCAGCGCTGTCATCCCTGCCCTCGCATTCACCATTCTATCTTTCTGGATGCCTGGGATCATAAGCCTCCTTCTCGTCAGTCACAGTGCCAATACCGCACCTGTCAGCTAGCCTGTCGCTTTATATGCTCATACTATGCATTGGATGTGGTGGTATACACGGGGCTCATTAAATGATTTGATTTCACATAATCCTATCACAGCCCGTATTGCATACAGCCTTAATAATCCATTCCGTTGTACAGTGAGTTGGGGCATAAAGTGTAGGATTCCCGGGTCAGTGTGTTGTGAAGAATGGTTGCGGCATGCTCTCACACACAACAAAGGGAATATTGTTCACACGTGCAGTGCGTAAATGCGCACGTATTGTCCCGTGAATCCTGATTCCCGACTATATGATTCTAACGCTGAGTCGCACTTCATTATATGCACAGGCAGCATTTTAAACATTGAATGTGTTTGTTCTTAATTGTCTCATTTACTGTCATGATGGAACTGGTTAACAGACCTACATATATCAATCTCATCACTCTGGTCTTGTCCCATTGACCGTTATAAGGGAGATTAATGAATGAATGAATGAATGAATGAATGAATGAATGAATGAATGAATGAATGAATGAATGAATGAATGAATGAATGAATGAATGAATGAATGGATGAATGAATGAAAACTTTATTTAACAGATTGCAGAATGGGTACAAAATACAGTACGGCTCAATACACACAATTGTTAAGGGGATGCAGACCAGAGAAAGACGTTTGTCTTGTTTCCATCAGGGTCCCCCATTTTCAATTCATAGTTTTCCAGGCTGTATTTGATTTCATGCAGGTCTTTCCAGGTGCAATTGCACCACCCGCTCTCTATAGTCACGGCACAAGGCACGCATTGCTGGTGGATATAACATGTAGAAGACACCACCTAGCCGAGAGGTGATGGATCCATCTGTTGTGGCTCCTACAGGTTGTGTGGCGGGCGAGGCGACACAAAGGGACAACCCGCTGCTACTACAGCGACCCCCATAAAACCCGACTCGCCACACACACACACACACACACACACACACACACACACACACACACAGGGGAGGAGCAAACCATTAAAACAGGCCGATTATTGAGAGAAATGAGGGAGGTCCTGTGTCCAGTGTTTGACCGACGAGAGGACGAGGACCCGAGGTGATGCAACTTCGAATGTGAGATTAGAAAACTAAACGGCACTAGACAACAGTAAAAGCCATGCCCCGGCCGAGACCGCCCCACGCAATGGTAAGCGAAAGATGCTCGGTTGGCTCGGTTGACTGATTCGACTAATTAATACCATGTGAAGTTGAATATACACTCCAGGTTAACGCCTGATTAATTAATGATTTAGGATATAGGAGACCATGTCACTGCTCTAAATGTTTGTGTTAAAGTATTTTGACTGGCAAAAAAAACACATTGTTATTATGGGACACATAATAACGTTTAAATTGTGATTTTAATCATAATGAATATCCACTGCCACACTGTACGAATATACCCAGTTCTGTTAGGTTAAGCAAGCTTCAACAACTATAGGAGCAATTTTATGAGCTGTATTTTCACTCCCAAGTAGCAGGCTATTTCTTTGCTCATCGCGTCCTTGGAGGAAACAGTGACACAGTGTAAGGTTGTGATGTCAAGTAATTGCGGTCACTTAGTTTCCGTGTTGATGAACACGTGGGACGTGGCACTGTTGTGGTTGTTGTTAAGACTATAGCTGTCATAGTAATCTGGAGCGCGAGTTGAGGGGGGTTGCATCAATGGGCGTCACTCTCGTAAACTGAACTATTATGCAAATTCTCCCTCATGGATATGAGATTTGGGGGAAATCTGCCACCCCCTTATGCTTTTTTAATGCATTTATTTATTTCATATATATATATATATATATTTTTTTTTACACATAAAAGCCTCTCTTACATAATTTCCCCTAATTTTATACTTCAACGTTACCAAGTTGTCTGTGGTAGAAACAGGCACAGTTCATTATGACCATTACTTTACTAACCAATAATAATTTACTATAGAAATCACAGCAACAGTAGCAACAGGTTGAGATGTTATTTAGCCTAATTGAGTAAACCAAATCTTGCCGTAGTTACTTTACGGACCAACAACAAGCCAGGATAGTAGCCTAACAGACAGCAGGTCAGTTTATTACATACAAGAGGAAGATAATAATATAATAATAGATGTAGGTGTAGGCCTACATGTTATGGCAATACAGGCCAAACCGGTCTGCTACTCAACTAAAAGCTCAGCATCAGGCTATGTCAATAGAAGCCTTGCATGCACAAATGGCAGTCACCCCAAGACCACCCCCTCCCCTCCCTATCCAGACACAGCAGGTCCTGTCTCATAGCCTACCCAGTCCTGTTTGCCTGCCTTGTGGAGGGTTGTGTGTGTAGTTAACAGACTTTTTATGAAGGCAATAATGACTCTGAGATAGTGCTCTGGGAGGCATACCGTACTTTAAGGTATACCATCATGGAGCCATGCAAAGGTGTGTTTTTACAATACTGTCGTCAACGGTCTTCGTGTATATATGTATTATATACATTAATTATATCATATTATATATATATATATATATATATATATATATATATATATATATATATATATATATATATATATATATATATATATATATATATATCTTATTGCAGTATTATAAATAATTAATTGTAATGGAAAATACCATTTTGAATAAAGTGGAACCAAGACAATTGTATTACAAGGTAAAGACATACACATATGTAATGTCATTTGGAAAGTCGAAGATCGTTAAATAATGTTATACTGTCAAAACTAAGAAGAATATTGTGACGTGGCTTTGGCCAGCCCTACTCTGAGACATATTTCCGCAATCCTTCTTGTTTTCATAATCATTGGAAGCCAAAATTGTAATTGAAAATGAATTTGATTCATCACCTATAGGACTAAATATGAAAAGGTCTCCTAAGATGCCTTGAAGGACACCATGTTTTTTCTTCTTGTCAGGCTAGGAGTTAATATCTTAGAATTATTGTTGCCATCTTTTTATTAAATGTGAAGCACCTGGCCACAGCCTGGCAATGTTACTCACTCACTCACTCACTCACTCACTCACTCACTCACTCACTCACTCACTCACTCACTCACTCACTCACTCACTCACTCACTCACTCACTCACTCACTCACTCACTCACTCACTCACTCTGCTCCTAGTGGTGGCTCACAGGCACGACACATTCTGTAAGTTTGCTTCTTGAAAGGTTGCTCCCTTTTTCTCCAATACAGAAAATAAGTAGGAGTAAGAGGATGCTGTTTTTCAGAGACTGTGTCACAACATAATAACTTCTCTGAAATGTAAGGGACACCTTAAGGCTGTTTCATAGTCCAAATTTGAATTGTAATCTAGTCCAGACATAGCATCCACAAACTGGACTCCACTAGGGTCCATGCAGACTAAAATGGTGCAACAGCATCAATGAGCGTACAGTATAAAGGGTCTGCACTCTGCAGTGTATGTGCCCTGTACCTAGAGACTATGTGAGATGGCAACCAACTGATTTATATTACAGTATCAAGGCAAAAATTACATGGCACAAACATACAAAAAACAGGCATTTTAATTGATATTTAATACAAACTTTATCTCTTACTTCATCATAAGGCAGTATGGAGGTAGCAAACGTTGTCTAGAATGCCTAAGAGCTCCCTATTATTGATAATTGTTTTGAATCTTTTAACATGCAAAAATAAAGAAAGCTAGGTTAAACTGAATGTAGAAAGTATCACAGTGGTTAATATGTATGTAGGTAACCTGCTTTTGTTTGAGCTGATGACTAATTAATTTGCCTGTATTTGAAAACAACACAGGTGAAAATCAATGGGAGTGAGGTCATCTTGAGTTTGTAATTCATTTGAATGAATTCATTAATTAATCTTTCCTCTGCAGCCGTACCCCTCATTCAGTCAAACTCAACCATTATGGCATAAAAGTGAATAAGGCAAAGTTTCATGGAAAACCGGTGATGTGCACAAAAAGATTCAAGTGGAAAATGTGATTATTTTTTAAATAGAAATGTTATAATAAAGACAATTATAATAATCCTATAAATATGTTTTAAGAGGATTATTGAAAGATTTAAAGAATATATCTTCTCATCAATATCATAGATAATGGTAATACTTATGTCTTAATGTATTTATTTTGTCATGCTGTTGCTATACAACAGAAAAATCCCCAGAGGTCAGTGTTGTCATGGTTTAAACTGCACATGATCTCAGACTTGCTAAGATCCTCAGTGCGTCCTAAATTAACTTAACGTGGTTGTTACTTTCTGCTCAAGTAATTTTCTCTAAGAAAAATATGATTTAAAACATATCCCTTACTTTAACCTTAACTTTACTGGATACCTAATGTGTGACCATAGCCTTAATGGGAGAATCCACCCTAAAATAGAATTGTGTAATGTTGTACAGCTCAGTATTGATTTGTGAATATGAACAAGTATATCTCCTTAAGCTGAACACAAGAAATACTCTAGTGATGATGTCATCAAGACCTGGATGTGCTCTATAGACAGTGAATAATGGAACAACTCCTAGGACACTGACAGTAGTCATGGTGATTTTACTGGGATATGGGTACATTTTCAGAATCAGAGCTCCAAGCCCTACATTTAAATAAAACTCACATGGATGTAATAGCTCAAAAATGTAATCAGTGCACATGGTTTGTCACTAATTCATTACCAATAGTGTGTCACTTGATGACATCACAAATTAAAATCTTGATGTTTTGATTTCCCATCTTTGGAACGGGTGTTTTAACTGTCCAAGATCACTGGAATAACACAATGTAAATTCAGTTTTAGGGTGCATTTTCTCTTTAATGTATTAATAATTACATATGTTCCAAAATAATAGTTGTTGGTATGTGCTACCCTGCAAATGGAGATGATACATTATTATTATATGCACATCAAAAAGAGGCGCATGTGCGAATATTGGTAGAGAGACGAATAGAGCACACACACTGCAAACTCCACATGTACACTTTTATTAGACAGTGTTTGTGTGTCTGTGGATCTTCGTCAGGTGGATCAAGGTTCAGGTTGAAACGCTGTCTAATAAAGGTGTACACTTGGAACAAGGAACAAGGAACAAGGAACAAGGAACAAGGAACAAGGAACAATACCAAACTATGACTTCACTGGGAGTTCAGATGGGATTGGATGTATAGGACGCGTGTAGCTTATTGCCAGCGGAAGAGTGCAAGAATGCTTCCGCATTCGTCACCGCACGCCAGTACGGTAATGCGCCTTTCCTTTCGCCCCGCTCAGACAAATGCATGTAGTACATTGCAACACAACGCAGCATTTCCGCGCACATTGCAACGAATCACTTGGAGTTTGAAAGTGATATCAGAAGAAACTACTCAACCTCGGCTGTCTTTAACTATGAGTGAACACAACACTCTAACTTACCATGTTTAGATAATAAAGTACTCAACCTCTACTGTATTTAACTATGAGTGAACACAACACTCTAACTTACCATGTTTAGATAATGAAGTACTCAACCTCTACTGTATTTAACTATGAGTGAACACAACACTCTAACTTACCATGTTTAGATAATGAAGTACTCAACCTCTACTGTATTTAACTATGAGTGAACACAGCACTCTAACTTACCATCTTTATATAATAAAGTACTCAACATCTACTGTATTTAACTATGAGTGAACACAACACATTGTAACGTTAACGCAGCTGTCAACTGTACTTATCTAAACATGGTAAGTTAGAGTGCTGTGTTCACTCATAGTTAAATACAGTAGAGGTTGAGTACTTCATTATCTAAAGATGGTAAGTTAGAGTGTTGTGTTCACTCATAGTTAAATACAGTAGAGGTTGAGTACTTCATTATCTAAACATGGTAAGTTAGAGTGTTGTGTTCACTCATAGTTAAAGACAGCCGAGGTTGAGTAGTTTCTTCTGATATCACTTTCAAACTCCAAGTGATTTAGATCCAAAACATTTTCTAACACAGATTCATAATGGTTCTTCAGTGCAAGGGTTCAATTTACAATCAATAATCCATTGTAGGAAAATCCAGAACACTGTTTAGTCTGTGACGACGCGTCGCGATAATTATACATGTATTCCATAGTAAAGTACAGTTGACAGCTGCGTTAACGTTACAATGCGTTGTGTTCACTCATAGTTAAAGACAGCCGAGGTTGAGTAGTTTCTTCTGATATCACTTTCAAACTCCAAGTGATTCGTTGCAATGTACGCGGAAATGCTGCGTTGTGTTGCAATGTACTACATGCATTTGTCTGAGCGGGGCGTAAGGAAAGGCGCATTACCGTACTGGCGTGCGGTGACGAATGCGGAAGCATTCTTGCACTCTTCCGCTGGCAATAAGCTACACGCGTATAGGACGACCTATCATTACAATGTGCTGGGATGAATGCTTCCTCAATCATCATCGTCAACATTACAGTCAGATGTCAGTCATTTGTTGACACTGCCAAGTCAGTTTAATTTGTCTGACATAATTTGTCTGATTACAATCACCGGTTGTCTTCAATCGAATACTAGTATGAATAAGTCTATCCTCGATTTGGAAGCGTGGACTCTTTTACTGCATATAAGTATGTCCCTTGACCAAAGGTGCAAAGTGCACTTTTGAGAGGATGCTAACCAACAACAAAATTAGCTCATGTGATGGTGAAGGGCTGTCTGTTTGACCAGGTGTAGTCTGACCCTCAGGATGCTGACCGGGTATAAGCCTCACATTGGCCGACTGTTTCAGTCTCCTCCATTTCCGAGGATGTTGACGGCTCATGTAAGCTTTTCATTTCAGTCGACTATTTCAGTTGGAATTCTCCTACACATTCTACTAGTTTTATTTTTCAAACCCCGTCCACAGGATCAACAACAACAACAACAACATTTAGCAAGCTATACATTCTCATTTTGGAACACTTCTCCCCTCAACCATATTCATTTTTGGCAAGATGTGTATTGGGCTTAGTGCCTCCCTACATGATTGTGATTGGTTTGAGAAAGACAGACAACCCAGAATGTTTTCTTTCAGTGATGATGTTTTCTTTCGTTCCCTAGTTTTTAATTTAGCTTTTGTTGCTGGTCGATTCTCCTCACCTTCTCTCTGGTATTACCTAACTTGGTCTAATCTAAACCTAACTTTCACCAATCTTCATTAAAAAAATATATATAATATTAATATATATATAAAAGGTTACTCTTGATGATGATGATGATGAATGATGATGATGAATAGTTTTATTTTCGGTCTTTGTTTACAGATAAATCAAAAATGTGTGGACTTTCAAAAGGAAAAGAAAAAAAGAAAAAAATCACAAATGTACATATTCAAAGTAAGCTCACACACAAAATCCAAACTCAACGACCGAAAAAAGGAATAGGCTGAAGCACATGCTTATTTTTGCCTATCCTTTACTTGATCAAACAAAGATGAATGTCCCTATTGGGATTAAAAGTACAATAACTTGCTTTTTCACCAAACTTCAACAAATAAAAGGTGCCTCTTGATCATCAAACAAGAATGAATTTCCCTATTGGGATTAATAAAGTGCAAATCTAACTTTCACCAAACATCACTTTTTGTAAAATAAAAGGTGACTATTACATAATTTTTTTTCTTCTGAAAACCGATAGTGCAGAAAGTATCGATATTGCGGGAAATTAGTATTGAAACTGTTTAAAATATTCAGAATCGATATGTATCGAAAAATCGATATTTTTGACAACACTAGTGGACAGTGATGATGTTTTCTTTCGTTCCCTAGCGGACAGTGATGATGTTTTCTTTCATTCCCTAGCGGACAGTGATAATGTTTTCTTTTGTTCCCTAGCGGACAGTGATGAAGTTTTCTTTTGTTCCCTAGCGGACAGTGATGAAGTTTTCTTTCGTTCCCTAGCGGACAGTGATGAAGTTTTCTTTCGTTCCCTAGCGGACAGTGATGATGTTTTCTTTCGTTCCCTAGTGGACAGTGATGATGTTTTCTGTCAGACGGCTCTCCTGCGAGGAGAGAGAGGTCTGGCAGCACAGCGCTGAGACACAGCGAGGAGAGAGAGGTCTGGCAGCACAGCGCTGAGACACAGCGAGGAGAGAGAGGTCTGGCAATGCGAGAGTAGGCCAGGTGAAAAGAGCATGAGCCCAAACCTTGACCTCACACTGACCCTCTGGCATTCTATGCCAAAGTGGACATTCCTCAC
>NC_140177.1:88596094-88601144 GCF_963971535.1 Notolepis coatsorum
ACCTAAGAATACCATTTAATTTCTATATCAGAGCCTTTTTTATTTATTGACTGGTGAACAAAGTGTAGACCTAAACTTCATCTGAGTTAGAGGGAATACAGTGACTCATTCTGTGAGTTAGAACTAAAGAGTGTCTGCTATCTATCTGTGTCTGCTGGGTGGAGAAAGGAGGCTATGCTATCAGGACAACACAGAGGCTATGGGTTCCCAATCAACCTCTTGCATGTTGACAGTACTGCAGAGAATGCTGCCTACAAACACTGTTCTCTTTCCTTTGTGGTGTTGCCGTTCTTTGCAGTGGGTCATTGTCAAATTCTTTAGTTTTGTCTTTGCAATTAGGAATGTAGAATTAAGAAATAGGAATGTCATGGGTTTCGTGTTGTCTAGTATTGTTTTCTTGCTTCTCTCTATAATACTACTGCTAACTTAATTTAATTTACCTTTACTTTTTAGTTTCAATGGTTTTTGTAATTTACTTCTGCTCCTGCATGACAGCTTTCTTGTGCCATTATTTTAGACAAAGACAATCAATATGCTGGTCCTAAGGCTGTCCCGATTATGATTCTTCTTTCTTTTATTATGATTATCGGGAATAATCTAAGCTTCATGCTTCCATGGCCAAATGTTTCAGGATGAAAGCTATGGGGTATTGGTAAAAATACACATAAAATGTAATAAAACGTAACAAAACATAAACGACTGATGCTTTGAAGCCTATGATTTTAAACACAGTTTTCCAGTCTTTATTCCTGCCCTCATTATGGGGTCAAAGTGGGAGCAAGACAAGACCTCCAGTGTGGTTAGACAGAGAGGCAGGTTAACTTTTTTTCCAGCCAGGGGGACCTCCCAATAGAACATCTAAAGTGGTTAATGTGTAACTATGCCCCCCCAACCCTCCCATTGATTTGGACCAGCAACCGACCAACAACTTTGGAAGTGAGGAGGTCAGGAGATCTGCCCTGTATGGATGTAAGACTGAATGGACTGAAAGGGAACCCTTCTCTGCCATAGTTTGTGGAGTGACTTGTGCACTCTACAACATCGATTGTCATTGTTTGACAAGTCGACTTTTAAGTAATTATACAGTAGGTGCATCACTAGCTAGAATAGTCTTTTGACTCTGGGGTGATAAAGGGTCTGCTCTTCTTTGGTCGTGTAGGACAAAACTAGCTACCTTTCTCGGACATTATCACGTGAAAACCCCTAAAGGAATGTCGCCTCTACAAATAGATCTGTAGATATCCAAATGTAAATGGGGCATTCCTGGGTTGGGGTGGGTGGTTGTTTGAAGCTGACTGCATTCTAACCTCACAGTCATTGTGTTAATTCACATTCAGCATTTGGCAGGGTGGCAAACAAAAGGTGCCTTACAAAAAAAGTACAATGGTACTTTGATGGTAATAGTCCATGGTACATATAATAACTAATGTACCATGGTACTGCCATGGTAAATAATAATAATAATAATAATAATAATAATAATAATAATAATAATAATAATAATAATAATAATAATAATAATAATAATAATAATAATAATAATAATAATAATAATAATAATAATAATAATAATAATAATTAATAATAATAATAATAATAATAATAATAATAATAATAATAATAATAATAATAATAATAATAATAATAATAATAATAATAATAATAATAATAATAATAATAATAATAATAATAATAATAATAATCTTAGATTTATATAGCGCCTTTCAGGAGACCCAAGGCGCTTAACAGGAGGGGGCAGCTAAGGGAAGGGGAGCAGGGAACAACGTAACAAAAAAATCAAAAGGAAAGAAAAGAAAGAAAAATAAAAGAGGGAAATCAGGCAGAGTAATTTACAAATTTGGTGAAGAGGTGGGTTTTGAGTTGGGATTTGAAGGAGTGCAGGGATGTAGCACTACAGATGTTTGGAGGAAGTGAGTTCCAGACGGTGGGTGCGGCAACAGAGAAGTATCTTGGACCAACAGTCCGCATGTTGGTGGTTGGGATGGAGAGGAGAGGAGACCATGCCATATATCACCATGGTACCAATTTTGTACTTAAATAATACCATGGTATAATCAAATTCAAACCAAGATAGTAGAGACCAATGGAGTGACCAAAAAAGATGGAAATGGCATGATACTTTTTCATAAGGGTGTCGTAGGTGCAATTCCCACCACAGCCAATGACCATCTCCGTCAAGGTGTCCTTGAGCAAGACGCTGAACCCCCGACCTTCTCCAGGAACACACTCTCTCGACTGAAGCTCTAGAAAAAGCTCTGTTAGATCATGATCAAATTGGATGATTCTTTTGACGAACCGTTGTCTTTTTTAAGTTGTTTTCAACTTGTGCATTTGAGGCGCTGCATTCTGGGGGGCACTCCGAGTTCAACTGTAGCCACGTCACACCGCATGTTGATGTCATCCTCTTGTCAAACTTCGGTGTTGCCTAGCAATGAGAATGACATATTGCTCCTCGGGCTCTTGTTCCCTGTGGGCTGACGTTCCCAAACGTGTTTCTAGTGTTTGATTGCGACAAAGAAGGATCTGATCATTGCCCTTGGAAGTCTTGCTTGTGTTTCCCGCTGTAATCGAGTGGGAGTAGGTGTAGCTTAGTAGTGAACTCATCGTGATGTGCAACAAGTAGTGTGGTCTGCCAAGCAAAGGTTTTCTCCTAATACCTTAATGACACTTGAAAAGTATGAAATGTAATTAGAGCAGTCGAGGGTAACAATGTGATGATGTGTGGTGTGTGACATGTGAGATGTGTCAAGATCACATCACCTGATTTGTCAGGAGATGAGACACCTCGCTAGTTAGATAGATTAAACTATTAGCATTAGATTCACTTTATTTCTCACTCTTGCCACGCCACCAGCGTACATAAATTCCGACGCCTACGCCGTTACGACAACAACCCATTGTACGGGTCTGAATGGGATGGCAAGAAAGCATAATAAGACAAATGACATGTAGATGGCGAAGCCAGGATATACGGGATAACTTATAATCATTATACTGACAATTATAATTATTATTGTGGGGCGGCGTGGCTCAGGGGTAGAGCGGGTCGTCCAATGATCGAAGGGTTGGTGGTTCGAATCCCGCGCAAGCCCGTGTCCATCCCACTGCCGTTGTGTCCAAGGGCAAGACACTTAACCTACTTGCCTCATATGAATGTGAATGAATGTTGGTGGTGGTCGGAGGGGCCGTAGGCGATGATTATTCGCCACGCTTCCGTGAGTCTGCCTCAGGGCAGCTCTGGCTGCAATTGTAGCTTACCACCACCGGTATGACTGTGTATGAACGAATAATGGACTCTGTAAGCGCTCTGGGGTCACTGGGGTGTCATGAAGAGCGCTATATAAATCCAATCCATTATAATTATAGTCACCGATGCTTATCGCAATATAGTTTCAAGTTTCAAGTTTCTTTAATAGTTGTCATACAGAAGTACAGAATACTTTTATACAAAATGCTTCTTACTGTTACACTCCAGAGACTGTGCTAGACAAGATAAGTATCAAATAACATAGTATAGCATGTAAATTAGAAGTAGAAAATGAGGTCACATTGTTCAGTATAGACATATGTACAATGTTCGATGCAGAATAGACGTAACTGAGTTACCATATAATATACAATACTATGCAGTGTACTAATATACAATACTATATAGTGCAAAGCAGAAATGCGATGAGGTACAATTTAGGTACAATTTACAGTAAGGTGTACGAGTTGTAGTGCAATCCTTTATCAATAAATATAAAGTGTGGGGAGTGGGTGCTACAGTGTGTTTGTTTAAAGTGAGTGTGTGCTATAAAGTGTGGGGAGTGGGTGCTACAGTGTGTTTGTTTAAAGTGAGTGTGTGCGTGTGGATGTGTGTGCTATGTGCGTTTGATGGTTGTTGTGTAGTGTTCATTGTTCGTTGAGCAGCCTGATGGCCTGGGGATAGAAGCTTCTTCTGAGTCTTTCTGTGCTCGCCTTGAGACTCCGGTATCGCTTGCCTGACCGCAGCAGTTCAAAGAGGCAGTTGTTCGGGTGACTGGAGTCCTTAATGATTCTCTTAGCCTTGCCCCTGCACCGCTTGTTGTAAATGTTCTGGAGGGTGGGGAGCCCCCCTCCAATTGTGCGTTCGGCTGAACGTGTCACTCTTTGTAGTCTGCTTCGGTCTTGTGCGGTGCTATTCCCAAACCAGGAGGTGATGTTGCCAGTCAGGATGCTCTCTATTGTACATGAGTAGAAGTTCTTAAGGATCTTCTGACTGACTTGGAACTTCCTTAGGCGCCTGAGGAAGTAGAGGCGTTGTCGTGCCTTCTTCACAACACTGTCAATGTGTGTGGTCCATGTCAAGTCCTCGGATATGTGGGCTCCGAGGTACTTAAAGCTGTTCACTCTCTCAACCGGTGCCCCGTCGATGCTGAGGGGGCTGTAGTCCTTTACTTACCTTTACTTTACGTTCTTGATATAAACTATGCAAATGAGTAAAAGTGCATAATACATGACAATGAATGATCGGTATATAAACAAAGAAAATCATAAATCATATCTCTAAATAGAATCATAACTTAGGTATATAAATTGTCTGTATATATGTATCTATGTTGTATGTCAGTTAGTAGGTAGGAGTGTAAGCCTACCCACGTCGTATGTTTTGTTTTTTGTTTTTTGTTTTTGATGTTTATATTTTGTCTATATTTGTGATCAGGCTCCCTCCAAAAGCTTTAAATAGCTTCTTGGGAGACCTGGCACATGCACACACTAGCGTCGTTGTTGTTTCACATGAAGATATGTACATGTAATATATCGTGTGTGTGTGTGTGAATAAATTCATTCATTAATTCATTCATTAATTCCTGCATGCATTCATTCATTCATTCATTCATTCATTCAAGACATTTGACACACATACGTTTTGTTTTTTCGAACAAACAGAACAGAAAATGAGGAAGGGAAAGAGGGGATTTTAAAGGGAATACCGCAGGAAATTGGGCGAATGACGAGCTGCCCAGAACCGATGGAACCGAATCGTGTATTGTATGGATTGGTTTGG
>NC_140177.1:88601344-88637392 GCF_963971535.1 Notolepis coatsorum
AGGACCCCGCCAAACCGGATGTGGTCACTTGTCCAAATGACTTGTCAAATGACACTCGTCGGATGTTTTGTCTTTCCAACAATGTATTGGTTGAGACAAGGGTTGTAATAAGGTGTGGGAACTTCTTGGAGCATTTGGCCCAAACTGCCACCACACCTGGAGTCTGTGGGAAGCACTGCTCAGGGTGGATCCTAAACTAACCCTTGTATCGGTTTTGATCTGGGGTTTATCATCCATTAAATCTAGTCTAAATAATGTTCCCTAACTGGGAAGAGATCGTTTCGGAGCCTTGACTCTTTGTTGAGTCTCAAGTTCAACCCAAGACTCATGAGCAACTCCTGCTGCAAAAGGTCCCCCACATGACTCTAGCAGTAATATGTTTGTGGTATGTTTCAGTGCGTCTGGGTCCCATGATAAAAATTCAATCTAATTTTGGTCCATGACCAAATGTGGTTTACAGCAGCATTACTGTTAGGAGTGATTATAGGCTGATACAGGCTTCATGTGAGCATCACTCCCTCTTACTACTGAACCGTAATGGAAAGTACGACAGCAAGGGCACTTACGTAAGAAGGATAAGATAAGTAACTTACATTTATTATTTAATTTGTCAATTGTCTTTTTGCAAAACCCTCACACTTACATATAAAACCCGTATTTCTTCAGAGAGGTCAGAGGTCACAGGGTTGCCCAGGGAGCAATGCCCCTGGAAATAATTGGGGTTCAATATCTTGCTCAATGGCACTTACATAAGCAGAGATGGTGGGTACCGTAGATGGAATACCAGCATCAATCACTCAGCTCACAGCTTGAATACACCCTCCTGCTGGTTACCAGGATCGAACCAGCAACCGTTTGGTTACTGGTCAGCTTCTTGAGCCATTGTGTTTGAGGCAGGCTTTCACTATGTAGTCTCCTTTACTTGTCAGCAAATATATTTCAAAATGGTTAGATAGATAGATAGATAGATAGATGGATAGATAGATGGATAGCTAGATGGATAGATGCATAGATAGATAGATAGATAGATAGATAGATAGATAGATAGATAGATAGATAGATAGAGATAGATAGATAGATAGATATATAGATAGATAGATAGATAGATAGATAGATAGATAGATAGATAGATAGATAGATAGATAGATAGATAGATAGATAGATAGATAGATAGATAGAAGATATAGATAGATAGATAGATAGATAGATAGATAGATAGATAGATAGATAGATGGATAGATGCATAGATGCATAGATAGATACTTTTCTGTGAGCTCTGCAACTATTGATGATTCAGAAATCTAAAATCACTTGATTTCCCCCTCTAGAAATAAGACACATTTTGGTTGTCATCACGCAAGTATGCAAAGAAAAGTCCTTATTTGATCAAAGCCTCCTTCTGCTTTCTCCTTGTCCTCCCCTGCGTCTCGTCTCCTTGGTATTGCCTGACCCCTCAGGGGGGGGGGGGGGGGGGGGGGGGCGAACAATATCTGAGTCATCGGTGATTGCAAGCATGCTTCATTAGTATTGGAGTAATAAGGACTTCAGACGGGTCTGCTAATTGCTTTGTGGGCACTTCTGATTGGCTGTGACATCCCTTCACTGAGAGGAGGAGGAAAGAGTCATATAGCGAGACTGTAATATCCTCTTGCCAACAGCAGCTTATATCACAGTGAAAGTGATGGAACTTGAAGCCTGATTGTCGGCTGTTTTGATGTGGCTCAAAGGACCTTTGTAGGTTTGCGTGTAACTAGAAGGATGTTGAGTGGTTTGATCATGTGACTTGAAGTTCTGTTTTGTAGGCTGTTTGATGAGGACTGTTGTTATGTAATTTACCAAATTTAAAATGATTATGGCATTACATGCATTGAGTATACAATGCTACGTGGCCGGCGGCAATTTTTATGAAAGGTTGCATAGTCACTGTTCAGATGTCAATTGTGTGATTTTTTCCAAATCCAGTTATTGTGTTATGACACGTTGACGATAACCTTTCATTATGGTGATTAATTATGGTGATTGCGGATAATTGATTTATCTAATTTTCTAAACTTCATAGATTGTCAGTTAGCTTGGAATAAGTCTGATTATGTTCAGGAAAGTTAGGAAGACTGAATTGGACTGAATTGTTGCTCCGCACACATAAGCAGATTAGCTGATCACACCGTGGTGTGCTAACGAGTTCTGTTGAGCTGGAAAGCAGAAAATTCTTCCCTGTCTTTGGCTTCGTCCAAAACCACTGCTGTGTCTCCAACACTTCCTAATGTGGTTATTTCTTTTGTGTCTCGACAGGATTAATGATGTATTATGGGTGAACGAGGACAAAGTGAACCGGAATAGGAATGGAATGAAATAGGAATCACAAACGGCACAAAATAGAATAGGAAATATGGATAGATCGGGATATGAAATGGAATGAGAAAAAAGGATATTCAATTAAACATCTGTGGAGGAAATACTGTGGTTAGTTTGACTGATTGGCATCATCGGAGTTCCAGCATTATTATTCATCAACAATGTTATGCAGTTTGATTATCCTGTGGCCTATTTTAATCTCTCTCTCTCTCTCTCTCTCTCTCTCTCTCTCTCTCTCTCTCTCTCTCTCTCTCCTCTCTCTCTCTCTCTCTTCTCTCTCTCTCTCTCTCTCTCTCTCTCTCTCTCTCTCTCTCTCTCTCTCTCTCTCTCTCTCTCTCTCTCTCTCTCTCTCTCTCTCTCTCTCTCTCTCTCTCTCTCTCTCTCGCTCTCTCTCTCTCAGCCATTCGGGGGGCAGGTGTGGCAGGGCAGGTTATGGAGCGGAAATGGAATAAATATTAGGCGTGATTACTCACTGCACTGTGCGTTAGGGAGCAACTTAGCGAGTAAGGGCACAGTCATGTGTGTGTGTTTGTGGTTGTGCGAGGGTGTGTGTGTATGTGTGTATCTCTATGTGTGTGTGTGTGTGTGTGTGTGTGTGTGTGTGCGGTTGTGTCTGTACTATATCTGTACAGTTTGGAGTGTGTGGGTGTGGCACATGCATGCGTGTGTGTATATGTGTTAGAGAGAGGAAGACAGTGGGCCCCCTCTGTGTCTGTGAGCTAGCTGTAGGCAATGGTTCTCTCTCCAACCTGCTAAGTTGAGCAGCTTACGGGCTCACAGCTGCCTTACAGAACAACCTTAATGGATGGGGATGGATGGAGAAGGGAGGAGGGAGGGAGGGGAGGGAGGGAGGGAGGAGGGAGGGAGGGAGGGAGGGAGGGAGGGAGGGAGGGAGGGAGGGAGGAGGGAGGGAGGGAGGGAGGGAGATGGATGGAATGGATGGAGGCGGGATGGAGGATGGAAAGAGGAGGATGGGAGGCAGGGAGGGAGGGAGGTGGAGAGGGAGGAGGAGGAGGAGGGAGGGAGGGAGGAGGGAGGGAGGGAGGGAGGGAGGGAGGGAGGGAGGGAGGGAGGGAGGGAGGGATGGATGGATGGATGGATGGATGGATGGATGGATGGATGGATGGATGGATGGATGGATGGTGGATGGATGGATGGATGGATGGATGGATGGAGATGAGGGAGGGATGAAGGATGGATGGATTGATTGATTGATGGATGGAGGGAGGAGGGATGGATGAAAAGATGGAGGAGGGAGGGAGGGATGGATGGAAAGATGGATGGAGAGAGGGAGGGATGGATTGAGAGGGAGGGATGGATGGAAAGATGGAGGGAGGGGGGGGAGGGGGATGGAGGGATGGATGGTTGGATGGATGGATGGAGCAACAGATAGGATATCACTGGTTATAATCAGGGCTTGACATTCAAATCAAATTTGATTTGATTTGATTTGATTTAAATTTGATTTGATTAATCAGGGCTTGACATTAACTTTTTGCTCACCAGCTACTGTGGGTAGTGGTTTTCCAAAGTCACTAGCCACTCAGCATTTTCACCAGCAAAAAATCCACGTGCACGCGCCCCCACCCAAAAAGTAATAAATATAGGTAATTGGACAATGTAACTGCATGCATTTGTTTGGACATAAGATTTTATTTGAACAGAAACATCTAAAATAACATCTAATCCAAAATGTCAGTACACTGTAAAACTGGGATTGTGGTTAATTAATATTTAGTATATAATTGTATTAACCTATACATAATAAAAAAGACTATGTGCCGTTGAATTTGAACCATTTATGAATTGCATTTTACACAGTTTAGTTGAATAAAGTTAGCTGATAGTTTAAAAGTGACCAGATGATGCTAAGTTTTTACAGTGTGTGCTAAAATAACATCAACGCCAAATGGGAGGTGGGGGGGGGGGGGGGGGGGGGCATCTAGCCAATTTTGCGCGAGCTCCCACGCGTGCCCGTATTCCGATCCCCGCTAACATATTCACGGGGGTAGATCTCTATGGGGGTAGATTTCTATCAAAATAAACAAACGCAAAAGTAGAATCCACAATCGTAAAAACGATCCACACACACACACACCTCTCAATTTGTGTTTCATAAATCATAAAAACACGCTTGATTTGCTTAGATTACGTACGTAATTCTAAAAACACGTTTGATCTGCTTAGATTTACGTACGGAATTCTAAGGACACGCTTGATCTGCTTGGAGTTACGGACAGAATTTGAGACAAATATTTCACTGTTTTCCCGCGGGGATTTGTGTGTGAAGCTTCTTCTTCTTCGGCGCTACCGAACACGGCCCGAGTGTCTTCGGCTCATGAGCGCTACCAGTGGCCAAAATCACACATTATCTTTAGCCCTAGGCATCAACATTTCATTATGAAAATGAATGCTCTAAGTAAATATATATAGTACCATTTTGAAGATAACAACTAGGGCTTTCAAATGATGTAAAATATCATGATTATTATTATTAATATCTTTCATATTTGATACAGAAATTATTACAAAAATCTTGTCCGGCCACAATTTCAACAAACAACTGCATTTTCAACCACTTTACTGACAAGCTAGCAGGAAGCTTAGAGCAGGGGTCGGCAATAGGCGGCCCGCGGGCCGAAATGGGCCCGCCAGCAATAATTTCTGGCCCGTCAGTTTATTTTGAGAATATGATATTTATTTTACGCGCAGGAAATATTCACTTGTGACGCCAGAGTGTCTTTGTGAAGCTGTATCTATCTATTCATCATATCTATGTCTGTCACTATAGCCAATTGAAATGCTAGAAATGGTCACGTGGACTGGGAGAACCAATGGAATAGTCCCACCGGGCCGCGTGTATATTTTCCCTAACGCACTTTCACTTCCGCGTTTGGGATGTGATCATGCGAGAGACTAACGTTAGCAAAAACAAAACAAATGTCTTTGGATAGCTTCTTTGCAACGGGGAAATACCAACTGAGGAGCCAGAAGAGGAGCCTACAACCTCCAAGACACATAAAGCTTCTTTTAATAAACAGGAGTCATACTTAAAATACGGGTTTATCGCAACAGGTGACTCTCGCGTGTTGACATGGCAACACGAGGCAATGAAACGACTGTGTTCAAGTTGGCACAAGATAAAGTAGTTGCATTCAACGCGAGTGGACATTTGACATGTTTCAAACATTAGCAGGGATTTTGGAGGACCGAAACAGAAACAATAATAACCCCAGGGCAGGGCTGCATTATGGTGAGTTGTGTTTTAATAATAATAATACATTGGATTTATAATACACCCGCCGCTGTGCTGCAAATCAAATGCCCACCCTACTGATCTGTTCATGTGTTATAATAATAATAATAATAATAATACATTCGATTTATAATGCGAGCACCTACATTAAAATCAAATGACTGATCTGTTCATGTGTTATGCACCCGAGAGGCACTTTATAATAGAAAAAAGACAGTGCAAACATACAGAATATGTCGCTTACAGTTTATTATGTCACTTATGCAGCTCGTTTATTTTGACAGAGTTAAAAAAAATTCACTATCATTATATTAAATTAGCCATTGTTTTTGGTCCTGGCCCGCCATTCAATCGCTTGGGTAAAAATTGGCCCGTGAGCAAACCTAATTGCAGACCCCTGGCTTAGAGGGTATGGGATATTGCGTTGCTTTTTGTTTAATGTATATTTCAGTGGATACCGTGATACTGTGAATAATGTATACTCAGTAGATAGTAAATTATAACACTACCTCATGCATACTGCACCTTATGTGACACTGTGAATAATGTGAATATTTCTTCAGCTAGTCAGATAGTAAATTATATTGACCATATTGACCAAATTGTTTACACTGCCTGTGTTGTTTTTACTACCTGTACACTGTGTTGTTTTACTACCTGTACCCCCCCCCCCCCCCCCATGCTGCTATGATGCCTGAATTTCCCCAAGGGGATCAATAAAGGAATATCTTATCTTATATAGACAATTATGTGTGCAATATAGAATAGCTGACAGATTAGAAATATAATTTATTGTTAAAAAGTTGTGATAATTATAGTGATAGTAATAAAACAATTCCGTCTGAAAATTTACTTTAATGGGTTTATGATGAATATCTGTTTGTGGGTATGCTCAAAGTAATATATTATTCATATCTTTCATATTTGATACAGAAATTATTACAAAAATCTTGTCCGGCCACCACATTTCAACAAACAACTGCATTTTGAATTAATTTAGCCTTGTAGTTTCTAATCCCATTGTTTATTTGTATTGATTCAACATAAATCAGTTACTGTACATGACACTGTATGTCAAATATGCTAAGGTAATTAGCTTTAACTTATTGCTTATGGAGCATTGTTTTCCCATTTATCCCAGAGGAGTTGATGAACACTGCATGCTGTATTATGTAAGAAATACATATGCAGTATATAATAATTGTATATAATAACTGTAAAGTGTTTTTTGATGTTTTTATTTAGTTTTGGTGTAAATAAAAAGAAACTGATCAATTCAAATCCGTTGTTTTAACTTTTTTGGTTAAAACACTTTTTTTTTATTGATTTCCCCAAGCGGATCAATAAAGGAATGTCTTATCTTATTGTATAGACAATTATGTGGGCAATATAGAACAGGTGACAGAAGTTATGACCATTATAGTGATTAATGGGGAAACTAAATACAAATTCCATCTCAATTTTCTTTGTGTTTTGTCAAAACAATGTTCTATAGTGAGTGGTCTTACCTCCTTTTCCAGGATTACTTCAACTTTCAATATCTGGCAGTTACTGTCATTATAAATGCTTATGTACGCTCACTACGCAACAAACTGGATGAGCTACAGGCGAATGTTTACCATCAGCAAGAGTACAGGAATGCGTGCATCCTGGCCCTAACGGAGACGTGGCTGGACAATCGAGTTTCCGACTCGGACCTGTATATTGAAGGCTTTGGCACACCAATACGAGATAAAACCATCACCGGTAAGCAGAAAGGGGGAGGTGTCTGCTTATATATAAACCAAAAGTGGTGTAAGACTGTTACTGTACGGGACACAATATGTACAGCTGACATAGAAATGCTGACTGTGTCTCTTCGCCCGCATTACCAAGAGAGTTCCCGCAACTCATGTATGCAGTAGTGTACATCCACCCCCGTGCCAACATGAACAAGGCACTGGAAGTTATAGTGGACATGGTAAACAAGATGGTCAAAATATCAACAGATGCACCTAAATTTCTCCTAGGCGACTTCAATCACTGTCAGCTGGATGGTGTCTTACCTGCATACCACCAGTATATTTATTGCCGTACAAGACTCAACAAGGTGCTGGATAAATGCTACGGCTCTGTTCCCAGAGCAGATCCTTCCCGCTACCGGGCCTGGGACTTACGGACCACAACGCAGTTCTGCTGGCCCCTGCATACCAACCAGTCATTAAAAGAGAAAAACCAACCATAAAGACATCCAAGGTCTGGTCAGAAAACAACATTGAGGCCCTTAGAGGCTCATTTGAATGTACTGATTGGGATGCTCTTGTCGAGCCAGGCTCAGACATAAATGATAATGTAGATGTAATATCATCATACATTAATTTCTGCGTGGACACAGTGATACCCTCTAAAGAGACAAAAATATTTCCTAATAATAAACCCTGGGTAACGAAGGACCTGAAAAGCATTCTTAATCAAAATAAAAGGATATTTTTCTGTGGGACACCTGAGGAGAAAAAAGATGTTAATAAAGAGGTCAAACGAGCAGTGAGACAGGCAAGGCTAAACTATAAGAATAAGATAGCAGATAAATATAATCAAGGGGACATTCGTTCAGCCTGGAAAGGAATAAAAATGATGTCCAGGATGAACACCAATACAGCCCCTAAAAATATACAAATAGGAAATAGTAGCCATGACTCCCTGCCAGACGAGGCAAATAAGTTCTTCTGTCGTTTGACTCTCAGGATTTTAGTGCTGAACTTAAGAAGCTATCAGATTCACTCTCACCTGGACAGAAATCTCCACGCAGTCATAGCTAAATATTTTAAAGAGATTAAGGTAAACAAAGCTAAAGGGCCAGATGGAATATGTGGAAGGACACTGAAACACTGTGCTGATCAACTGAGTCAAGTGTTTCAAAGACTTTTCCAGCTCTGCTTGGACTCAGCAGTGGTTCCTGATCTGTGGAAGAATTCTATCATCATTCCAATTCCAAAGATCAGCAGACCCAAAATCCTCAACGACCTGCGGCCTATAGCCCTAACATCACTAGTAATGAAAAGTCTGGAGAAAATTGTGAAATCTGAAATTGTTGATGCAACCAGATCAGCTCTTGACCCCATGCAATTTGCATATAGACCTGAGAGAGGTGTTGATGATGCCAAATTATTTATTTTGAACACGTATGCAAGATTACTCTTTGTTGACTTTTCATCAGCCTTCACCGCAAGGCTGTGTTATTTCTTCTCTTCTTTTTGTTTTATACACAAACGATTTTCTTAGCAAATATACAAATCACCATATTGTAAAATTTGCTGACGACAGTATTATCCTATCTCTTCTCAATCAGTCAGATAAATCACACGGACCCATAATGCAAGACTTTGTAGACTGGTGTGATGGCTGTTTTCTGGATTTAAATGCATCCAAAACCAAAGAAATTATTATCTCACCAAAACACATAGAAGTCACCCCAACAAGCATCCACAGAGCTGAGGTGGAAATTGTCCAGAACTACAAAAACTTAGGAACTGTGTTTGATGACAAACTTAAATTTAGTGACAACACAGATGTTATCATAAAAAAGGCTCATCAGTGTCTGTCTTCGCAAACTAAACTCATTTGGAGTCGCCCAGAGAATTTTTTTTTTTTTTTTTTTTTCATATATTTTTATTTCATTTTTGGATGAAAGGCACAGGTACAGGCATACAATGCACATAAAACATAATTAAAATTATTTGCCAACTACAAGCATTGGCTTGCCCCTTGCCTCATTTAAAATAAAAAAGCCTACCCCCTAACCCCTGCACCAACCACCGTTGACAAAAAAAATTAAATAATAACCCCCCCCAACCCACCGCGTCATAGGCCTGAAAAGAAAAAGAATTGAGCAAAGATTTCAACAAAGACCAAAAAAAAGAAAGGGAATTATACAGATATAATTAGTTATGTCCTGCTAGTTATATAGTAGAGGTCCTAACTTAATAGAGATTATGGTTCCAGCCAGGCACGTGCACACATAGAGGCCAAGGGGTGCTTGAGCACCTGCCTTTTTGAGCCTCATCAAAAAAGTGCCATTAAAAAAAATATATATATATATATATTTTACCGTTACGCATATAGACTGCCCTTCCAACTGAAAAATGTCACGATATAATCAAAATATTAGGTAAAGACAGAGAGATGCCCCGTATTCCATTGCAGTTTGCACGGCCTCCTCAGCGTGCCTCTCCGCGGACCTATATATTTTATGCATAGCGTGGGTGGTGATGATGATGATGATAGAAACCGCTGTGGCGCATACAGTTGAATGCTGGTATTACACTCATTGAGGGACACGAAGAAGTCAAGTCCGATGGGATTTGGGAATCTCAAATACAAATCGGGATTGGAATAAAAAATGCATTTATATTAAACAATACAGAATATACAGCACTTCTTGGGGTCTGTAGGGTAAGCACTTATCCCTCCCCCCTGAACATTTATGGAGATGTATGGGCCTTTTAAGTCAGTGATAAAAGTGTCTTTCAAGGATAAGTGAGCTCCTGCACTGATTATTATAGTTCAATATTCAATATTTGATCACCAAAACCCCCCAAAAACCATAAAAAGGGGGCCCCCGCCCGAAAAGGGCCCTTAAAAATCCCGCTTGCGCGCGCTCGGTTAATATATACACACAAGTGTAGTGCCCTTTTCAGCCTTTGAGCACCTGCCCCTCTAAAGTCCTGTGCACGTCCCTGGTTCCAGCTATCTATTGTTTTATAGTTTGCACCATTTAATCTAGCTGTAGAAAGCTCCATTGTTACAACATTAGCTAATAACTGTTTCCAGTGATTAAAGGGCAGAGAATGTGGAGCTTGCCATCACAGTGACAAAAAAAATTGCAGCGGTACTTCCTGCCAGCCAAAATCGTCTCTGAACAATACTTAAAGCTAAAGAATCATCATCATTAAGGAGCAATAATTTGGGACAACAGGGAATATGTTTTTGTAATACTTTAGATAGATAATTAGTTATCTGTTCCAAGAAACCTTTGACTGTGGGGCATTCCCACATCATATGTGTAAAAGTACCAGTAGTATTTAGAGAACAAAGTGTACAGTTCGGTGAAATAGCACGTCTCATTCTATAAGCTTTCTGGGGGGTTAAATATGTTTTATGGACAAAATTGAAATTAATCTGCTGATGATTTGGGTTTTGTGATGCCATAATAATATTTCCCCACACTCTGGTCCAATTGGTAGATTGATGGTGTTCTAATCCCAATTCTGTGCTCCACGATTGGATAACAGGTATTAACGAAGTACATCTTTGTGATAGATCTTTATAAATTATAGAAACTTGACCTTTGGACAGACCTGCAGTTTTTTTAGAGAAAGTAACTAAGGGGTGAGTAGTTGGTTTGGTCCATGGAACTCCATAGGCTCGCATAGCCGAACGGAGCTGTAAATATAAAAAAAATAAAAACTAAGAATTCTGACAATGTTTTATTCTTCCTTTATTGAGAGTATTTTTACCTTTTAATTTGTATGCTGGTTCACATCCCTCTGTCAAAGAGACAAGAACAAACTGCAAGGTGTTGTCAACCTTAGCTCAAAAATTATCAGCAGAACACAAAGATCCCTAATGCAGTTTTACAATGCCCAAGTGCTCAAGAAAGCACACAAAATAATTGATGACCCCACACATGTCCTTCATGTGTGTTTTGACCTGCTGCCCTCAGGAAAGCGCTTTAGACAGCCTGCCTGCAAAACAAACAGAAGGAAATTTGGGTTTGTACCAGAGGCCATTCGACTGGTGAATGGCCACAGTAGGAAAGGTCAGTTTACAAACATGCACCCTTTGACCCCTTGATTTTAATATTTTGACGAAAGTGCACTTTTTATATACCAACCAAATCTATTTATTTATCTATTGGACTGACAGATCAACAATTAGGGATCCCATTCTGGCAGTGTCATGTCTTTTATGCTTTGAGTATGTCTCTTGTCCCTGTTTTGTCCTGTTTTGTCTTGAATGTATATGCAGCTGTTTGTGATATCATGCCTTAAATTGCCCCTTGCGGGACTAATAAAGTTTTTTAATTGAATTGAATTGAATAGAACAGTGTGTAATACCAAAAAAGTTAAAAAACGGATTTGATTGATCAGTTTATTTTTATTTACAACAAAACTTGCCCCACAATGGTGGAATGAACTACTACCCACCCCAGTTAGGACAGCCAAAACCCGTCCAATCTTTCGCCGTCGACTAAAGACGCACTTCTTCAACCATTATCTGAAAAAAAAAAATAATAATAATTAAAAAGAAAAACCTAACCCTAACTAACCTTACTGTCATGCACTGTCCTAATAAACTAACCTACACCGTAACACACAACACTTTGATAAAATATAATGTAAATGTAAAACAAAATAAAAACATCAAAAAACACTACATAATACAGCTGCAGTGTTCATCAACTCCTCTGGGATAAATGGGGAAACAATGCTCCATAAGCAATAAGTTAAAGCTAATTACCTTAGCATTTGACATACAGTGTCATGTACAGTAACTGACTTATGTTTAATCAATACAAATAAACGATGGGATTAGAAACTACAAGGCTAAATTAATTCAGAATGCAGTTGTTTGTTGAAATGTGGTGGCCGGACAAGATTTTTGTAATAATTTCTGTATCAAATATGAAAGATATGAATAATATATTACTTTGAGCATACCCACAAACAGATATTCATCATAAACCCATTCAAGTTAATTTTCAGACGGAATTGTTTTATTAGTATCACTATAATTATCATAACTTTTTAACAATAATGTAAGGATTTGTTGTTGGTGGTGTGTGTCACGATGGGGTTAGGTAGAATGCAATAATACAGAAAGGGAAAGAATGGAGGAGGCAGAGGCGAGGAGTGAAGCTTGGAGAAGGGTGTTTACTGTAGAATCCAGTGCAATACAGGGAAAATACAGAAACTAAATAACAAACTTCACAATACAAAACAACAAACACTAAGACTTACTAGAGGGAGAACGGTGCGACACGACGTGGAGGAACAGGGGGTAACTGGAGGAATGTCGCCACAATGAAGGGGAGACAGACAGACACCTAAATACCCCGACTAATTAACAATTAAGAACACCTGGCCAACACAGAATCACAAACAACACCTAGACAATAAGCAAGAATAACTAAACACAAAAGCAACTCCTAACAACCCAAAACAGTGCATGACATCACACCAGGGAAGGGAAAGACAACAACAGTACACACCATGACACCACATTAATCATACTATTAATTATTGTTATCACCGTAGTCAGGATGTCCAGTGTACTGGAGCGCACCGATTGTTTGTCACCACTAGAGGGTGGTAGGGCGCCAATGTCAGGCCGAGGGCCAATGTCAGATAGAGGGCATTGCCCAAAGTTAGGTAGAGGGTACTGCCCAGTGTTACCATCCTGCCCAGTCCAGCCAGGACCGGGCCTAGGATCCTGACAGGTGTGGACCCAAGAGCAATAACAGGAACGAGAGAGAGATACAGGCAGGACACAACGGGGTGTAGTTGGAAAAAAGGCTTTACTTGTTCTTCACAAGGCTTTTAACTACAACAACAAAATAATAAGTACCACAGCATAAGCTGGCAGATATAAAGGATAACAACGGATGTGACATGAAAGATTTACGGACCGACAGGGGAGTGATAGGAACAGACAGAATATATAAGGAGACTAATTACTAACAAGACACACCTGTACAGACAAACAATGACGACAATATATAACATGACAGTAAGGAACAACAATGATACATACAAATACAACACTAAACCAGACCGGGAAACAGAGTGGGCAACACACACACAGGAATACTTTAAACACATTGAACATTGAGGTAAAAATTAAGGACATCAGGAGATTAAACATATGAAAACCGACTAACAGAGGGAGTAACGTATTGAGTCCGCTAGAGGGAGCTGCAGGGCAGGCCTTCTGAGGCAGAGGGATTGTGTGGCCAGCCTGGGCAAACAGGGGAGGAATCGAACCAGGCTGGGAGAGCGGATCCTGACAAATAAATTATATTTCTAATCTGTCAGCTGTTCTATATCGCCCACATAATTGTCTATATCCCATACCCTCTAAGTTTCCTGCTAGCTTGTCAGTAAAGTGGTTGAAAATGCAGTTGTTTGTTGAAATGTGGTGGCCGGACAATATTTTTGTAATAATTTCTGTATCAAATATGAAAGATATTAATAATAATAATCATGATAATCATACAGATATTTTATATCATTTGAAAGCCCTAGTTGTTATCTTCAAAATGGTACTATATATATTTACTTTGAGCATTCATTTTCATAATGAAATGTTGATGCCTAGGGCTAAAGATAATGTGCGCTTTTGGCCACTGGTTGCGCTCATGAGCCGAAGACACCTCGGGCCGTGTTCGGTAGCGCCGAAGAAGAAGAAGCTTCACACACGAATCCCCGTGGGGAAAACAGTGAAATATTTGTCTCAAAATTCTGTCCGTAACTCAAAGCAGATCAAGCGTGTCCTTAGAATTCCATAGGTAAATCTAAGCAGATCAAACGTGTTTTTAGAATTACGTACGTAAATCTAAGCAGATCAAGCGTTTTATGAAACACAGATGAGAGGTGTGTGTGTGTGGATCGTTTTTACGATTGTGGATTCTACTTCTGCGTTTGTTTATTTTTGATAGACCTCTAAGAAGAAGAAGCTTCACACACGAATCCCCGCGAGGAAAACAGCGAAATATTTGTCTCAAAATTCCGTACATAACTCCAAGCTGATCAATCGTGTCGTTAGAATTCCGTACGTAAATCTAACCAGATCAAGCTGTTTTTAGAATTCTGTACGTAAATATAAGCAAATCAAGCGTGTTTTTATGATTTATGAAACACAAATTGAGAGTTGTGTGTGTGTGTGGATCGTTTTTACGATTGTGAATTCTACTTTTGCGTTTGTTTATTTTTGATAGAAATCTACCCCCATAGATCTCAGTCGGTTCTACTACTTCCCAAATGCCCTTCCATCAGCGAAAATGTCAGGGAAAAAGTTGTGAGCTACGTGGAATGATTTTGGTGATTTTGAGCAAGATTTCTCCCTGGGGTAGAACTCGGTGGTGGGCACGATTTCCCAATGCACTTCCATCAGCGAAAATGTCTGGAAAAGGTCTGGGCACAACGTGGCCGTTTTTGCGCCAGCTCCCATGCACGTGCCCGTATTTCGATCCGTGCAAATATTTCACAGGGGTAGATCTCCTCGTGGGACACAATTTCCCAATGCATTGTCCCGTGGGATTATGCCCCCTCGCGGCAATATTAATTGAGGGGCGGATTCGCGGTGATGGGGAAATTAAAAAAGGTCACCCGCCAAAGTGGCTGGTAGAGTGACAGAGTTACACGGCACCAGGCACGTGCACACATAGAGGCCAAGGGGTGCTTGAGCACCTGCCTTTTTGAGCCTCATCAAAAAAGTGCAATTTTTTTCCTTTTTTTTTCTTTTTTTTTTTTTTACCGTTACGCATATAGACTGCCCTTCCAACTGAAAAATGTCAGGATAGAATCAAAATATTAGGTAAAGAGAGAGAGATGCCCCATATTCCATTGCAGTTTGCACGGCCTCCTCAGCGTGCCTCTCCACGGACCTATATATTTTATGCATAGCGTGGGTGGTGATGATGATGATGATGATGATAGAAACCGCTGTGGCGCATACAGTTGAATGCTGGTATTACACTCATTGAGGGACACGAAGAAGTCAAGTCTGATGGGATTTGGAAATCTCAAATACAAATCGGGATTGGAATAAAAAATGCATTTATATTAAACAATACAGAATATACAGCACTTCTTGGGGTCTGTAGGGTAAGCACTTATTCCCTCCCCCCTGAACATTTATGGAGATGTATGGGCCTTTTAAGTCAGTGATAAAAGTGTCTTTCAAGGATAAGTGAGCTCCTGCACTGATTATTATAGTTCAATATTCAATATTTGATCACCAAACCCCCCAAAAAGCATAAAAAGGGGGCCCCCGCCCGAAAAGGGCCCTTAAAAATCGCGCTGCGCGCGCTCGGTTAATATATACACACAAGTGTTGTGCCCTTTTCAGCCTTTGAGCACCTGCCCCTCTAAATTCCTGTGCACGTCCCTGCACGCCACTGCCGAATTCTACCCACATTTGTCGGGTGGCGGGTGTTAATGTCAAGCCCTGGTTATAATGTAACCAATGGATAGATAGACTGACTGCTGTTCAGATTACTGTTGAGGAGGCTGGCAACCTGGTGCACTGGCTGACTTGGTGACTTTTCTTAAAAAAATTATGTTTCATAAAACCAACAATACAGTAGCTACAGTACGTAGGGCAAGACTTCTAAGAAATGTTTTGAACATAACATCTGAGGAATGAGGTTGTAAATATGTTTTTTTGTGCCACACAAACTAAGGAGAGCACTGACCATATTCACACAGTGCCCGTTTTTGCTCTTAACCACCTTGGGAACAGGGTGAAAAGGAATCCCATCCTGAGTATGACATAAGAACAAAATGGCCCTCCGTGTGAATATGGTTAACTCTCAGAAGGCTTTGAACATTCTGGAACTGCATGCTCTCTCTACACACGGTAGCATGCCAACTGCAACATTGAATTTTAAACATTCTACGGACTCAAATCAACTTTATGTGGGTCAAAACCTTTGCCACACGTAACAGTCGCCTCAGGCTGTTACTACCCCTCTCTCATTTCACTCTCATCCCTTCATCTCTCTCTAAATGTTCCGGAGGGAATTTTCTCCTATTTTCTATGCCATTTATCCATCCCTTCATCTTCTTATTAAAGCCCCTTGAGGATGATTTTGTCTGGGGTAATATTATTCTCAAGCCGTGTGTGAAAAATCAGAATCACTTTATTCTTCTGGTACAAAAAATGTACAGGAATTATATATATATACCGATTGAATATCCCTATAGCTAAAAGCATCAGTGAATTGCCTTCAATGTAAATGTAAAACATACAGGGATATTTCACTTAAGTGAGAACTTAAGTTCTCGATGTAAATGTTCTTGTCTGTGATGCAGCTCCAGGTTTGGTCACCTGATTACATCACATATTAGAGTCTTATTGGTCCTCTGGTTTCTAACTTTGGGAGAGAGAGATGTTCATATTCACCAATATGATGGGTAGTGCATCAGTAAAGTGAATACATAAGCAGGGATGGTGCCACACACTCATCTCCTTCCCAACAAATTTCACCACAATGAAAAATCAAGGGCCGCAGCGGCGTCTAGACGCTGGGCGTCACTAGTATTAACAGAACTTGGTTATATACATAACCTAACGTTCTGCTTCATACTAGCTCCGCTCAGCGTCATATTGCATAGCAGGAGCTGAGCGGGAGCTAGAAGCTCGACAAATGTACCCCGCTGAGGCCCCCCACAACCATCAGATCAGGGACGACCGAGCCCCCCCGACCCCCCCTAATGGAGGGCACCCCCCCTATTGGGGGATCACGGGAGGGCGACGGACCAGAGCGTGCGAAGAGGCACTCAAGCAACTCAACGCACAGGGTGAGCAGACCGTGGCTTGACCCCACGACTACACACACGCACAACCCGCATGCCACCCGGGAACGAACGGAGGGAACAACCTCGTTACTGCCCCCAGAATCACGGGGTCAAGGGCAAACCCAACCCTGTGGCAAGGCCGTAGCAGCGGAGCGCGAAGGAAGACCCAGACCCACCAAAGGGACTGGACCCCCTGGAACGGGGGCCCGGAGAAGTCCATGATGCCAGCATCAAGACCCCACCAGGTGGGCACTTAGTGACCCCGCCCCCCACATCGCCAGCGTATCCGGACAAAGGCCCCTCAGCCGAGCGGGCCCTGTCCCCCCAATAGTCCACCGCCTGGCACTCTGACCCTGCAGAACAGGCAGTCAGCATGGCCGTAAGCACACAAAAAAGGTTAACCAACGGAAGCAGGCAGCGCACCGGGGAAAAACCAGGCAACAGGCTGTTAACCCGAGCCTGGAGACTGCGGACGAGACAGGCGCCAGAGGGGACAGCTGAACACAGCCGCCCCGGCGGAAGGGGCGTATGCTGGCGTTGTTGCATGACCGAGCCTCCATTTAAAAAAAACCCACCCAGAAGGGTTGAGGCAGAGAAGGCTGACACGATTGGCAGACGTCATGAACGTGCAGGGGCACCCTCAACCGGGTAACCCGGGAGTTGACACTGCTCCAACACACCAGGGAATCAACCACCTTGGTGTTACCCAATGCGGTGGTTGTTCCTATAACCCCTCAAGAAAAAACTCCAAAACACACCTGCGGGTATACACCGGCTATACCGCAGTACAAGTGTTTCAGTTTTCAAAAAAGGGTTAACCCAGGCCTACTGGTCGACGAAACATTACTTCGGACCGGGCCCGGCGATACGGGAAGCACAGGGTCACCAGAGGAGGTCAAAGACCACCCCAACAGGCCCCTCTTCGCCATGCGTGAGAGAGGAGCGAAAAGAATGGAGAACCAGCCCCAAGCACACCGTACTTGGTATTCCCAGGCGGTCTCCCAACCAAGTACTAACCAGGACCAACCTGTGTAGCGGCCGAGATCTGACAAGATCGAGCGTGTACAGGTTGGCATGGCCGTAAGCCATTACGACAGTGCAGAGTACAAAATGTACCCAACCAGGGCCTCCATAGCACTTAACCCTGTGACACCCGGACCAACCTGGCATTTTTCCCCCTGAAAAAGCCCAAGTCCCTCAGGGTACCAGAACAGCAGATCTGCATCCCCGGCGGACAACGGGTTCAACTGATCCAGACCAGCGTGACCAGAACCAGTCCCGTGCCCTAACCACGCCGACATGCCTACTCCAGGAGAAGGGGCAGATATGCGTGTTGATCTTAAACATGAAAAGAAGGCGCCACCCAGACGTTCGGGGGGAACCGCGCCCGGTGGCCCACCCCCAGGGCGTGAGACCCCTCTACATATGTTCAGATCCATTCCGTCATCATCCCCCAGATATGAACGTGAATCCGTCGACAACCAAAACAGGTTGTCGGAAGAGGAAAAACCCCCATCCCAGTTGCTTTATAAAAACGCCGTTTTAACCTCAAGCAACCAAGGCGTGCCAGTCAGTCGCCTGATTACAGAACACCCCGAGCTAGCACTATGCGTGCGTCGGGACACAACCACATCAATGAACAGGCTATTTAGACCTGTCATTGAATCCCCAAGGCGCCCAGGGGAACGACAAGAGGGGTGTGATACTTCTTAACTCCAACTCTTTTTAAAAGAAAAGAAGGAAGCACCAACAGTATGTATCCCAGTCTACACAGCCGGGGGTAACATTTTTTCACATTTTTACATCCCACCACCCTCCCATAGGAAGGAAACCGAAATCGCCAGAGAGACTTCCCACGCGAGCTGTACAGATTGAAAAGAAATTAAAGAATATATTGCACCTTGAGCCATGTAAAAGTTTGGTTTTAGGGCTCTCCGGGGAGGAGGCACTGAACCCATACACACTCAATAATCTAATTGAATCGAATACACACACAATAGAGTAGGACTCCTTCTTGAGTTTCCACTCACCTTGACAATCTGAGGAGGAGGCTCTGTACTCTGAGGAGGCTCCCTCACATGGAAGGAGAATCCCAACTCACAGAAGGCCCGAATAGGAGCTTCGTGAGGAGGAGCCCTGACCACCCCCTGAAACAGATCCATCATATGGACCTGAACAGCACACAGAAGTCCTACCAACAGAGACGCGCACAGTGACGTACTCTATGGCGGGGGAATTTCTGCGGTGCACACGCCCAATATTCCAGGGTGTGGGACCAGGAAAATCCCCCCCCCCCCCCCACCCTGTAACGTGCCGAACCGCAACGTGACAGGAACCTTGAAGGACAGGTGGGTTTACCCCTGACCAACAGAAAAAAGGGGGAGAAAAGGTTACCAGTTCACCCCTTTACGACCCCACACCCATGATACGATGTAATGACAAAAAAGAATATGACGCAGTCATAGTCAGCTCCATGAAGCATCTAACAGCTTCACACAGCGCATGCGCTAACCTGCTATCTGATTTTTACTAAGGAAAAAACACAGAATAGAGAGGGTCCTCCAAGAGCCCCGGTACCAAACTTACACATGTGCTTCTGTGGCCAGCCCAACCCAGTTGTAGGTCACACGACACACACAACCCATTATCACCTACAAAAAATGGCAAAAACACACTACAGAGGAACGCCGTTTTTCATAATGAGAGAATACATAATTCTCGATTAGTATCGGCCACAGGCCTTGCTAAGCACACACGAAAAGCGACCAAACAATCTTTTCTTTTAGGAAAATAACGTTTCTCAAGCAGTTTTAGCACAACCTCAGCAATCAAGCTAAGGGTTACATCATATCCCTACCACACAGTGACACAATATAGTGTAACAACATGTCAGAGAGGAGGATGAAGAAGTCCCCAGGGAACCGGGGGGAAACACAACCCTCCTACTTTACCCTTAATACGGCCAGTTAAACAGGTAAACCTGTTAATATGTGAACACACTGTTCATTGTCATTACAGGCTGAGAGAAGAATCATTCTTTACTCATATGTCACTAAGCATAGCTTTATAGGTTAGTTTAACCCCCTTAGTTGAGAGTGCACGGTACAAGAACACACATGATGTTTCTCAACACAACAAACCAGATAATTTTCACATCTGTAATAAACAACCCTATTTGCATGGAGAAGCTAATACCAGTGACAAGACAATTCACACATAACTCGCATCGTATCCTAAATGTAGTGCAGTAACACTCGTTTTGGAAAACATCGTTATTTACAAAACATTTAGAAGGGAAAGCAAGAAGAAGTGCTCAAGGCCTGGTCAGAACCTTGCCTACCTTGAGCGCAGATCAAGCGAAACTGCAGTCTCTAACAAGTCACCATAGTAAACACAGCCGTTCTGTGTTGTCGACCTGGGCAGCGCCGCCGCTCCATCCCGCTGCTACGGTCCCCCTTGTTGACGCAGTCCTTGCCGTCCTGGCTCAGGGCAGGTTCGACGAACATCCTCTGTCAAAGATGACGTCGTAGTCAAGAGTGTTTAAAACATGTTATAATCAAAGCATGTTCAACAGTGTAGCATTAAGCTAACGGCCGCCCTCGGCCGATAGCAGCAAGCTAACGTTTCCTAGCCTAGCCTAGGTAGGCCACAACTAGCACGCAAGCTAACGTTTCCTAGCCTAGTGATCACAACAGGCTAGCGCCGCAGCTAACAGCTGACTGGCTAACAGTAGGCCACCACTAGCACGTAAGCTAAGCAGCTATCACCTGAACTTGTACACAATGATATAACAATCACTCAGACAGGCCGCCGTTCTGAAACCCTCCTCACTGTTTAAGAGAGAAGAGAAACGAAATGTTAACACAGTTTTACAACGGTGATTTTACCAACACCCGGCGGGGCCAGCACAATTCCCATCTGGGCTGTAGCTGACTTGAACACAGATCTTCCGCTAACGAACATCCATGCCCATATTTCCTCGTGAGGGAATACTCTCATTTGTATATGAAAGACGGGGCCTACACGGTGACAGAGAAATATCCACTCGTCCAGAAAACACAGGGATCACCAGTGTTACTGGTCGTGGCCCACTTGTTAACTATAATGGGCTTCAGACCAAGGTCCTCTGCCGTTGCCTAAGAAGCTTGAACAAAGGACCCTTAATCTGGGGCCGGTGTTTGTAAACATTGTCAGCTAGCCCCCATAGCACTAACAGACAAGTGGAGCTCGCAAGCAAAACATCACTCACCAACCTGGAACCCACCGCTCCTCACAACAGCGGCGCGTCCTACAGTCCAGCTGCCGCTGAAAGGTTTTACCGCAACCAGCCACAGCAAGGAACTGCAGTTGGGAGGCATGCAGCGGCGTGCTCCCAATACGAAAACCGGTGGAGGATTTTTAGAATGATCATCATCTTCCAGACACTCCAGTACGAAGACAATATCGCCGTATTTTCCCGAATATAGTGAGAGAGAAAATAAAGATATGATGTCAACGTATCTCCTCGTTCTTCCTTTCCTCAGAGTAAATATTTTTCTCCACGTCAAGTGGGCATATGAGCAGCACGTTGCTTGTGATGAAATTTGAGAAGGAGATGAGTGTGTGGCACCATCCCTGCTTATGTAGGTAAGCGGATGGGGGTGTGGCCAGATGAATGCTGGCATATAAAGGTACATTTTGAAATTTATTCAGTGTATATACGCTGAAGCGAGATATATGCAATATGACGCTGAGCGGAGCTAGTATGAAGCAGAACTGTATTATAATAGTAAATAGAAAAATATGTTGTGCTCTTGCTTTTTTCTTTTTGAAGGTGGAGAGAGTAGCATTGCTAGTGCCACAAGTTCCCACAACAGTTTTATTTGAGTTTCATAACAGTACATTGTACTAAGCAATTGTTGGCTCATTAGTTTGTGATTCACATGCACAAAAATTCACCAGAATGCAGGAAATTAAGTCTTTGTAACAAAAGTTTTCCTGGTGGTGGACCCAAGACCCCCCGCTTAAAAAGTGGCCTGACTGGGGCTATATTTCACGCTATATCTCCGGGTATGAATTATTTCCAGAGTCCGGCCCTGGTAGTAGTAGTAGTAGTAGTAGTAGTAGTAGTAGTAGTAGTAGTAGTAGTAGTAGTAGTAGTAGTAGTAGTAGTAGTAGTAGTAGTGGTGGTGGTGGTGGTGGTGGTGGTGGTGGTGGTGGTAGTGGTGGTGGTAGTAATGACATCTTGGTACGATTCATGCTTAACCCTTTCACTACTTCACTACAGAAGGTTAACCTTTCACTACCACACTAAGGATAAGGATACGGATTTATTTGATTGATCCCTCATGGGGGAATTCCAGTGACATACACATACAGCTCATCGTCTCATTAAACAATCATCATTTCACAATCATTACATTTTTACAGTAATAACGGCACAACATAAATTCAAACAGGCATGTACATTCGTTGACACATGTCGACTACAGTATGTCTGAGACACCGTATGCAATAGACAGATGGTTAGTGAATGTTGCTTGTTACGGTGCAGGTAGGAATTTGAGTTCCAATAGTAGAGGAAGGAATGAGACGGAGATGTGGTTTGCTCTTCTTCAGTAGTGTGTCTTTTAATAGTAAGATCACAGGAGCAATGCAAGTAATGCACAAGAAAGATGCCGGGCGTCAACTGAGAAAAAGACCTTTAGGTAAAATACAAAATATAAATAAACATTATGAGAAGGTCAGCACTCGTTCTGACTCTGTCTGCACAGAGGACTGTATGAAGATCCGACAGGGAGAAAGGAAACAGGAGGTCAATATAAAGCCACATTCCTGACATTCCACAGGCATCAATTAGTGACAGCATAAGTGACAGCCAGTGACAGCAACCAGTGGTGACAGTCAATCAGTGTAGTGACAGCGAACCAGAGGTGACCATCAATAAGTGCAAATACCAACAACAAGGTGAAGTACTCCAGAAAGACAGTAGGGTTCCTAGTCCTAGAAACCCAGAATGTTACAGTACCTCCCCCCGATGAACGGCACCTGACATTCACATAGGGGCCTCGGGATGCAGCCGACGATAATCGTCAATAAGGCTGTGATCTAAGATATCCCTTTGAGGCACCCAGGAACGCTCTTCTACCCCGTACCCCTCCCAATCCACCAAGAACTGAAACCCTCTACCCCTCCGCCTACAACCCAGGATCCTCCACACCGTGTAGACAGTTTGACCGTCAAGGATGCAGGCCGGAGGAACCGCAGGAAGTGGCTGGGACAAGGGCGATGAGAGGAATGGCTTCAACAGGGACACATGAAACGTCGGATGAACCCTCATAGAGGCTGGAAGCAGCAGCCTGTAAGCCACAGGGTTCACCCGATGAACCACATTAAAGGGGCCTATGAAGCAAGGAGCCAGCTTCCTGGATTCCACCCGGAGAGGGAGATCACGGGTGGAAAGCCAAACCCGCTGCCCAGGACGGAAAACCGGAGCCGGACGCCACTTGCGGTTAGCTTGCTGCTGAGCCTTAACAGAGGCCTTCTGCAGCACCGTCCGAACCCGGTTCCACGTCCTGCGACAGCGAGCCATGTGGGCCTGGACCGACGGCACCTCAGCCTCCTGCTCCTGTTCGGGAAACAAAGGAGGTTGAAAACCATACTGACACTGAAAGGGAGACATACCAGTAGAGGAGGAGAGGAGGGTATTATGCACGTACTCAGCCCACGCCAGCCTCCTACTCCACGTCGCCGGACAAGCGGCAACGTAGCACATCAGAACCCCCTCCAGATCCTGGTTGGCACGCTCCGTCTGACCGCTAAACTGCGGATGAAACCCAGACGACAGGCTGACGGAGGCGCCGAGGCTGGAGGCAAATGCCTTCCAGAACCTGGAGGTGAACTGAGGGCCCCGGTCAGACACAATATCCACTGGCAGCCTGTGGACCCGAAAGACGTGCTGCACCACTAGGTCAGCCGTCTCGAGCCGAGGGAAGTTTGGGAAGGGGAATGAAGTGGGCCGCCTTGGAGAAGCAGTCCACTACCACCAAAATGGTAGTGAACCCATCTGACGGGGGAAGGCCAGAAATAAAATCCAGGGATATGTGCGACCAGGGACGTTTGGGAATAGGAAGCGGCCGGAGGAGACCCGCCGGTGCACGGTGCACACCGGACAGGCCGCCACAAAGGAACGCTTATCCCCCTCCTCTGTAGACTACCAGAACCTCCTATGGATAAACTCCAGGGTTCTGGTGGCCCCCGGGTGGCCGGTGAGTGAAGAGGTATGTGCCCACTGCAGCAGTCGCGAGCGCGCAGCCTTGGGCACATACATCCACCCCGGAGGACCCCCACCGGGATCGGGCTCTCGTGCCAGAGCCGATCTTACCACCCTATCTATGCCCCATGACAAGGGAGCCAAAATAAGGGCTTGTGGAATAATAGGATGGGGCTTCTCCTCCCGGTCCGGAGGGTCAAACTGGCGTGACAGAGCGTCAGGCTTGACATTCTTGGAACCGGGTCGGTAGGAGATGGAAAATCGTAATCGAGTGAAGAATAACGCCCACCTGGCCTGGCGAGCGTTAAGGCGTTTAGCCCCCTGGATGTAAGCCAAGTTCTTATGATCAGTCCAAACAATGAAAGGGTGTGCCGCACCCTCCAACCAATGTCTCCATTCCTCCAGTGCCAATTTGATTGCCAACAACTCCCGATTACCCACGTCATAGTTGCGCTCGGCCGAAGACAGCCGGCGCGAAAAAAAGCGCAAGGATGCACTTTCCCGTCCTTTAAGCATCTCTGAGATATCACCCCCCCCCACCGCGATATCAGAGGCATCCACCTCCACTATAAACGGAGCCTCCGAATCGTGGCGGATCAGTACAGGGCCGGAGGTAAATCGACGTTTGAGGTCGCAGAAGGCCGACTCAGCCCGAAGCGACCATTCAAAGCCAGGGAGAGAGGCCTTAGTGAGAGCTGTCAGAGGATTGACTAAGGCGCAAAAATTGCGAATAAAACGCATGTGAAAATTTGCAAAGCCCAAAAACCGCTGTAACTCCTTGAGTGACGAAGGGCATGGCCAGTCCAAGACTGCACTCACCTTGGCTGGATCCATGCGAAGATCACCCTTCGTCAACACAAAGCCCAGGAAGGAAACGGTGTCAGTGTGAAACACACACTTCTCTGCCTTAACAAATAGTTGATGCTTGAGGAGACGCTGTAGCACCTCACGAACATGCTGTTGGTGTTGCACCATATCGTGAGAAAAAATTAGGATGTCATCTAAATACACAAAGACTGACACCCCAATTCAATCCTGCAGCATGTCGTTAACAAGGGCTTGGAAAACTGCCGGAGCATTAGCTAAACCAAAGGGCATCACTAAATACCCATAATGCCCGTTGGGCGTGTTAAATGCAGTCTTCCAATCGTCTCCCTCCCTAATCCTGACCAGATTGTATGCATTACGTAAATCAAGTTTAGAGAAGACCTGCGCCCCCTGTAAGCACTCAAAGGTGGTGTCCATGAGAGGCAGGGGGTAACGGTTCTTGATGGAAACATCATTCAATCCCCTATAATCTATGCACGGCCGCTGACTACCATCCTTCTTTGCTACAAAAAAGAAGCCAGCGCCTGCAGGGGATGTGTACAGACGAATATGCCCCGTGGACAGTGCCTCTTGAATGTAGGTGTTCATGGACACTGTCTCAGCGCGAGAGAGGGAAAACATACGCCCACGGGATGGAGAGTTACCAGGAAGAAGATTAATGGGGCAGTCGTAAGACCTATGAGGCGGTAGTGCTTTAGCACACGTTTGACTAAAAATGTCCGCCAGGTCCCAATAGATCTCAGGCACGCCTGTCAAATCGGGATTAGAAGGTAAGACAGAGTCTGCAACGCTCACCACCATCCTGGAGAGAAACAAGGGAGACAAAAGAAGGGAGGGGGCGGGTGAACTCTCGCCAGAACCCGACTTGACGCCGTTCCCCATAGAGAGTTCACCCGTGGCCCAATTAATACATGGATTATGCACAACAAGCCAAGGGTGACCTAACACAATGACAGAGTGAGGAGACATGACAACATAAAATTGCAAACACTCCCACCCACTACTTGCCACCTGAACACGCAGCTGCCCGGTGCACTGGGTAATGATCCCACTACCTAGTGGTTGACCATCCAATGACTGCACAGGACTGCTCCAGTGTCTCCAACGGTACCCCCCACTCCACTGCCAAACCCACATGAATTAAATTACCCGCTGCCCCTGAATCAACCAAAGCCCTGGTCATCCTAATAGAATCCCCCCACCCAACAGTCACATCCAAAAAAGTACGAGTGTCATCAATGACCGGGGAGAAATGCCCACCTGCTAAAACTCTCCCAGAGTCTAGCAAGCCCCCCCGTTTCCCGAGAATCCCTGACAATTGGTGAAACGATGCCCCGTGCGGCCGCAGCGGAAGTAATGCTTCTCATCGACCCACCTCTGCCTCTCCGCCTCAGACAAGCTGAGAGCGCCCAGCTGCATAGGCTCGTCACCCAGGCTCTCTCTCGCGTGTAGGAATGCAGGTGGTTCGACACTGGAAGAAGGGCGAAAGAGTACCTGTAACAACGCTCCCCTCTCGCGCTCCCTCTCCCGATGCCGATTGTCAATCTTTATGGCCAGGTTGATGAGGTAGTCCAGGCGCTCGGGTAGCTCACGTGTGGACAGCTCGTCCTGCATGCACACAGAGAGCCCCTGCAGAAACAAGACACAGCAGGGAATCTCTGGCCAGGCCGCCTCTCGAGCCACGATGCGGAAATCAATGGCGTAATCTGCAACAGAGCGAATGCCCTGCCGGCAGGACGTAAGTCGACCGCCGGCTTCGTAAATGGAAATCACCCTGGAGGTATGGAATACGTGACGTAACTCTCGGGTGAAGGCATCCACACTGCTGCAGATTACTGACCCATTTTCCCATTCTGCCGTGGCCCAATTGAGAGCGCAACCTGTAAATAGAGTAATAATGTAAGCTACCTGAGACACATTAGTGGGGAAACTACGCGGTTGCAGTTGGAACACGAGAGAGCACTGGGTGACGAACTCACGACACCCCTCCGGAGCTCCTCCATACCGATCAGGTGGCGGCAGCCGTGGCTCTCGGATGTCCTCTCGACCGACTGGATGTACCAGCCCTCCTTCCCCGCCGGCCAGCGGGGCTCCTGACGCGGATCCCATAGCTGATACCGCCCTGGCGGCAGTCGAACGGGCGTTGTTAGCCGCAGCTAACGCTGAAGCTGCTGTTTCCTGCGAAACGATGTACAGGTTTCCCAGACAACCCAGCTCGAAGGGAGAAAAGAAACAGGGGATCAATATAAAGCCACATTCCTGACATTCCACAGGCATCAATTAGTGACAGCATAAGTGACAGCCAGTGACAGCAACCAGTGGTGACAGTCAATCAGTGTAGTGACAGCGAACCAGAGGTGACCATCAATAAGTGCAAATACCAACAACAAGACAGACAGACAGTAGGGTTCCTAGTCCTAGAAACCCAGAACGTTACAGTTGCTGACCTCTTAAGGCACAGAACACGTTAGTAAATTTTTATATCCGAATATCACATGTCCTCCTCACAACAGAAGGATAGGTTTATGGTTGACAATTGGCAAAGTGGCCCTTTAATGGGTTTGAATATCTTTAAAACTCACATTTCACCTCAATATTAAATAATTGTACTCCTAAATTGCAAATGCTTCAGGTCATAGAAGAACAACTTATTCAAACATAATTCAAATATAGAAAATATAAAAAGAAAAGAAAACAAACCTTCTTACTGTCCTCTACTATCATGCACTCTTCCTAATACTAATATCTCTCTACTACTATGCACTCAACACTGCAGCACTCACGTTTCAACACTTTGAGGAAGATTGTTACTCAGCTGAAATAGTTGTACCCTTCCTGCTGACTTGTCGTACAGAACTTCGCTTTGGCTAAAAGCTTCAGCTAAATGACCAAATGTAATTGGATTTAAAATTTTAAGTTGTATTGTGTAGGTGTGTATTGGTAGTAGACCTGTCCCCGACTAAGGATTTGTATAGTCGACTTTGATCTGCCAAAATTTGCTGATAGTCGACTATAGTCGACTAATGTCTGAAGGAGTCGAGTGAAGCCTTCTTGTCCTCTGCAAAAGCATGCAATTTGTCCACTGATGGATACATCTTGATATTTGTCTAGTGTGTTCATTAGACGGGTGAAATACTCTTTCTTTGTTTGAAAGCCTGTTCTATCCTACCATTATAAAGTCATGCAACAAATCAGATTGACTATGACACATCACACACCACAAAAGACAGCAAAATACATAACGGGTGTGTCATGCACGTGTTGAAACACAACAGTGTGTTAAATAGCAACAAATGAGAAAAGCCTGCCCCTAGTGGAGCAGGACAGACCCTACATAATTACAACAGTACAGGACACAAAATGATTTAACTCTCTCTCCTTTTTATTCATGCCATACAGTTCATAGGCTACACTCCCATCGTTTATTAAATAAACATCTCCACATTATCTTATATATCTTATCCGATGTCGGTTGAAGAACCCCGCACCTCCACAAGAAAGAAAAAACAACAGCCTCATCTTCAGAATGACAACCATGTATTTATGAAGTTCCACGTTGAATTCCCAATGGGCTTCAAGGTCTCTTGGGTCATGAGATGCAGTCACAATATAGAGAACCATGTCAAAGTCAATCACAACATAGAGAACCATGGCAAATTCCAAATCAAGTGAAAACGTATTTCAACACATAATATTTTAGAGTGTAGAAGTAGCCATTCTACTCTCTTCTACTTCTATGGTCACATGAACCCCCTGGTCTGACCTCCCTGACCCATGGTTGCTTTGTAGCAGCTCTCTGTCTCTCCTCCTCCTTGCAGCTGTCTAGGAGCCTGTCATTTTTAGCGCCCTCCTGACAAGAGAGATGTATCCCCGTACTAATGCCCTTTGCTGGCAAGCCAGATATCCTGACCATCACCTCAACGTCTGGAATGACACCTTGCACTGCTAGTATTTCACAATATGTACATATCATGGACGATGGTATTGTAAAAATCCATACCATTGCATAGATCTATGACAATTATTTGATATACTTCCCAGCCCCGCTACCAATTAGGGCTGACCCCGACTAGTCGAATAGTCGACTAATCGATCTAAAGTATAGCGATATCGACTGCCAACCTCTTAGTCGAATGCAAACAAATAATAATAATAAAAAAAAAATTTTTTATTATTATTATTTCTTTTATCATTCTTTCCAAAAGCAAAGAGGCCTAGAATGGCGCGCATACCAGCGAGGCTAACTGCCCAAGAAAACGGGCACAGAGTGTCAGTCTACCAGTCAAGTCAGCATTCAAGAACATCCATTTGAGTGGCTCTACCCACCATATTTTGATGTTATAAAGATTGATGTTTATTTTTTCAAACCAAGGGATACTTGCGTTGTTTATGTCAACTAACAGGTATCGTTTGTAATGCTATTGTTATGGCTGCTGCTTTATTTAGACATTACACAGGGAAAGAGATGGGCTATGCGACATCGCTTATAAGTCGGATTTGAACTCACGACGTTGTGAGTACATAGTGTGCGCCTTAGCCCAGGGTACACATTGCAATGGACCTGTCTCAAACCCCGCCCTCTTTTCTTGATCCTCCAATCACAACTGTCGCTTACCTCGGACAAACTTGGTTTGTCCGAGGTAAGCGACAGTTGTGATTGGAGGATCAAGAAAAGAGGGCGGGGTTTGAGACAGGTCCATTGTATTTGCATAATAGCTTATCTGTCTGTCTGTCTGTCTATCCATACGCGAGATAACTCACACACATTCTGTATCCGTATTTTTGGCAAAAATGTGGCCGGTCGGTTGACAGTAAGCTGTGTGAGACTGTGTGAACAGCAAGCCAACAACCTGCACTATTGTTTCAAGATCAACATTTTAGTCAATGGTGTATATAATAAAAAGACCAAGATGGCGACATTTCCAACTGAGGGACACTAGGTGGCGACACCAATGAGGTCTACTAGGGTTACGCAATAGTATGAGTCTCCTCAGTTTACTATTGAACTATAGTAAAACCTATGTTTTTATAACTAAGACTAGAAAGAAAAGCCTCCCGATGTCTTCATCAATGTCTTCATCTATGTCTTAATCAATGTCTTCATCTATGTCTTTATCTATGTCTTTATCTATGTCTTTATCTATGTGTTCATCTATGTCACAGATTTGTTTTTGCTAAGATAACATTCATGTGATTGTTTTTGTATTGTATTGGCAGCAGAGAGGAGATGGACTGCTTCCTAGTTTAAAATTAGTTAACGCTACTTTAACCAAGTGAGCCCCATGTTGACCCTTTCACCCTCTTGGCCATGCTGCTGCAAAAGTAGATGTTTATTTATGTCCAGAAGGTCACTGGCTACACTAGGCTTAGGGTCTTGAAAAGTGCGTGTGTGTGTGTGTTTGTGTGTGTGTGTGTGTGTGTGTGTGTGTGTGTGTGTGTGTGTGTGTGTGTGTGTGTGTGTGTGTGTGTGTGTGTGTGTGTGTGTGTGTGTGTGTGTGTGTGTGTGTGTGTGTGTCTGTGTGTTTGTCTGCGTACACATTTCTGAGCGCATGTGTGAAGGGAGAGACAAAAAGAGAGTTTCAGAGAGAAGGAATCTCTAGCCTATAATCCCATCTTTTGTCTTTGCATTTTAGTTTGTATGTAAATGTGTACGTGTGAATGTAGTGCATGGAAAGTGCACGTATGGAGGAGCAGTCCGTGGTCCGGCTAGAGTTGCTCGAGGTCGGAGCGGGTGATCACTGCACACTTTTTTAGAACTGTATAGTAATCTTTATTCTAGTCATCTTATTTTATTCTAAACTCAAATTATCGTATTGCACTGCACACTTTTTAGAACTGTATATAGTGATCGTATATAGTATATAGTGCTGAACACACATTGGTGCCAACTTAAGGGCTGATGACACCTAAGCCTAGCTACACTAATATGAAAAATAGACTATTTTATGCTCTGCTGAGAGACAGTTTAGCTGTGTTTTTGTTTACATAACTAGTATTCTAATTTTCTTCAGATACTGTATGCCATCTAGTTAGCCCCTAGCTCTATTGTCCTAGTCACTAGGACCTAGTGTGTGTGGGGGGAGGAAGAGGTGAGGGTAACACAAGCTTTGTTCTGAAAGCTAACATACTTTAAACATCACTATGAACTAGCAGAGCTACATAAACATCACTGTAAACAATAAAACTAGATGGCATACAGCAGGGGTCTCAAACTCTGAGTCTGGGTGAGGCTGGGCCGCATCAAATATTCCACAAAAAAAGGGTTTCAAGTATTAAAAAAAAAAGTACAACTGATCCAATCTTCTCAATCTTTAGCAATAACATTTCAGAACATGAACAGTTCTTCAGAACATGAATGGTTCTTCAGAACATAGGATTCTCAGTGGTGTCAGTGGACTCATCCACAGCTATGGAAATGCACTGTCCATTTTTTTGATTCTATCACAAAGCTGTTTAATCAAATCACCAGCCAGTATTTCAGTTATTCTGGTTGCTGTGCTATCTGAGGGGGATTTGCTTTTGTTTGCCTTCAAACATGGTCTCCATCACTTCAGTCATACATTATTTTCAAATTGCCACCCTTCACAAGAGCTACCGTTTCTTGGCATATAGTCACATTGGTTTGGTGCTGGGACTCAGGATGAACGCATATTTTTCAGTCCATTCACCTTTGAATTGCAGTCGACTTTTCTTTTACTGACCATCTTTGTAAATGCCATATTTTTCTGCTGGCTGCCTGCTGGCGAAACTAGGCTAGTAGCTACATTTATCTCACGGAGATGAAACTGGGAGGGAGTTTACTGTATATGCGCTGTCAACTCTGCTCTGACTCAGACTGTTTAAGACCCGCCCTACTCTGCCTCTGATTCGCAGAATGTGGGTGAGGGGGGAAAACACTGACGGGACGCTGAATGTGATTGGACCAGACCCGTACACAGACACAGACAGACAGTGGCAGTGCAGCCGGACATGCAGAGCACTGCTCGCAGTCAGAGGAGATAGCAAGGATGCATTTCTCTTCCACTTTACTTGATATCACTCCGGAATCACGTTTCAACCAAGTCACTAACGTAACGTTGCTGTCATGAGCCTGCGCTATGGTAGCCTACAAGTGATAAAATAAATAAAACTTCCAACTCTCGCGCAATGACTCGGCAAACAGTTGCGCGCGGGCCGCATTAACACTAAACTTTGATGTCAGGTAGGGGGCCGCAAAATATCATCCCTCGGGCCGCAATTGGCCCGCGGGCCGCGAGTTTGAGACCCCTGGCATACAGTATCTGAAGAAAACTAGAATGCTAGTTATGTAAACAAAAACACAGCTAAACTGTCTCTCAGCACAGCATCAAATAGTGTATCCACATCTTGATCGATTGATTGATTGATTGATTGAAAACTCTATTAACAGATTGCAGAATGGGTACAATACAGAATGGCTCAATACACACAATTGTTAAGGGGATGCAGACCAGAGAAAGACTTTCGTCTTGTTTACATCAGGGTCCCCCATTTTCAATTCATCATGACATTTATGACATACACGACATACAGATATACAGATATATATCATGACATTTATGACACAAATCAATCTCTAAACAATGTTTGTATGTCTCCGCAATGGTATGATTCTGGCCTGGTAGGTTAAGCCACCGTTCAACGCAGTTTCTATATCTATCCCACCGTGTCTGTGTCAAATCTTGGACACGTTATTTCTGAACGGACGTGAGATGCATATAACATTGTTTAGAAACCTTTTTGCAAACTTTAGAAGGTGTTTTTTGTCCATTTCCGTCCTGTTCTGATGTAACGTTAATCTGTGGATGTCATTTGTTGTCGCCCAACAGCCGTATCCTCGCAACAAAAATAGCTGCTATTGGTCGAGCGCAAGATACGTGACCAAACTCACACCAATTACGTCAAATAAAACTACGCTACGTGACTACGTGACCAAGTATCCATTCGCAAGGAAAGATCTAGTCCCGACTTTAAAATTATGATTGTGCAAAACAGGCAGGATTGTAAATGGAGAACTTTTTATTCCTAAATCTACACTAATATATCTTTCACCCAGAGTGAAAATTGCGTAGTTCGCCAAGGTGGGAACGGGATGAAATGATACAGCCTTCACCTTACGGCCTATCAATACTAGACTGATTACAAAACCTTTTGTCCCTATTATTCATTTAGACCACACACACAAGGAAAAGAGGGTTCATGTTTAAAAATATAAATATAAGTTATCCTTAACTAAACAAAATTTAACTGAACTGAGCTGAAGTGTGCGTGCAGGTCAGCCTTTTAGCATGTAAAAAGGCCAAGAGACCTATTCTGGGATAGCAGCACTGCTGCTGCTGTGGCCTGCTAATTAGTGAACAGATCCCTTAAACACTTCAGTTGGGATCTATTTCTTAAACACACACATGCTGACACACACGCTCCCCCACACACACAGACACACACACACACACGCTCCCCCTACCCCACACACATACACTCTGACACACACACACACACACACACACACACACACACACACACAGACACACACACACACACACACACACACACACACACACACACACACACACACACACACACACACACACACACACACACTTATACAAGCAAACACACACCCACAAACATATACATCCACACACACACACCACACACACACACACACACCACACACACACACACACACACACACACACACACACACATACACACACACATGGCATGAGAGGCTGTGCCCGGAGGACAGTGGTGCCATGACTCATGTGCAGATAAAGCCTCTGGTTTTGAGTCACAAATGGGACGGTAGACATGGAGGCAAAAAGTTGTGCCTCAAATTTAATTTAATTTTTATTGTTGCTGCTACTGCTAGGTTACTTTACTAATTCTGGGAACAAAGCAGAGTTAAGAAATTGCTCTGTCATCATCATCATCATCTTATTTTGTTCCCAGGTCAACTTTGTTGCATGAATATGGTTCCCATTCTGAGCTTTAAGGATGGTCATAAGTAGGACAGGTTACGTAATGGTGAAATCTTTGAGTACCCTATACACACACACACACACACACACACACACACACACACACACACACACACACACACACACACACACACACACACACACACACACACACACACCACACACACACACACACACACACACGCACACACACACACACACACACACGTGCGCGCACACACACACACACACACACACACACACACACACACACACACACACACACACACACACACACACACACACACACACACATTCACTCACTCACATGCCCTTTGAATGGTTGAATGGCTGTTTACATTCTTCCTTATCCTGGAAGACATGGAATGTGGGCTGTGACTGAAGTCTTATTATGCCATTGTATCTTAAACTAAGGGATGGGACCCAAAACGGTCTATATGCAAACTGTCCCGCAGTAGGGGCTTCCACAAAGTATTACTATATATTCAAGTTAAAAGTACTATTATGTGTTTAAGTTAAAAGTACTATTATGTGTTCAAGTAAAACTTACTATTATGTGTTCAAGTTAATAGTATGTGTTCAAGTTAAAAGTACTATTATGTGTTCAAGTTAAAAGTACTATTATGGGTTCAAGTTAAAAGTACTAGTATGTGTTCAAGTTAAAATTACTAGTATGTGTTCAAATTAAAAGTACTAGTATGTGTTCAAGTTAAAAGTACTAGTATGTGTTCAAGTTAAAAGTACTAGTATTGGTTCAAGTTAAAAGTACTAGTATGTTCAAGTTAAAAGTACTAGTATGTGTTCAAGTTAAAAGTACTAGTATGTGTTCAAGTTAAAAGTACTAGTATGTGTTCAAGTTATTATTAGTACTATTATGCGTTCAAGTTAAGAATACTAGTAGGAGTCCGTGGTACAAGAGCTTTTAGTTATGTATTGTTTCAAAACATGGCAGCCTTGTTGTAACCAGAACATCATTCCATAGCTGTCTATACTTTAGTTGAGGAGAGTGGAGAGGGAGGAACCTATGATCAGAATAGTCACTCTTGTATATGCTCTCATTTGGGCTAAATTTGAAAAAGTGAAATAGTCAAATAAACGAGTCCCATTTTCTGGGGACCCCTGGAACTACCCACGCTGTGAACCGCTGGGCTAATGCATTATTGCAACTTATGTATTAGGCGTTGCATTAATGTATTGTTGACAGGCAGGGAGAGTAATACAGGCATGTAAAGCTTGTGCATTGATTTAGAACAGTGAGTTGCCAGGCATATATACTGGCCATTGTGCAAAATAGTGCCACCTTGCAACATATCTCAATCAAGTATTCACCACAAGCCATTGTATAAACGAAGGTAATTACATACATCTCACCGACATTGCATTGCATTGCATTGGAAATACTCATCTATGTCATAGAGGACGGCTTAATTTTGCTGATGTACTTCCCAGAACAATCCATGTATTTTTATCCATTTCTATTGCTATGGATTGAGACACTATACAACTGCGATTAGCCAGGCTGTGTGCTGACAGCCCATTTCACTGCTGACAAGTGTGGGTTGACAGCATATTGTCATAATATCTGACGATATCTCCTAATCCATACAGAAATAGGCTGCTCTCTAATGAAACAAATGGATTACATGAGAGGGGGAGAGAGAGAGTGAAAGTGAGACAGCGAAACTGAAAGCAAGGGGTATTATAAAAGTGAGAGAGGCTGATAAGAGATACAGGCAATATACCGAGAGAGAGGTAAAGACAACGCTGAGCGAATGGAAGACAGAAGAGGAAACCCAAAAG
>NC_140177.1:88640092-88657592 GCF_963971535.1 Notolepis coatsorum
CACACACATATACTACTGTGTACACACACACACACACACACAGACACAGACACACACTAACACACACACACACACATTAACGTACACACACGCACACACATACTAACGTACACACACATACATACTAATGTACACACACATGCATACACACACACAAAACTCTGCATCAACGAGCATCATCAGCTCTTTTCTCTCTCTCTTGTCCTCCCCCTCATCACTCCTCTTGTTTCCTGGGTTTTCTCCTCCCATCAGTCTGAGACCAGCAGACTTCAATGAGCCTCATCGGCCTCTTCTCCTCGCCTCTTCACTCTGCTCGCTTCAGACTTTAGGAGGCAGGAGGCATACTGTATATCTTCCTATAGTGTACTCATGTCAAGGACCGGCCCTGAATTGTTACAAATTAGGATACATATTACATTTGATATTACATTGGTCCGGTTGTAATATCAATATCACACAGTACTTGACAACGTGGTAACTAGGCATCCTGCGAGTGTATGACTTGCGAGACAGTTGATGTCATCATTGCAGGTATGTTAGCTAGCGATTTCAGTGATTGCCATCTTTGTAAGATCAAAGGTTTTACCTTAGTTAATATTTTTTTTTTTGAAGCGGGGTGTGGGTGCCAGGAGGGCAGCCCTCAATCCAATGCCGGGTCCCTAAATTAGCCCTCAAAAACATTGAGAACCCCTTATGTAAACTATTGAAATCTGCACAGCAGTAGTTTGTTAATAGTCAGAAGTATGTCACTAAGTAGTGATATTTAGACTAGGTCCCCACAATGAATGGAAGTGAATGAGGAGCCTGACACCTGTAAGGTGTCTTACAGAAACCTTACATCTCCAACTATTCAGGAATGAATAGAGGAAACATTTTTGTTTTCCCCCATTTTACTTTTTAAATGTTTTTTATTTGCTTGTAAAATACCACATACATTCAGGAGGGGTGGGCAGCTAAATACAAATACCTCTCCTACAATTATTGAATTGACATCCACACATTCATGTGCTATTGCAAATGTGTATATCGGTGGTTTGGCTTTTCACACATGTGGTAGACTAATAATTAGGGATGTCCGATATTATCGGCCTACCGATATTATCGGCCGATATCGGCATTAAAATGTGATATCGGAAAATATCAATTTTATATTTGATATTCAAAATAATCAAAATTATCAATTTTCAATTTTTTTTTTTTTTTTTTTTTTTTTTTTTACATTTCTATAACCTTTATTTACCCAGGCAAGCAAGTAAGAACAAATTCTGATTTTATTTATTGTCAAAAGTATGCATAATGTTGTGTTAATTCCACAACAAGAGATATGTAATGTTAATTACCTGAAATTATTAAATTTTTTGGGGGGGGGAAACCCTGCATATATCGGTTGATATCGGAAATTAAGAGTTGGACAATATCGGTATATCGGTATCGGTGCAAAAGCCAATATCGAGCATCCCTACTAATAATAATAATTGATCATAATAATAACTTGGATTTATATAGTGCCTTTCATGAAACCCAAGCACACTTTACAAAGCAACCAAAAGACACATAAAACATGAGCAAAATAAATAATAATAACAATAAAGGACAAGGAGACAACTAGAGGCAGTAGGCCTTCTTGAACAGGTGGGTTTTCTGCTTAAAGAAGTCCAAGGATGTGGCAGAGCTCAGTCGAGAGACAGAGTGGGGGCCGCCACGCTGAAGGCTCTGTCCCCAAAAGTTTGTAGCTGGGCGATGGAGAGCAGATCTGTGTCCGAGGATTATTGCAGCTTCTGGGACGGGGTGTAGGAGTGGAGGCAAGGGAATGGAGGGATTTGTAGGTAAGGGCGAGGATCCCATATGAGATACCGGACTTGATCCAGAGCCAGTGGAGGTGGATGAGGGTGGGGGTGAGAAACCTGGCAGCATACTGGAGCCTTACAGTGTCACTGTAAAGATATGAGGAAATATGAAGCGTTGACAGATGTGTGTGTGTGTGTGTATGCAGTGTGTACAGTATGTCCAGTATGTGCAGCATCATATCTGCTCAGAGTTAGGCTTTATGATTGATCACACATTAACACATTAATTGCTGTTACTTACTGGTGTGTGTATTTGCATACAGTACCTGCATAATGTGTGTATTGTATTGAAGCATCATATCTGCTCAGAGTTAGACACAAATTGTTGTTTCACAAAAGTATGACATATTTCATAATTTCCATCCTCCATACAAGTACCTGATAGAAAATGTGAAAAGCTTAATAAAGTTTTAACAACGAAGTGCTTATAAATATCTCATAATCTAACAATAAACATGTTTATTATGCTATTATTAACACTTAACTTAACTTCTTTTAACACTTCTTTTTAACGCATTATTACCTATTAACTAATGCTTATTACAAGGATCTTAATATAAAGTGTTACCCTTTAGACCACTAAAGCAGTAAAAAAATATATAATAATCTAAGGCAGTGTAATTTTCTCATTCCCAATTTGTCTTCATACATTTAGAAACAAAATGTATATCATGACTTGTGAACCCAGTATTATTTATCAAACCGATTTGTGAGCTGAGTGAATCGCTACACCTCTATTTAATACTGGTGGTCTCAACAGTCAAAAAGCTCAACACCGCATTGAGCTGCTTTCTGGCACAACTTTTAGGTTTAGGTGTGTCCTTGACTTAAGCAGTTCTTAGTGGACTAACTGTGTTTATACAATGGCATGCAAATTTCTCGATTCTGATTGGCTGAAATAGTCAAGTTACACATGGGTATTTGTTATAACCAATGCTCTTGGTCCCAGGATCCGCCCACAACCGAATTACTATCAATCCACCGTGCACGTTTTTAGAAGTGAAAGCAAGATGGCGGACAGTAAACGTTACGAAAGGATATGTTGATAGGGTCATAAAGACTAAATGAAAAACGATTCTGTCACGGCGAATGTGTTAGTTTCTTACACAATGTTGGATTATGTAATTAGTGGGTCATGAGTCATTGTGGAACAAAATACAAATCGCGCAAATTGATTGATTGATTGATTAATTGCAATAATTTTTTTACCTACTTTCTATAGAAGCAGCTGGGAGGTGCGCTGTTTTAAGTGAGTGTGGATTATTGAATTGATTGATTGATTGATTGCACATTTTATTACTGTCCGCCTTGTTTCCAACTGGTTAAGCTTGGTGACTCTTTCGAAGTCGCTCTCTTTCGAAGTTGGTTAAGGTTAGAGTTTGTCTTTAGAGCAGGGCGATAGACCACCAGCCCTGATTCCAAACTCTAACCTTAACCAACTTCGAAAGAGAGCGACTTCGAAAGAGTCACCAAGCTTAACCAGTTGGGAACAAGGCGGACAGTAATAAAATTAGCAATCAATCAATCAATCAATCAATTCAATAATCCACGCTCACTTAAAACAGCGCACCTCCCAGCTGCTTCTATAGAAAGTAGGTTTAAAAAGAAAAATTCCCTTCTATAGGGCAAAGAAAACTTGTTTTTTCCCCCTATAGGGCAAAGAATTTTTTTTTGTTTTGTTTTACCTACTTTCGATAGAAGCATCTAAGAATGAAGTTCTATAGAAAGTAGGTTAAAAAAAAGAAAGTTGGATGTGTTAGTTGGATGTCTTAATTGAGAGACAGTTGGATGTGTTAGTTTGTTGTTAGTCTTACTGAGAACAGTTGGATGCACTTCCAAGCTGCTTCCACATGGAGGCAACTTCTCTTTATTTTTTTTGGGAACTACCTTTTCGGCAGATGGTTTTGTCAATAAATCTTCAATTAATGTGTGTTTATTGTATAGCAATAAGGTTGGATGACATCGGCCATTGTATAAAAGCCATTACACCACGTGCAGTCGTGGGTTATGAGAATTAGACCATGCCTATGGGGGTCTAACGACCACCCCTAGGCATGGTCTAATTCTCATAACCCACTCTTGCGAGTGATGTAATGCTTTATTCCCCACTAGCAGTCATGCAGAAGGATCTCTTTAAAATCGGTGCTCAACAGAAATGATTTTCAGGAAATAACTCTTTCAGCATAGGAAAAAAACAACAACACCACCAACAACAACAACAACAACAACAACAACAACAACAACAACAACAACAAGTAATTTAAGACCAAACAGTAGCTAGAATTATTACAAATCTCAGTCTTATATTTCACGAGGCTATGTACTTCAATCAACATATCAAAGTGTTGACATGTATATCTTTCTTCCATTTAAGAAACATTGCCAAACTCAGGTCTGTTGTATCACAACCTAAGCTAAAGTTGTCCCGGCTGGACTACAGCAGTTCCGCTTTCACAACAAGTCGTCCCTGAACCGGTGTCTACAAGTGGCTACTGCAAGGCTATTGACCAGGCCCAGCATTCATACCTTTTCGGCGGATGGTTTTGTCAATAAATCTTCAATTAATGTGTGTTTATTGTATAGCAATAAGGTTGGATGACATCGGCCATTGTATAAAAGCCATTACACCACGTGCAGTCGTGGGTTATGAGAATTAGACCATGCCTATGGGGGTCTAACGACCACCCCTAGGCATGGTCTAATTCTCATAACCCACTCTTGCGAGTGATGTAATGCTTTATTCCCCACTAGCAGTCATGCAGAAGGATCTCTTTAAAATCGGTGCTCAACAGAAATGATTTTCAGGAAATAACTCTTTCAGCATAGGAAAAAAACAACAACACCACCACCAACAACAACAACAACAACAACAACAACAACAACAACAACAACAACAACAAGTAATTTAAGACCAAACAGTAGCTAGAATTATTACAAATCTCAGTCTTATATTCCACGAGGCTATGTACTTCAATCAACATATCAAAGTGTTGACATGTACATCTTTCTTCCATTTAAGAAACATTGCCAAACTCAGGTCTGTTGTATCACCCTAAGCTAAAGTTGTCCCAGCTGGACTACAGCAGTTCCGCTTTCACAACAAGTCGTCCCTGAACCGGTGTCTACAAGTGGCTACTGCAAGGCTATTGACCAGGCCCAGCATTCATTTGAAGGTACTTGTTTAAGCATTACATCACGCGCAGGAGTGGTTTGTGAAAAATAAACCATGCCTAGGGGTGGTCGTTAGACCCCCCTAGGCATGGTTTATTTTTCACAAATCACAACTGCAAGTGGTGTAATGCTTTTATACAACTGCCACATTCATCCAACCTTATTGCTATACAATAAACACACATTAATCGAAGATTTATTGAAAAAATCATCTGCCAGAAAAAGTAGTTCCCACACCAACAAAAAAGAGAAGTTGCCTCCATGTGGAAGCAGCTCGGAAGTGCATCCAACAAACTAACACATCCAACTGTCTTTCAACTAAGACATCCAACCAACTAACACATCCAACTGTCTTTCAACTAAGACATCCAACCAACTAACACATCCAACTGTCTTTCAACTAAGCCATCCAACCAACTAACACATCCAACTGTCTTTCACCTAGACATCCAACCAACTAATACATCCAACTTTTCTTTAGTTTTTAACCTACTTTCTATAGAACTTAATTCTTAGATGCTTCTATAGAAAGTAGGTAAAACAAATTAAAAAAAAGTTTTCTTTGCCCTATAGGGAAAAAAAAGTAAAAAAAATTTAAACCTACTTTCTATAGAAGCAGCTGGGAGGTGCAATGTTTTAAGTGAGCGTGGGTTATTGAATTGATTGATTGCTAATTTTATTACTGTCCGCCTTGTTTCCAACTGGTTAAGTTTAGGCCCTTTTTCGAAGTTGGTTAAGGTTAGAGTTTGGAACCAGGGCTGGTGGTCTATCGCCATGCTCTAAAGACAAACTCTAACCTTAACCAACTTCAAAAGAGGGCCTAAACTTAACCAGTTGGAAACCAGGCGGACAGTAATACAATTAGCAATCAATCAATCAATCAATCAATTCAATAGGCCATGCTCACTTAAAACAGCGCACCTCCCAGCTGCTTGAAAGTAGGTAAAAAAAATTTAATAAAATTGCAAATCAATCAATCCGCGCGATTTATTTTTTTCCACAATGACCCATCAATTACATCATCCAACATTGTTTAAGCAACTAAGACATTCGCCGTGACAGAATCGTTTTCCATTTAGTCGTTATGACGCTATCAACATATCCATTCGGTCCACCCTCACTTAAAACAGCGCACTTCCCAGTTGCTTCTATAGAAAGGAGAAGAAAATAAATAAATAAAAAAATCAAATTAATCAATCAATCAATCCGCACGATTTTTATTTTGTTCCACAATGAGTCATGACCCATCAATTACATCATCCAACATTGTGTAAGAGACTAAGACATTCGCCGTGACAGAATCGGTTTATATTTAGTCGTTATGACGCTATCAACATATCCATTTGTAAAGATTATTGTCCGCCATCTTGTTTTTTCCTAGAAATCCGCACGGCGGAGTGAGTGTAATTCGGTTGTGGGCGGGTCCTGGGACCAGGAGCGTGGAATTGTGAAGGATACATTTCCAATCAGAATCGAGAAATTTGCATGCCGTTGTATAATTTCACATACAGTATAGAGCCATGCACGGTCAGCCACCTGTGTTTTTTTGTGACCTGATTAATCCATATTAAGAAGGTTACTTAGGTCTTCTGACCAGGGCAACGCTAGTGACAGGATGGTGAGCTAGGAGGGGGAGGAGGGGGTAGACATGGGGGGGATTGGTGACTGATGGGGACAAAAGGGGTTGATCAATGGAGGAGAGTAGACAGAACTTGAGTATTGGAGAACAATAGGCTGTCTATGGTAGGTGTGTGGGGGGATGACAAATGGAAGGGGAGGGGGCATACATTTCCATTAGAATTGACATAATTGACATTTATTGCATATTGACATTCTTTCCGTCTTGAATTCATACTAACCACTGAGTTAATATTATATTCATTCCAAATAAACTTCTGTTGCTGTTGGTGACATAAAACGTATCACTTCCTGTGTGCCGGGGAATGTCCTATACCAGCCACCACTGTTATGAACAGCTAACAGCTAAATGTAAAAACATTCATGAACTGGGTAACATTTTACACAAATTCAAGGATATTGTTGTGTGTGTTGAAAAGATACAAAATACGAGACCTTTAAGGAATTCAAAGCAGAGGCTGAATGCAGGACGAGCGCTGGTCTAACCACCTATACATCTGACAAAATTGTGTTGTTTGTCAGATACATTACAATAAATACACATTATTTCCCCCAAGAGTAGATGTGACAAAGCATGCACATATTTATTTTATTTTAAGCAGCAGAAAATGTAACACAAGGTAACAAACACATCATTGTGTCCTGCTCTAACCCTCACCATACTGTAAGCCCTCATCCCTGGCCTCTTTGGCACACACCTGGCCTTGCGTGCTCTGCGACGGCGTCTGATGATATGATGACATGTGCTCAGTGTTATATGGTTGTTGATCTGGCAGAGAGTCGGTATGACTCAGTATGATATTGGTTTCAAGTTTTTCAAGTTTCTTTATTAGTTGTCACACAGAAGTACAGTTTACTTTTATATAAAATGCTTCTTTCTGTTACGCTCCAGAGACTGTGCTAGGCAAAAATAGATAAGTATAAAATAAGTATAGCAAGTATAAAATAGAAGTCAAGTACGTAGACAAAAATGTTCAGTATATACATATATACAATGCTCAATTGTATTGGCAGCAGTATGCATTCAGGTAACCACACTCCCTAACGTTTTGCATTTTTATAGATCAGGTTTTAATAATAGGGTAATTAATCATATATATATTAAAAAAAGCATCTGATTACACAGGTATATACTTGGGGAGTGAGGTTCCACCTGTGACTCCCCCCCATTGTATGGTGTATGTTCATAATCTTTGAAGGAGTTATATATTATTTAATTCGTATACTGTTACAACCAATCAAGGTCAGTGTTTTAACTTAATCTTTGAGAAAATCTTTTTTTTATATCGTAATCTTTACTGGCCACAGGATGCCTCGCCTGTGTCTTCGACATCAAGTCAAGTCAAGAGTTTTATTTGTCACGGCATACAAGTATACAATGAAATGCGGGGGGTCTTGCCCGCAACGATTGTGCATAATACAATAGTAATATATAATAAGAATCCAATAGAATGACATTGTGCAATAAAACAAGTAAACAAAGTAGGGCATATCGGTATATGTACATGAGTTATTTACAGAGCATGGTAGGACATGCTAGGTCCTGTGGTAGTGCAATACACTCCCCCACATTAGTAATAAAGACATTTAAATAAAATACACACACACAGAGAGACACAGACACACACACACAAGCAATTATTTATTTCCCATAGCGTGGAAACTTCTATCACTACTAGCAACCTCTTGATTTCTACCATCAAGCACCCCCCCCCCTCTTGCCCCTTGACCTAACCCCCACCACACTCCTTCACTTGGCCTAGCCCCACCCCCGCCTCTCACCCAAACACATACCCCCCCAGGCCAAGCAGGGGCTGTATACAATGTGCAGCTTCCAGTTACTCCAGTTGTATCCTCTCCCAAGTGTCTCCACAAGCTGCTCCGCGAGCAGACTCTCAGGATATACAATAAGGAGCTACTAAGACTATGACTGCATCACCTTGCTCATAATGGAGAGCTATACAAAGGTAAGAGTGGGCTTGGTTGAGACTTTTAAAAACAATATCAGGCTACTCAGGTAATATTATGAGGAAAGGAAGAGGCAATTTTGTAAACAGTTATGAGTCAGGCAATATGGCTTGTGGGTGTTTGAAAATGTCCAATATTGATTGACATTTAGGGTGATATATGCATTTAACCAGCTGGTTGCACTTGCTTAAACATAACTTCTTATACCTGTTTATGAGCGGTAAGGTAGACATAATATGCTTTACTGAAACTAAACTTGACCCATCTGTAACAGACCCTGAAATAGAGTTAGAGAACTATACTATAGTCCGTAATGACAGAAACCAGTATGGAGGTGGTGTTTGTATGTACATACATAAGGACACCAAATTCATTACCCGTACTGACCTTCATCATGAGACAATTGAAACTGTATGGGTGGAAATTGTATTTGAAAGGGCAAAATCTGTTCTAGTCGGCACAATATACAGACCGCCAGATCAAACTGGCTTTTATGATACTCTGGATGTGTGCTTAGCTGGAGCTGAGGATGCGGAAAAAATTCTCATTGGGGATTGGAACACGGATATGCAACAAAAAGATGCACCCGTCTTCAAATCCTTCAATAGGCTTTGTGATCTGCACGGCCTCAGCCAACTAATCACCCAACCCACAAGGATATGTGAATCAACTCAGACTACCATTGACCTCATACTGACCTCTGACAAGTCCAAGATCTCCAATAAAGGGGTTATAGCATGTGGGTTAAGTGATCATTATATGATATTCTGTACCCGCAAAAAGCTAAAACTAAAGGCTGGCTGTCACAAAACAGTCACATCTAGAGACCTCAAAACCTACTCTAGCGAGGCCTTTAACCTTGAACTGGAGAGTCTGGACTGGTCAGATGAACTCAATGGTACACTGGTTGAAGAAACTTGGCTTGGCTTCAAAACCAAATTTTCATCAATACTAAACAACATGGCCCCCCTAAGAACCACCAGGGTAAAAAATCGCGCTGAGCCATGGATGCACACTGAAATACTGACCGCTATGAAAGCCAGAGACAAAAAATGCTCTGAGTTTCGTAAAAGCCAGTCAAAGCTTACCAAAAGCACGAGCAGTGAACTCCAAGACCACGTGACTGAACTCAAACTAGAAAGAAACAGACTAAGAAATGACGTAAACTCCATGATCAAAACTGCTAAAAAAAATGTCATCAATGACAAAACCGAGGAAAACAAAAATAAACCACGTGAACTTTGGAAATTACTCAACAATCAACTAGGCTGCAGTAAAAAACTTAAAACCAGGTTCTCAAACATAAACATAAAGACGGACAACACGCTCATCACAGACAAGCTGGATGTAGCCAATTACTTAAACACTTTCTTCACAAACATAGCCACAACACTGGTAAACAAACTACCCTCCCACTCAGGGCAGTATGGGGTAGAACACATAGTAGCATACTACAAGAACCTAGGCGTCCACAAAGACGACTTCAAACTGGAAATGGTAACTACAGATGAGGTACTCAAAAAACTGAGCGCCCTCCAACCAAACAAGGCCACTGGCCATGACAACCTCCCCTCCAAATTCCTCAGAGACTCAGCAGCAGCCATCACCCCAGTCATCACACACATAATAAACCTCTCCATAAAACAGGGACACGTCCCCAAGGACTTCAAAATTGCGAGAGTAACACCCCTGCACAAAAAGGGCAGCAAATTAGACCCGGGCAACTACCGCCCTGTTTCTATCCTTACATCCATCTCGAAAGTCATGGAAAAAATAGTATACGAACAGATCGAAAAGTACCTCGCGGAAAAAAATCTAATCTACGAATTCCAATCTGGCTTCAGAACATCCCACTCCACTGACACATGCCTTCTCTACTTGAACGACCACATCAAACAAGAGGTGGACGCGGGCAAATACTGCGGCATGGTCATGCTGGACCTACAAAAGGCCTTCGACACTGTCAATCACACCATTCTGATTGACAAGCTAAAAGCAATTGGTTTTGATAGTTTATCAGTGAGCTGGATACAATCCTACCTGGAGGGGATGGAACAGATGGTGGAGGTAAACAGTACCCTACCCCCCCCCCCCCCCCCCCTCACAGTGAGCTGTGGTGTTCCACAAGGAAGCATACTAGGACCGCTACTATTCCTAATTTATGCAAATGACATGTCGTCAGCTTGTGACTACAACTTGTTCCTGTTTGCGGACGACTCAGGTCTCTGACAAGAACAAGTTACAGGTTGAAAAAGCCCTCAGCTCGGAACTAGGCAAAATCTGCATATGGCTCGCCGACAACAAACTATCATTACACATGGGCAAAACAGAGTCCATTCTCTTCGGTTCAAATAACAAACTCAGCAAGACCGACGGCTTCTCGGTTACAGTGGGTGACAATATTATCACAAGGAAAGATGAAATTACCTACCTGGGTTCCATCCTAGAGGCGAATCTTTCCTGTGACAAAATGGCATCCAATGTAATAAAAAAAGTCAACCAACGAACGTGATTCTTGTACCGGATCTCCTCTCTGGTAAACAAGAATACCCTGAAGACTCTAGCAGGAGCACTCATTCAAGGGTACTATGACTATGCTTGCACCTCATGGTACCAAAGCACCTCAAAGGCACTAAAAAACAAATTACAAACATCTCAAAACAAGCTAGTCAGACTACTGCTTGACCTGACTCCTAGAACCCACCTCACCCCTGCCCACTTTGACAACCTAGGATGGCTTAGAGTAGACGACAGAGTACAGCAACTTGCAATGGGCCTGGTCTACAAGATACACTACACGACCAAGGTACCCATGTACATGTCAAAATACTTCCCAAAGGTCAGTGAATACCACGATCACAACACCAGAGGGAGCTCCACAAATCATGTGAAACCCAGATTCAGCTCAAACAAGGGACTAAAGCTAAACAATGTGGAACGCCCTACCCACAGCTGTAAAGGAATGTGAATCACTACCCACTTTCAAAACCACTCTCAGAGAGCACCTATGGGAGACTGCAATTCGAAACTGGCCCCTGTAAATGTCCTAACCCAACCCCCTCCAATGTACAGTAAATGTCCTAACCAAATAATACACGAGACCCTCTTTTTGGGACCAAGTAAGGTTTCGTCGATAATCCAATGTACAGTTACTCCCCCATCCCACCTACCCAACCCCCCCATCCAACCCACCCAACCACCTCCAATGTACAGTCCAATCCCCTTAGCAAATGTCTGTATTGAGCTGTACTGTAGCCTATTGTACCCATTCTGCAATCTGTTAATACAATTTTCAATCAATCAATCAATCAATCAATCAATCAATCAATCAATCAATCAATCAATCAATCAAGCTCTTATTTTTAGACAAAACAAATCCTATCCTAAATGGAGATACATGGAAATAATGTTGATTCCCATGTTGTCCTTATTTGTCTTGCTGGTTGATCACACTAGCTGACTGACGGACTGTTTAACTAACTGACAAATCGACTAAATAAGTGAAGCATCTTCACCAACTGACAGACTTAGTGATCAATAAGATATCACTGTTTCCTGACTGACTGAAGCCATGTACACTTGTACTGTACACAGATATTTCACCCCTCTTTAAAAAAATGCTCACATGTACTGACCTGATGGCATGCTCCATGGTTCTGATTACAGAGAAATATATATAAAAAAATATACTATACTGTGGACAGGAGGCCATTGGTCATGATGTTAGTGTTTTCCAAAAGCTCCATCCTAGGTTCACACATATACAGGAAAAACATTGTTTAAAAAATCTTTTAAATTTTAAAAGGTCAGTTTTCCATCATTTTCATGCGGACGTGGAGGCCAAAATGCTGAGAAAATTTTCCGTTTTCCAAAATATCCGTATACGCGTGGACAGGGTCTGAATAAGCTTAGGTTGTGACTGACGGACTGAGTGACTTATTGTTTCCCTATTTATCTCACTGTTTTCCTCATTGTCCTACCAACCGTCTAGAGTGATGTGACCTCACGTTGACCCCTAACTCTCTGGGCGGCCATCTATTCCTCCGTTCATCTGACTTCCCCCAGCTTTCTACCCCCCCTCCTGACACCCTTCCATTGGTGTCAATTAATCAGCCGTGGAGGCGAGGTATTCAGCCCCAGCCCAATAGGATCCTGTGGTATGTGGCCCCTGTATTAGGCGGGGTGAGGAGCCATGGTCTTCTCAGTCTTTAGGCCTATTACTCTCACCTCACAGACCGCTCATAAAGAACGCTTTGAGGGGGATGTTTTTTCTGGGGGGGGGGGGGATCCGGTGGGGGCTTTTTGTCCGGTAATAACCGGGTGGATTCTGTCCCTTCAGACGGGACATGTTTACTAAACTGTGTTGGATTACGTGTGCCACTTTAAGCAATTGGGGACCCTGACTGTTAGCTTGGGAAAGTCTGTGAAATGACAACACTGGTTGCAGATCAGGCACAGATCTGATCTTTTTTAGCCGAAATACTGTTTCAGTAGAATGTTTGATGTGTCGTTAGCAGAACACCACAACTGAAGTTGACTTCCTGTTGGCCTTGTTGCTAATATCAAATTGTTGGCCAAGCTGAACAGCGAAATAACACCCCTTTTCTATATCTAGACATCCAAATAAATGTCCCATTGTTTGAATTGTTTGTATTCATAAATTGGTTCAACATAGATTTTTCGGTCAACAAAGGTCAGTCAAGATGTAACTTGGCTTTATTGACTGCTGACAGTAAATCATGTTAACAATTAGTTTAGGTACACATCCTATCATTATGTTTATTTTATAACTCATGTTGAGTCAAAATAATTTGAATGTTCTGTCAGTAGACTTTAATCTGCTTACTCGGCAGCCACAGTCTCGTTCCTGACATTTGCAAATCCAAATTCCACACAATTCTTTAAAATCCTTAACCTGTAGCCACAGAACTTGAACAGATAGAACAAGCCGTTCCAAGATCATTGTGGCAATTGACCTATCTCAAACCCCACCCTCTTTTCTTGATCCTCCAAACACAACTGTTGCCTCCGTTTGTCCTTCTTTCAGACAAAAGACTGTGGCCTTATAGAAATGTGATTTTGTTGTCATGGGAAAGAGCATTATTATTAGATGCAGCAACACATTTACGCTGCAGCCTACTGTACGTTAACCTCTCTAGTACAAGTATATTGTTGGGGCGACAGTGGCTCGGGAGGTAGAGAAGTCATCTGGCAATCCGGAGGTTCCCGGTTTGATTCCCGCTCCTCCCGGGCAGCGTGTCGATGTGTCCTTGAGCAAGACACTTAACCCCTAATTGCTCCCGATGAGCAGGTTTGCACCTTGCATGGTTGCCTCCGCCGTCAGTGTGTGAATGTGTGAGTGAATGGGTCAAATGTGAGTAACAAATTGTAAAGCGGTTTGGATAAAAGCACTAGGCTATATAAAAAGCAGCCATTTACCATACTGCAGGAGCCAATAGATCCATCATGTGCTTCATGTGGTGTTACACCACAGTGTGTACAACATGCTTTTTTTGTACAAGATACTTTCTCCAAGGGTCTGTTGTGAGACTCTATGCAATTTGGCAATTTAGAAAAATGGAAGCAGAGAATGTAACTCCAGATGTGTCCTTCAGTTATTGGTGTAAAGTTGTGGAATTCTCTCCATAGCGAGCTTAACACTTTGACTGCCGGAAAACGCTTTCCAGCGTCCTTCCCGGCCATGCTCAAGTTGCCGGAGGACGCTGTACAGCGTCCTTATATCAATATTTCAAAAATCTGCGATCGGATTCATATTTCCCCTCCACTGGCCTGAGATCCACCAGGAGGACCCACTGAGCTCTCTGGCGGTTCAGGAGCGCCATCTGGTGGCCGATCGGCGCAATCGCCAAACAGGAAGTGCTATGGAGGTTGTGCTGGTCGACCATATTACTTCCGGGCACTCTGTTTTGCTCCCGGGACTCGATCTCGACACAATACATAGCGATCGATTGCCAATAACTCGATAAACAACATGATTTGGACATATATACTATTATACAAGCTGGAAATGGACCCGATATTTCTACATACCATAATAGGTAAATGACTGTTCTTTACTATGAATATGTGAATGAAAAAGTTTAACGTTGCTACACAATGAACAATACATATAGGACTTTGAATGGGCCCTAATAATGGCAATGTAGCAATAGAATTTAAAACGTTATAGCCCTGCAAAGAAGGGGAATTTCTCCATAGACAAATAGCGCTGGCAATCCACAGTCATTTTCCGGATTTCTGGCCGGCACCCATAGTGTTAAGGGATGTAATCGTGTTTATCAATTCAAAAAAATGTATACAAAAAAAAATGTAGTCAGTATGAAAATCAAATGTGATCTGAATAGTGAGATCTTTTATTTTATTTTTTTTCTCTTTCTTTTATTCTTTATTCTTTATCATTATTATTATTCTTTAATTTGTTCTTGTTTAACTGTGGATTGTGTGTTTCTTTTATAATGGTATAAATGATTATTTGTGTAAATTAGGTTGTACGCCGACCATTAAGTAAATACTTGTTAGTTTAGGAATAAGGGGCAGGTAACTATAAGATTTATTCTTCTTCCTGCTCCTTTTTTCCATGGAATGACTATTTATGATTGTGTAATGAAGAAACTATGATTGTATGATTCCATGTGGCAAATAAAAACTCTGAACTGAACTGAACTGAACTTTTTTATTTATATTTTTTATTTTTTATTATTTATAATTTTTTTACATCTGTGTTTCTCCTCCTCGGCAAGTAGCCTAGTATGTAAAATGATAATTAATTTAATGCTGTGGGTCTGGTTGGTGATTGGAAGGGTGAGTGGGCGGGTTGGGATTAGATTGGATACAGTGTACTGTTTTTTATATAATGTGAAAATCTACAATAAAAAAGGAGATTCTATCCATGCACAATTATTTAATTTTAAATTCCCACAAAACACTTTAGAAAAGTGGATCTCTCAAATTACTAATCAGCTAAACTTCCCTCAAATCCTTTGAGTCACAATTTAGGCATTAATCTGATGACCTTGTCCAGAGCGACTTACAATAGGGATGTCACGAGAACTGACTTTGGTACCAGGTCACTACCTTGTCTTGAATTAAAGTCCTCTGGTTGCCGTAGCGTTACAATGTTGGTAGTACCAAATGGTACCAAGTGACAAGTTCATCAGAACTATAGGAAGAACCTGACGTCATGTGGAAAATAGATTTTTTTGCCATGGTCTCGACATAGCTATCAGGAATTGTAGTAATTCAGTTTGTATTGACTATCAAAGTTCTGGTATTTTGACATCACTAGCTTACAGTAAGTGCATTGATAGCCCACAAGTCCACACACAGATCATTGTTCTTCCATTGTCAGAGAAAGCTGACTATAATGTGGATGCCTTCTAGTAATTTCCCTCCTAACCATCTAATGTTAGCACAGCTTAGCTAGCTAGCTAGCAACATCAAAGCGATGTGACTGTCCCTACATCAGCATATTCTCTCTTATGCATGATTTGTTTGTTTCCTTCAGGTTCTTGCATGAATATGAACGGTCAATGTTCAATAATCTAGGGCAGTGGTATGGTTTTGCCAAAGACAGGAGGGTAGTGGCTAGAAGGCATCTGTATTACAGCAGTCTACCTGTGACAACAGAAGAGCAGCGCTCTGTGTGTGTTGCATCGTGGACTCCTGGAAAGATCTAGAAGATGTCTTCGCAGCTTTATGAATGCCCGCCATTGGGAGCAAATGGCTGTTTCATCCGGCAATGGCAATCCAGTTTGAGTGGACATCTCCATAATGACCTGGGCCCTATTCCCCGTACCTGGTTCAACTAAGTCGATCAAGAGTCCCATTATCCAGATTCAATTAACCCGATGTTTGAATCCGGGATTTTCCTGTTCCTCGAACGCTGATTCAGTCTCGTTCATTTGAACCAAACTTGAGACTCAGGATAATTGCGCGCGGCCGCTTCAGCTGAAAAGACAGCAGATGTCGATCGCAGAAATCCTGATTTTCTAACGGCATTGATTGATTGATTGATTGATTTAAAACTTTATTAACAGATTGCATTTTAATCCCAATTACAATATCACAATAACGTGTGAGTGATGATACAATTCAACAATCCTCAGATTCCTCGTAATTCATAATCCACAAAAACCACAATCCACGCATAGACACTTCAATTTTATGCTTGAATGAAACACAATCCAGGCGCTCCGTTAAGCAAATCTACAGCGGAGAATATATGAAACTAATCAGAGCCAAACGGCCGATAGGTTTCATTCATTAAAAATATCCCGCGGGATTCACATTTGCAATGCGCCGTTATTAAAATAACCACATGCAGCGTGTATCGCGACTCCGAGCGCCGTATATGACGTGCATTATTTTATTTAGGACAAAGTAAATCTATAGGCTGAATATGATTTATTATCAGCATTTAGTTCTATTATTATACATTTCAAAAGCCCCCTCTAGGAAAACGAAGCACAAAAACATAATTTAGAATGGTATAATGGGATCTAGACTGTGAGAAATATTTCAGGAAGCGAGCTGGCATTTCTTTGCGAGGGCGTGGCCATGGTTCATCCAGCTAACTGAACTTAACCCTGCTCCGGATCAGGTTCAAACTTTCTGATCTGTTACCATGGTGATTTAGAAAATCCGACTTCAGGGAACGGAAAGGTCCGGCTTAAGTCAAGCTATGCTGAAAATTATCCGGCTAACTCAGTTAGCCAGGTACGGGGAACGGGGCCCTGCTTTTTTGACATCCAGCAGAAGAAAGATCATGTTTTTACATCCAGGCTAGGGATGTAAGTCACATCAGATTTACACACATACTGTACTACGTACAATTTACATTCAGTAAACGTTACTCA
>NC_140177.1:88662592-88674414 GCF_963971535.1 Notolepis coatsorum
GTTGTTGAATCAAGTCAAATCCTAGGTAAACATATATTGTGCGTGTGAACGTTGACACGAAAAGAAAAAAGTACTTTTTTTTTTTTTTTTTTTTTTTTATTATTTAAAAAAAAAATGGGTATCTCACTTGATTCGATACTCTGTAGTACCGACGTGTTTCAGTTCGGTACCTCAAAAGTACCGAATTCGGTACCCATCCCTAGTCAAGATGGAGTCCCGCGAGCGATAGCGAGTGGCCGGACGGAATAGGGAGACACACCGGCTTCACAATTATCAACATCCGGTTGCAACTCGCCGATCGGCCACCAGGTGGCGGTATTGAAGGGTTGGAGAGTTGAGCGGAGATCTACAGCACCAGTCAAGGATCCGTGGGTAAAATATGAATACCATGACAGAAAGTTGAAATATTGATCTCAAAGACGCTGTAAAACGTCATTGGCAGATTACGCATGGCGAGGAATGACGTGGTAACACGTCATTGGCGAGAAAAGGGTTAATTAGATTAATTAATTACAAATCCTGTAATTAATTAGATACATTTTTTTATCGCCTGACAGCACTAGTGCTAATCAGATGTATGTACAAAATTGTAGTAATAATAGGTAGGTATAAAGACAAGATGGTAGTAAGTCGTACTGGCCAGCAGTGTACTACTAGTAAGAGTAGGTATGGGATATGTACAGATATAGATATAGTATCTACAGAAAATGTAAAAAGGATTATACAGTATGCAGGTATGTACAGGCAGATGTGGATATATATATATAGCGCCTCCCATAGGGGTGGAGGCCAGACAGTCCATGATTGGGATGACAGGTGTCCTTGACAATGCTGTGGCCCTCCTCAGTCCTCAGACACCATTTGTGATGAATAGGCTAAATTGCAGGAAGTAATCTACCAGTGATGCGTTGGGTGGTTTTCACCACCCTCTGCAGTGCTTTCCAGTCTGAGGCAGTGCAGTTGCCGTGCCAGACTGTGATGCAGTTGGTGAGCATGCTTTCTATGGTGTACTGGTAAAAGTGAGCCTCCTTGACCAGTGACAAGGTGGTGATGGTCCAAGAGAGGTCCTCGCAGATGTGGACTCCCAGGAATTTGAAGCTGGAGACATGCTCGACCTCCGTTGCGTTGATTTGGATGGGGGCTCTAGTCTTCCTGAAGTCCACGATGAGCTACCTCACGGCCAGGGATGCCATCAGGGCCAGCCGCCTTATGTGCATTAAGTCCTGCTTAGTGCGGCACACACATCGGTGGGGGAGATAGTGAGCCTTGGTGGGCATAAAAGTTATCGAGCTCATCGGGAGGGATGGAGGGGTTCTTGGTGGGTTCATAGTCTGTGATGGATGCCCTGACACATGCGTCTCGGGTTGGAGTTGTCCTTGCCCCACAATGGTGGAACGAACTTCCCATCAAAGTTAGGACTTCGCCGTCGACTAAAGACACACTTATTCAATTAAATAAAAAATTATAAAAAATATATAAATAATAATCTAACCCTAACTAACCCATGCACCCTAATATACTAACCTACACTATAGCACTCAACAATTTGATGAACATTGTTACTCAGCTGATAAGAGTTGTACCCTTCCTGCTGACTTGTTGCACAAAACTTGTAAGTCGCTTTGGATAAAAGCGTCAGCTAAATGATTAAATGTAAGTAAGTGCTCTTCAACACTTAGCTTGTGGCTGTGCTTGACCCGCTTGATTCCCCTATTCAGGTTAGCCCTGGCCATGCCTTTAGAAGTATACAGACCTCTCTGTTCATCCACGGCTTCTGATTGGGGAATGCAGTATTCTGTTTAAGGGTGGTGACACTGTCAATGTTGGAGTCGATGGAGGAGGAGGTATAGGAGTCAATGTCTGTGTGGGAGTCCAGGGTGGCCTGGGTGCCTGTATCAGTTCCGCAACCGTTTCCATTTCCGGGGTAGGCCTGATTGGCGGCGACAGGCACGTGACCCGCCGCGGCCACGCCCCGCGGCAGCCCCAGGACGCGGCAAGGCGAGGCTGCTGTGTTTCACCGCCGCTTTCCGCCTTCAACGCCGCAGCAGCAAATTGTCATCACTTTCCCCACTGAGTTACCATACGCTATACAATATACTATCGCTGCTGTCGGGACAAAACCTCATAACTCCATTTTTTGAATTTTTTTTTATTATATAAATCAACTCCGTAGATCATCCTCCATATGTGTGTGTGGGTTTTACAAAGTTTAAATAATGGGAAAGCATTAAACCCATCATCTGTCTAAACCTCCTAACTCTATTCACCCTCAAATCTGTGTTAGTTTTTTTCATCTGCTGAAAAGTTGGGTTTTTGGAGTTATGAGGTTTTGTCCCGACAGCAGCGCTATGCAATGTACTAATATACAATACGGCTCACTTTTCCCACTTCAATGACAGAGCCGCTGTTTAATAATATTGTCGCGGCGGAGCTCCGTCGCGGCAGCATTATGTAGCAGTAATCCCCCCTTTTTTACCATCGACAACTAGCTCAACTGGCAGCGCTGCCTTGCTGTGGATCCTGCGGTCTGTTGGTGACAAGTTTGATTCCCTTAAAATTTTTTTTTTTTTAACGTGCATTCTTTTGATTGTTTTGATGTGAAAAGTGATGCTGCATAATGCGTCTGCACTTAGCACTGACTGAGAAAGTACATAATGCTTCTTACTGTTGCGCTCCAGAGACTGTTACTGTACCACACAATATACTATGCAATGTACCAATATACAATACGCTATAGTGCAAAGCAGAAATGGGATGAGGTACAATTTACAGTAAGGTGTATGCGTTGCAGTGCAAATGCTTCTTACTGTTGCGCTCCAGAGACCGTTACTGTACCATACAATATACTATGCAATGTACCAATATACAATACGTTATAGTGCAAAGCAGAAATGGGATGAGGTACAATTTACAGTAAGGTGTACGCGTTGCAGTGCAAATGCTTCTTACTGTTGCGCTCCAGAGACCTGCTTTGGTCCAACATTAAAACATCAAAGTAGAACTATTATGTACTTTCTCAGTCAGTGCTAAGTGCAGACGCCTTATGCAGCATCACTTGTCACATCAAAACAATCAAAAGAATGCATGTTAAAAAAAATTTAAATTTTTTTTTTTTAAGGGAATCGAACTTGTCACCAACGGACCGCAGGATCCACAGCAAGGCAGCACTGGCAGTTGAGCTAGTTGTCGATGGTAAAAAGGGGGGGATTACTGCTACATAATGCTGCCGCGATGGAGCTCCGCCGCGACAATATTATTAAACAGTGGCTCTGTCATTGAAGTGGGAAAAGTGAGCCGTATTGTATATTAGTACATTGCATAGTATATTGTATAGCGTATGGTAACTCAGTGGGGAAAGTGATGACAATTTGCTGCTGCGGCGTTGAAGGCGGAAAGCGGCGGTGAAACACAGCAGCCTCGCCTTGCCGCGTCCTGGGGCTGCCGCGGGGCGTGGCCGCGGCGGGTCACGTGCCTGTCGCGGCCAATCAGGCCTACCCCGGAAATGGAAACGGTTGCGGAACTGATACAGGCGGCCTGGGTGGCAAACATACTCCAGTCCGTGTGTTGGAACCGGTGCTGCAGCTCAGAGTCTGCCCCTCAGCCCATAGTTCTAACTGAGGGCTTCACACATTTGATGCATGGGGTGTACTTGGGTAGAAGGAACCAAGAAAGGTGGTCTGATTGTCCCAGGTGGGGGAGGGGAACAGCTTTGTATGCATCCATTATGTTGGAGTAAACACGGTCTAGTGTTTTGTATTTGGGGAGCACAGTCTTTAGGTTGGAGCGATTAAAATCTCTTGCAAAAATAAAGGCTGCCTCTGGGTGTGAGGTTTCTCTCTCTCTCTCTCTCTCTCTCTCTCTCTCTCTCTCTCTCTCTCTCTCTCTCTCTCTCTCTCTCTCTCATGCATGAACACACACCCACACTTACACACACATTATTGTATTCATCCAGTCATGTGAACCCATCTGTCTCTGTAGACCCTGAGCATAACCCTGAGATAGTAATAATAATAATAATAATAATAATAATAATAATAATAATAATAATAATAATAATAATAATAATAATAATAATAATAATAATAATAATAATAATAATAATAATAATAATAATAATAATAATAATAATAATAATAATAATAATAATAATAATAATAATATAATAATAATAATAATAATAATAATAATAATAATAATAATAATAATAATAATAATAATAATAATAATAATAATAATAATAATAATAATAATAATAATAATAATAATAATAATAATAATAATAATAAACTTTATTTGTATAGCACCTTTCATATAATAATTGCATCCCAAAGTGCTTCACAGCTGTTAAATAGACACACAATCTGTAAAACAATGCAGGTAATAACAATACAAGTATTGACTCACAGTTTAAAAAAGTGTTCCCTGTTAGATGGTCATAAAACACTTTAGTTTCAAGTTCCATTGTATATTACCCTGTTTTCTTGTATATTGTTAATCCTGGCTGGCTGGCTTACAGTCATCCACAGTATTTTGCAATAGGGCAGCATGCCGGTCCTCCCTTTAGGGTGGGCTGCCCACTGACCCTCTTTATCAGCACTGTGTCCTTATCAGTCTTTGTGTTCAACAGACTATAACTTTAAAATATACCCATCAGTATAGTCCAGGTTTCTTGACTTTCTCAAAAACCTTGGTTAAAATCGTGAACAGGGTCCTGGACACTGACATTGTGAATGTTAATCCGCCAAGATCACAACTATACAACTCTGTTGTCTTTTTGGTGCAAAGTGGTAGGATGCATCAAATATAGACAGAAACAACAATAAAATAGCTGTAATTTACTAGACTCTGATCACTGTGTGGATATAATGAGTATAACTGGCAGGGTGTATTAAAAGGCTAAGGTGAAGAGATACGTTTTTAGCTTACATTTGAAAATATTTTGTGACCCAGGCTCCCTAATGTCCATAGCTAAAGTGTTCCTTAGCTTTGGTGCGTAATTAGTCAAGGCTGTGTCCCAGTTTCTTTTTGGCTGCTTCTGGGAACCTTTAATAAACCAGATGATCGTAATATGTTCTTGGGGGCACATAGTTGACAAGATAATTGGCAATGTAGCTTGGTCCTGTTCCATTTAGGGATTTGTATATAAGGAGGTGGACCTTAAAATCTATTCTAAATGTTACAGCCAGTGCAGAGTAGATACCACTGGACTGATGTGCTCTCTCCTCTTGGTTGTAGTTTATTAGCCTAGCTGGCAGAGTTTTAAATGAGCTGAAGTCTTTTTTTAGGGAGGCCAGTAAAGAGAGTAGTCAAGTCAGCTTGAAAAAAAGGCATGGATCCGTTTTTTCATTTATAAATGATTGTACTTTAGCGACTGTATGGTTCTAAGGTGGAAGAGTGATGTTTTTGTCACATAGATCTGAGTCTATGATAACACCAAGACTTCAGGTTAAATCTGAGGTTGCTTATTATTTTAGTAAGAGCAGTTTCAGCGCTGTGGTATGTTCTGAAGCCTGATTGAAATTCCTCCAGGATGTTGTTTTCTTTAAGAAAGGAGTTTATTTGTACTGAGACCGTTTTTTATCTTGCTAATGAATGGAAGGTTGGATATCGGCCTATAGCTGGTCAGAGCATTACTGTCTAGTTTGGGTTTCTTCAGTAAGGGGTTTACAATGGCTGTGTTTAATGCATCTGGAAAGATGCCTGTCAGAAGAGATGTATTTATAATCTTGAACTAATGACTTGAACAACTGTCAAATATCCACTTAAACAATGCTGTAGGTATAGGTTCATTACAAGTGGAGGAGTTACACTCCATGCCAGTTATCTAGAGCTCAGATGTAATGCTAGGTAATTTCCCCATGGTTACATATTTTCCATAGGGTTTACAAGTTGTTATCTGTGTTTGCATTAGAAGTAATACTGGCTCTGATTGTTGTTATTTTATTATTGAGGAGCAGATGTCCAATAATGGCCAGCTTCACTTTGATTAAGCTCTAAAGGTACAGTATGGGCTACTGTAACAGACCAGGCATATGGTGAGAAGTCATGCCTGAGTTGGTGACCATATTGGACTCATTAGCCTATGCTAATTAGCCAGAACTGAGGTTTGGATAATTTCACTGTCAAATCAGAAAATACATTGAAGCTGACAGATGAAGAAGTCATTTATTTTGTGTGTTTTCATGCGTTTTTGAACAGACATTATCCTTGCCATATTGCAGATGTATAGTCAAATAACTCGTCCAAATGTTATGAATTTCATCACATTTAAGTTTACTGGCTGTTATTTCTTATACTATGAAAGCACAGAACAGGTCGTTGACAGTAAGCTTTTTTGACATGTGATTAATTTGTAACTTAAAGAAAATCGTTTTGTCTGAAGGACTCAAAGTCATAATTTGATGCTTGTTTTAATATTCATAGTCTCTAAAATGGCACTAGGCCTACCGTTGCTGCTTTTAGAAACAACTAAATCAGCTTTGATGGATCTCCAGGCAAAAATGGTATTTTCACACTGACCAATGGCCCTGTTCTTGTACATGGTCCCTCCTCTTCCAATGAGACCTACTGACTGGTCCAACTATAGGTCAATGTGTACACAGGTTATAGCAGCAGAATGCTGAATGTGGATCCTCCTCACTGAGTCCATGAACACACTCACCCTTCACCTCTTCCACACACACACACACACACACACACACACACACACACACACACACACACACACACACACACACACACACACACACACACACACACACTACACACACACACACACACAGAGAGAGAGAGAGAGAGAGAGAGAGAGAGAGAGAGAGAGAGAGAGAGAGAGAGAGAGAGAGAGTGAGAGAGAGAGAGAGAGAGAGAGAGAGAGAGAGTGAGAGAGAGAGAGAGATGAGAGGAGGAGAGAGAGAGAGAGAGAGAGAGAGTGAGTGATTCCTGTTCTCACCCTGGGGAACTGGCTAGTTTCTTGTCTCTGGGGGTTCTCTCAACATGGCACATGTTTTTTAGTATGGATATCTCCGTTGGGAATCAAACCTCTAATGATGCCAGTCTTAACTCATTAAGCGCCACGCTGTTTTTCATCTCTTTACGAAGCTGCGATGTTACCAAAAGCATGTTTTTAGGTTCCGATAAAATACGACGCTGTGATCAATACAAAAGCATGTTTTAGGTTAGGTAAAATAGACCAAAAATAGACCTTACCTTAGTCAAAGTTAACGAGCCACCCACTCCACCATGCTCCTGGTGAGTCAGCAGACTCACCCATTAGCAGGTAGAGTGGGGGTCGTCACAGAAGGTACTCCAAAATGAATAATCCATGTATTTCCATCGCGATCGCCATTACTCGTGTGCATTGGGTCTGGCTATAATACGGGAAACAATAGGTTTCAGGCGAGCAAATCTCCGACAGATGGCTGTGTGCTGCTTCAACTTTGAGGGGGAAGGGATTCCTGCAGCCGGAGGTACACTTAAGACATCTTAGAGACCCAGTTCAAAATGTAGGCGATACTGCCACCTGTCGGATTAGATCGTCATTGCAATTATAACGTAGGCAGCGGTGCCAGGGAGACACAGGCAGGTCCGCGTGAGTGTTTAAGAATGGGAAAATCGAAAAAAAAAAAAAAAAAAAAAATCTAAAAACGTTTGCCGCTCAACGGTTGGATTTGAAACATGATAATTCTTGTTTTTGGCGCAGAAAGAGTTAAGAGTCATGCTCTGTTAAGCTATGTAAAACCATGCAGTGCACAATTAAAGTGTTGTAGTATCTGTCGGTCACAGAGTCTCACTACATACTGCAGGGCACCTCCTGGAAATCTCAACTGCCTGTCAGTCTGGTGGACAACACAAAAACATGACTGGTTGGCCTTCACGCGAAAGAGCCCAATACTTTCTGAAGTGCTGTTAATTAACAGCACAAACAAAGTGAGTCGTGCTGAGGTATAAAACAAAGCCTTTGACGTTTTTGAATAATCGTTACTCAACCTCAACCTTAATTTCATTCAACATCTTGTAGCCAAACTAATCTCATAATGAACAACAGCAGCAAGACGTTATTCCATGGCCTATGGAGGGAGGGGGTTCACATGCTCCAACCAACCCACATAGGAAGGAAATGTAGACCTGACTGGTGCTCCCATAGTAGGGACAGGGACAAACTTGTGATATTGGTCCAAAGTAGAACACTGCAGCACACACATTTACGGCAATACACCTTTAAAGGTGTGTTGACGCTTGGTGTCAAACAGACAACAGTCAAACAGATGGAGATGTGTTTGACTCTGATGAAGATGCACCATGAAGATGCACTAAACGTTAGCTTTTTAATACAATACCTTTATTGCCTTAAATCCGTGTGCTGCAGTGTTCTACTTTGGACCAAATCTCTGAAGTTTCCTCCTGATTATTCCATGGTGTGTTTTAGAGTAAACAGGCTATAGTAATCCCTCTTGTTGACGTACTGCTCAGCTCAGCAGGCTGGGGGCCCTTGGGACCTGTTTGTCTGAGAGTTCTACCGTGTTTCATACTGGAACTTCATTGTTAGTTGCTGTCTGTAGCCCTTGGCTCCATGGGAATCTGCCCACAGGTGGCCCGTCAACCTGTGTGTGTGTGTGTGTGTGTGTGTGTGTGTGTGTGTGTGTGTGTGTGTGTGTGTGTGTGTGTGTGTGTCTGGAAAAGGTGTGCACCTGCTCGCTGTGGGGGAGGCCAGATGTGCAGCAGAGGAGGGCACGGGATGTAACAAGAACAAACACGCACACGCACAGCTGCACACGCCAGCTGCACACGCACACACACACACACACACACAGCTGCACACGCACACACACAGCTGCACACTAGCAAGCCATCAAGACACTACGTGTCCATCCAAAGTAAACTTTTGTAAGTAAGTAAGTAAGTAAGTAAGTAATACACGGCCTGCTGTGATATTCAGTTCACTTCAGTCCACTCCACTTCACGCTTTACACACAAAACACTCACGCTCCCACACAACACACACACACACACACACACACACACACACACACACACACACACACACACACACACACACACACACACACACACACACACACACACACACACACACACACACACACACACACACACACACACACACACACACACACACACTCTCACTCAGTGGGTGTCTTCTCATCAACAACACTTTGTGTTTGCTGATCTCCCGTGTGTCCCATCTGCAGCCTCCACTCTGACACAAGGAGAGGTCAATGGAACTGGATGCAAAGCTCCATGTTTGTTGTCAGATCGTAGCTTGTAGATTGTAGCTGTAACGTTTGGACACAGCCGGACTCAAAGACAAACTACGGTGCAATGGCGAAAATATGGGCGGGTTGATAGTTGATGTTTTCACTGTTTTCTTGACCATACTCGACTATTTACCGCTCTGTGTCACATCGGGGGCAGGTATGTTGCGACGGGGGCAGGTATGTTGCGACGGGGGCAGGTATGTTGCGACGGGAGCAGATATGTTGTGACGGGGGCAGATATGTTGCGACGGGAGCAGATATGTTGTGACGGGGGCAGGTATGTTGCGACGGGAGCAGATATGTTGTGACGGGGGCAGGTATGTTGCGACGGGAGCAGATATGTTGCGACGGGGGCAGGTATGTTGCGACGGGGGCAGGTATGTTGCGACGGGGGCAGGTATGTTGCGACAGGGGGCAGGTATGTTGCGACGGGGCAGTATGTTGCGACGGGAGCAGATATGTTGTGACAGGGGCAGATATGTTGCGACGGGGGCAGGTATGTTGCGACGGGGGCAGGTATGTTGCGACGGGGGCAGGTATGTTGCGACAGGGGGCAGGTATGTTGCGACGGGGGCAGGTATGTTGCGACGGGGGCAGGTATGTTGCGACAGGGGGCAGGTATGTTGCGACAGGGGCAGGTATGTTGCGACGGGGGCAGGTATGTTGCGACGGGGGCAGGTATGTTGCGACAGGGGCAGGTATGGGAGAGTTTGTTGTTGTTGTTGATGTGGCTGTTGATACTTTTTCACTAATGAAGAAGATGTCTGTCTGGCTTCGTGACTGAGACAATCTGGTGCGAGAGAAATGGCCGTGGGTATGTGAGTGTATAAGTGTGTGTGTGTCTCCATGGGTGGTTGCGTTTACAAATTAGTGTTTAGTGAACCCTAACAGACAGCACATGCTATCCCGTGTGTCCAGTGCCCCACAGCCGCTGCCTAAAACTTGCAGCCAAAACATAAACCTCACTTTATTACACCAATGTTGACTTTACCAATCGGCACCCTTGCCCATGCCATTAGGTAGCCCAGTCAAAGCGTATTCTCAACAAGTACATTGTCATCCTTGTTATGACTCACAAATAGTAATAATAAATAAATAACATTTTGAAAGAAATGATAGATGCACCTAAATAATGGCTCTCCTCGCCTTGTCAGTGGGCCGCCTGCAACACAGTTGACCCAGCATGGGTCAGCATTCTACCACATGCCTAGTATACATTAGTCTGCCCCCCCCCCTAAAGAAAGTACACTTTATTTACTATGACATGGTGCATGATAGAAGCGTGAACTGTGCCACACTAATAGGTATTGGCCATTGCCTGGCAACAATTATTACACCAATCCAACAGCTGGTGGTGCAGTTATCAAAGGTCAAATGTACAACTTTGAGATAGTTCCATTAAATTAAGCAGATTTTGGTTACATTATCAACTTTTTAAAATATCTCAAGGATCTCTCTTTGTTTTTTTTCCTACCTTTTGCCTCTACCACATCCATCAGAGCCTACACTGCCCTGCAGAAGCTAACCGCAGTAACTACGCAACAGTGAAAGTGAGAAAAATGACTTTAAAGTTATTTGTCTATCCAGCCAGATTTGTTGTTGATAGATTAGTGGCAATGCGCTGATTGAACATGGATTAATGAAGTAATATCTATGCATAAAAAACCATGACCCCAAATTTGACCCATGACCCCAAATATGCAGATACTTCACTTTGCCTTTGGATTTCCTTAAATATCTATACAGGTAATGCAGAAGTGCAGTAACTACAATGTTTTCATTTTTCCCAGCTTTCTTTGTGTTTTCACAGTGCTGTCACAGAAGCAAAATTCTGTCCTGAGCTGATCTCTTAGATCTCTTAAAGAGATTTTGCATTGTCCCGTCCAAATAAACAAATAAATAAATAGATAAATACACACAACTCTGAACGCCCGGCCCTGGTGCACAAAGATAACCGGTTCAGCCAGACTCTCGCCGTCTAGTAATGAGAGAGTAGCAGCATGTTACAGTATGTCCCGTTTATCTTCACAAGTCACTGCAACTGTTTTAATGCGCAGTATATGGGTATGTTATCTAACTTAGTTATAGTTTGTGTGAAGCAGTATGTGTGAATAAGGTGGTGCGCACGCACACATACACATGCACATCCACACGGCCACAGAGGAGAGGTTAGTGGGGGGGGGGGGGGGGGTCAGGGGAGAGGAACCATCTGACAACAGCAGATGGAAGGATAGAGGATGGATGGATGGATGGATGGATGGATGGATGGATGGATGGATGGATGGATGGATGGATGGATGGATGGATGGATGGATGATGGATGGATGGATGGATGGATGGATGGATGGATGGATGGAGGATGGATGGATGGATGGATGGATGGATGGATGGATGGATGGATGGTGGATGGATGGATGGATGGGTGGATGGATGGATGGATGGATGGATGGATGGATGGATGGATGGATGGATGGATGGATGGATGGATGGATGGATGGATGGATGGATGGATGGATGGATGGATGATGGATGGATGGAGGGAGGCAGAGA